>NC_048603.1:32216542-32558357 GCF_003668045.3 Cricetulus griseus
TGCCTGCTACAGAGCAAATTTGAGGCCACTTTGGGCAACGTGAAAACCTGCCTCAAAACAATAATAAAAGCAGACAGGAAGCAGGCGGGGCAAGCTATATTCTTCAAAGACACAAAATGATCAGCTTCCTGTAACCAGACTCCGCCTCCTGTCCCCCACCTACCAATAATGCCATTAAATTATGACATTTAATTATATGGATTAACCTCCTAATGACCTCAGAGTCCTTAGGATCTAATCACGTCTATCAAGCTTGGCAGCTGGCAACCCATCTTTCAACACATAAACTCTTGGAGAGGCATTTTAGATATAACCCACACAGAAAATACATGTTTTCTTTTAAAGGAACCATACCATACCAGCATATCAAGACGAGTTTGCCAGGCTCTTTAATTATAGGAACAGACAACCACACAACAGACTCTAGGAAGAAAGGTTGGGTGAGGTTGTGCTTTTTTCCATCCTTCTTTCCCTGTGAAGCATTTCCCACGGGTCCAGACTGCAGTGGTGGGCTCTGTGTGCAGTTCAGGTAGATCACCAGCAGGGGGCGTGGTGCTTGCCTCTGCACAGCTTCTGTTGCCGAGGTGCTGATCTTTGCTCTCCGTCTTGTCTAGCTTCCTACAGCCTCTGCGCACGGATTCTGCAGCAAAGCTCCCATTACCCGTTTCCACTCCTGTCCTCGTATTTATGCTTGCCTTGTTACTCCAGCCACCCAGAGGATGAACGCGGAGGGGGCTGCTAGACGCTGATAAGGAAACATAATAGATTTTGACTGAAAATGGGGAAGGAAAGATAAGAAAGGGGCAAAGTCAGTTGGTGGTCAAGGGCAGGGAAAGGCAATGGGGATGAAAAGGAAATAACTGTGCATTGTATTTTCCAGTCTGCGTAATTTCTTTTAAAGAAAAAAAAAAAACAAAAAACAAAAACGCATGCCCGACTTGAACTTAATCTTGAGTATAGACACTCTCATGGAGAAACCGAAAGTTTTCTCCACTGTTGTGGCAGGCATGCTTGATCCAATTTCTCACCGAGTCTTCCTGTAAGGTTTTCAGAATCCAATGACATCTGGCCGAGAAACAGCACCATGGTCCTGATTCCCTAGTGGATTTGGATGTAAACTCGTAATTCGTCCGGGTAAGACTTCAAGGGAAGGCACCTTAGGAGAAACCATGGAAGATCCATACACCATGGCATGTCGGTCTTGATTCATGGGTGATAAGTGAATAGTCCACCTTAATGGGCTGGGGATGTTGACACTGTCTGCACAGTAAGCCATGCTAATTTGGAATCTGCTTCTGCTTTTCATCTGGTCCGATGATGCATAGAACCTTTACAGAGAAAGACAGGAATAAATGTCCCACCAAAAAGGCACTTATTGAAGGAAGAGGCTGTGGGAGACTATTTTCATCTCGCAATCGAATTCCCTCTGGGCTTTGGGGTTAGGAGTGAGAGACATTCCAGGAGGCACATGAGTGGCCGTCTCTGTTCTTGCAAGCTGTGGTCTCAGTACTTTACAGAACCCTCCCATTGTCTGACCCCGGAAGGCTTGCTGGATAAACCAATGTGAGCTTTGTTTCTAGACTTGCTTGCTTTCATTTTAAGACATTTACGTCATTCCAAGTCAGCCTCGGTGGAGCTGGTGTGCACGCAGATATTTCCAAAGAGTGGGAAGAACACTTTAGCACACAGTGGAAACTGACTGACAATGTGTACATTCTGTGACCCTGTCATATTGTCAGGACTGGCGTCAGGGTGCCAGTCTTCTGACAACTTCATGCATTCTGTTGAGCACATGAGTATACAAAGACATTGTGAGTTTCTAATAATCAAAGATTTCTTTAATAGCCACCCCCTCCCAACTTTTTGAGACAGTGTCTCTCTATGTAGCCTTCAAGGTCTTAGAATTTGACATGTAGACCAAGCTGGCCTTGAACTCACAGAGATCCATCTGCTTCTGCCTCCTCAGTGTTGGAATTGCAGGCATCACACCACCACACATCATTTTGTGACATCCATTTCATGCAGAAAATGCAAGGCCAACTCAAGAGTCAAAAATTGGTCAGGAATTAAAAGACAGTAGCAACTCTCACAACCTCAGTGAAGAATGCCTTGTTTCCTTTCCAGATGTCACAGGTGTCCCTCAGTTTTTGTCTTGAAGGGATGAATTCAGCCAAGAGACAAAGCATTTAATAAGAAGTTTATTTAACAGAGCAGCCGTTGAATTAGTAAAGCTAAACAGAACCAGGCATCGTGTGGTGGGTGCTCCCCTTTAATCCCAGAACTCCATAGTCAGAAGCAAGTGGATCTCTGAATTTGAGGCCAGCCTGTTTACATAGTGAGTTCAGGACAGTCAGGGCTGTGTAAAGGGCTCCTGCCTCAAAACAAAACAAAAACCAAGCAAAGCTAAGCAGAACACTCTGAAGATGAATGAGAGTGGGCTGTTCCTAGGTGGGGAGCAGTCTAGACTAGGGCTCTAGGGTTGTAGATTTTAAGTACTTTCTATGAATATTCATGAGGTGAGTGTTGGAGCATCTAGAATCTTCAGATCCTAAGTGAAAAACTCTGTAGGGAAGCCTGGCCCTCAGCTCTGCCACCCACAACGGAGCAAGGTCTACTGTTCAGGTGCAAAACCACTTGAATTATAGTCTCGCTTTAATCAGCCCTATCCTTTCTCTTATCCAGTCAGCTTGACTGTCTCCTGCCTAACTGCAAGCCTTTGTTTGTTTGTTTGTTTCTTTGTTTTGTTTTTTTGCGACAGGGTTTCTCTGTGGCTTTGGAGGTTGTCCTGGAACTAGCTCTTGCAGACCAGGCTGGTCTCGAACTCACAGATATCCATCTGCCTCTGCCTCCTGAGTGCTGGGATTAAAGGTGTCCGTCACCAACATCCGGCTGCTGCAAGCCCTTTTATTCACCTTGCTCAACATTGTCAGCCTCTTTGTTATGTTTTAACATTCACCTGACTGCAGACATTTGCTTTTTACCATAACTGTTGTACCTGTTGAAGGCCACAGCAGGTAGACGAAAGGGAAAAGCAAGGTTGAGTTGAAGAGGCACTGAGAAGTCCCTTTGGACCACACACACAAGGAGAAAACAGCACTGACGTTCGTCAAACCCTCAGCAAGCATAGCTGTCGCCGTTTTCCAGGAAAAAGCTCTAACAACCCAGCAGCCTAAGGATTTGCTGTGGTTATTTTGGTGTGAGAACTGTTTCAACAAATCCCTGTGCGTTTCTGCTGTGAGCTCACTTCTGTGACCACCAAGGTTCCCCCTGTCGAGCTGCCAGATGTCAGCCAGACCTTGTCGGTGCCTTCAGGGGGCCCTCGGGAAATTAAGGACACTCTAGCCTGACTCCAGGAATGAAGAAAAGGGAGGTCGAGTCTCACAGAGGGAAACTGGACACAGCATCTGCCCGGACTTCCATTTCGGAAAAGGCTAGGGACCGCTACAAACTTGGAGATTTTTTTTTTTTTTTCTATAAACCCATGTTTTTATGTAAGGAACATCTATCGTGTGGACATGTGAGCTGGAATATAAGGATTTTGTTGATTCAGTTCCTAAACTTTGGAGCTCGGTAACAAGGCTAGCAAAAAATAAATACATCCTAAAGAGACACTTAGGTGTCCCGGTGTGCCTATTAGAGTGTTGAAACAACAGACTCCAAAGAAATGGAAATTTCCCCGGGAATCTCATGCTGGGAAAGGGAAAAGATCCCAGCCAGACATGGGAACTTGTCTCCTCACCCTCCCCCCCCCAAAAAAAAGATTTCCCACAATTGTAACAACTTGTCAAACCACTTTGTAGGGTAACACTGGATTGCAGATAATGATGGGTCTAAGTTGGGCAGGACCTTGTCTAGACTGGGACTGCTACGATGTTCATAACCTTGGTCCTCTATCTAAATTCCAATATTATCTCTCTTCAGGACCTGAAGACTTGGGAGGTTCACTGGATCATGAACCTATCATATCTATCTGCACACCAGAAGAGGGCACCAGATCTCATAATGGATGGTTGTGAGCCACCATGTGGTTGCTGGGAATTGAACTCAGGACCTCTGGAAGAACAGCCAGTGCTCTTAACCTCTGAGCCATCTCTCCAGCCCCTCTACTGGCTATTTTTGTTTGTTTGTTTGTTTTCAAGACAGGGTTTCTCTGTGTAGCCTTGGAGCCTGTCCTGGAACTCACTCTGTAGACCAGGCTGGCCTCGAACTCACAGAGATCCTCCTGCCTCTGCCTCCACTATTGGCTATTTCTAAGAATGTTTCTGTGTCCTTAAAATGGCTACTTAAACCAGGAAATACACAAGGTATCTTGGGATGTTTGTTTGTTTTTAAATTTTTATTGTGTTACGCTGTTTCCTCTTTCAGACTAAGCCAGGAGAGCATGCCTGACAAGAAACAGGCAAGGGAGCCACTGAGTGACTAGGCAAAGGGGAATTGGATTATACTGTACTACGATAAGAAGAAACCAACATTAATGACATAGAATGGGCTCCTGCTTTCTAGAACCTTCTGCCATGTAAAGCATTGAAAGCACAAGAGTTTTTGCTGCAGATGCAGCTCATATTGATGGCGGAAAAAGAAAAAGAAAAAGAAAAACTGCACAAACAAGGGCTCTTCGTGTTCCTCCTGACAGGCCTTCTCAGCCTCCCGTGTACCTTAGAGCTAGCTCCGTTTGCTTGTTTTCTTCTCTCTGCTGTTACATATCGGATCAGGGAGTTTCTCTGCTTAATATTTAACTGTGCCAAATAGTTCATGGAATAGCAGGGTTGGGCTACTGTCTGCTTCTTTGGCTTGCACAGCGGCAGAAATGCATGGTCTTACATAATCTGCCCTTACTCTGTCTACCCAGACATGTTCAGTGTTAAAGTTCACGTTCAGTGTAAATCAGACAGAGCCAGGCCATCAGATGTGTTCCAACCCAATGAGACTGGACCACGAGGTGTCACTCTCCCCCTCCATTAAGCCTTCATTAGGACTTGGTCTTTGTGGACCCAAGCATGGCAGACTTCCAGAAATTGGTTTAATATTTAACCCCAAGGAAGCAAAGGACATAGATCAACTGTACAATCCAGGGAGGCAAAGAGAGAATCATACACTATGAAAGATAAAGGAAAAAGAGTTGCCAAGTTCTAGAAGGAAGGGAACTCTCGAGCCAAGTTCTTTCCCAAGCGAGTCCTTATTTTTCCTGGTACATTGTCAGTTGTTCCAGCAAGCAGTAGCCTGCGTGCATTTCCACTTTCTCACCACAGAGAGCAAGAGGCTTTGGGAGGTAGTGTGGCTTCTGTCATCCCAGCGCGAATCTCTAACACCTCCAGACCTGGAGGCTGGCCCCGGAAGAATGTCTGAACTAAGGTGTGTTCCGGACAAGCCACTTCTCTGTAATCAAGACTAAATCCCCAGTATGTCCAGAGACGTAGCTGTAGGATATACTGTACTGCAGCTATACACATGTTAATTATTTTATTGCTTTTCTAACAGGCTGTAAAACTCTTTGGAGGCTGATAGAGCAGGAAATAGACGTTGCTCTACAGTCTCGTGAAATTATTTCACATGGAAATTTAAAGTACTTTTTAGTGTGTGTCTGTGTGTGTGGGTGCACCCATGTCACAATGCAGGCGTGTACGCAGGATAGAGGACAACTTACAGCAGTTGGTTCTCTCGTCCTACCATGTGGCTTTTATGTGGGGAGCAAATGCAGTTGCCAGGGTTGGCAGCAAGGCTCTTTAGGGGCTGAGCTATCTCACCAACCCTGCATTTTTAAGTTTTAAAGGTTACATTTGGTTATTTATCTCCACATAATTTTTCATTTTAGCTGGTTAGGATTTGAATTCCAGCAGATGCGGTGGCGTTGGGCTGCCTGTAATCCCAGTGTGTAGCACAGAGAAGGATCAGGGGGCATCAGAGTTCAGAGTCATCTTTAGTCTCATAGCAATCTTGAGGCCAGCCTGGGTTAAATGAGAACCTATCTCAAAAAACAACAGTAAAGCCAACGACAGGGGCTGGAGAGATTTGACATGTTGCTCTTTTCTTTTCTTTTCTTTTCTTTTCTATTCTTTCTTTTCTTTTCTTTTTTTTTTCTTTTTTTTTTTTTTTTTGGTTTTTCAAGACAGGGTTGCTCTGTGTAGCTTTGGAGCCTATCCTGGCACTCGCTCTGGAGACCAGGCTGGCCTCGAACTCACAGAGATCCGCCTGCCTCTGCCTCTGGAGTGCTGGGATTAAAGGCGTGCGCCACCAACGCCCGGCTGACCTGTTGCTCTTACAGGGGTCCCAGGTTCATTCCCCAGAAGCCACAGGGTGGCTCACAACTGTCTCTAAATCCAGTTCCAGGGAGATCCAATGCCTTTCTTTGACCTCTCGGGACACCAGGCATGGGTGTTATGCTGACATACATGTAGACCAAATATTTATACACATAAAATAAAGTTTCAAAATCTGAAACAGATGAAAACTAAAAATTCTATAGTTAAAAGTAAGTATACCAAAAATACTAATATGATGTCTAATATCTCAAACATTTTGAACAATGAAAGTTCTAAAACTGTCAAAATCTGTGTGTTGAGGGGCTGGAGAGATGGTTCAGTGGTTAAGAACACTGATTACTCATCCAGAGGACCCGGGCTCAATTCCCAGCACCCACATGGCAGCTCACAACTGTGTGTAACTGCAAGTCTGACACCCTCACACAGACATACATGCCTGAAGAACACCAACGTAAATAAAATAAAAATGAGTAAATTATAAAAAAAAATCAGTGTGTTGATGTTAAGACACTTAAATACAGCTCCCTCTGGACATGCACATTGGAGTATATACTGAATTTCTATTATATGTCTTAACTTCTATCTTAATGCCTGTCCTTATCTCTACTAAAACCTTTTCTTTGTGTATGTATGTGTGTGTGCTTAAGTTCGTGTGTACATGTGAGTATAGGGGCCTACAGAGGTCAGAGTTCAAGCTTGGGGCTGTTCTTCAGGATCTAACCATCTTGGTTTTTTGAGATGGTCTCTCATTTGGCTGGAAACCAACCACATAAACCAGGCTGACTGGCCAGGGAGCCTCAGGGAAATAACTGCCTGCCTCGGCTTCCCAGCTGTAAGACTGCAAGCATCAGCTTCCCAGCTGCAAGATTACAAGCATGGGCCACCGTGCTTGGGGTTCAAGCTTGGGTGCTGACCCTTATATGTCAAAGAACTTTACTTGTTTAAAAAACTAAACTCCAATTTTGTTTTGTACTGACTTATCCTGAAATTCTTTTCTGTGTTCTAAGAACCCCAGCTTCCAACTAAGTTGAGGTCTCTGAAAGACACAACACAAACAATACCTAGGCAGCAGTTTAGGGCTACAACCCTGTTCCCCATCGCACTTGGAAGGCCTGATGGATAATTTGTGTCCAGAAATATATAGATTTGTGAAAAAAATGAGCAAGTATAAAAACAGAAAAAAACTTGATACCAGATAAAAATCTAATAAAGCCCAGAAAATTACACCAAAACCTTAGAACAAAGATCATTAGGAAAATATCATTAAGAACAAAACAAAAAAAGGCAAAAGAATGGCCAATTCCATATTCACCTGTGTGTTCTTTAGATGGCGGGGAAGAATATAGTGAAATGTAAACTACGAGAATAATACAACAAAATAAAGCAAAAAAGTAAAAAAAAAAAAATGTAGAACTAAGCCAGGCAGTGGTGGCACACAACTTTAGTCCCAGCACTTGGGAGGCAGAGGCTGGTGGTTCTCTGTGAGTTTGAGACCAGCCTGGTCTATGAGAGCTAGTTCCAGGACAGCCTCCAAAGCCACAGAGAAATCCTATCTTGAGAAACCAAAACCAAACCAAACCAAGAACAACAACAACAAAAAATGTAAAACTACTGTCAGCATTTCGAGACAGGGGTTCTCTGTGTAGCCCTGGCTGCGTTGGAACACACTCTGTAGACCAGGCTGGCCTCAAACTCACTGCCTCTGCCTCCCAAGTGCTAGAATTAAATGCATGAGCCACCACTATTCACCTGGCCTACTGTTAGCTTTCTTGAGCTAGGCAGAGCTGGGCACCTTGTCACTTCTTTTTCACTTTCTGTTTATTCTTTTGATAGGCTCTCACTGGTAACACCTACTGGCCTCTGACTCATGGCAAACTTCCCGCTCGGCCTCTGCTTCCTGGAAAGGCATGAGCCAACAGACCCAGGCGCATGATTCTGTAATAGCCAATGCATGGAGAAAAGACTTCTAAGAGACAGGCCTACAGCTGAGCTTTGAAGGATGAGATGGTGGAGGCAGGGATATACTGACAATGTTCCTAGGGTTCACCTTCAGTGTACAATATGCAAGTCCTCAGTAAGGTTTCTTGAATGAATGAATGAATGAATGAATGTAGATAAGTGACAGAAAAATTACTGTCTTTGGTTGATAGTTTGTTTTTTGTTTTCTTTTTGAGACAGGGTTTCTCTGTGTAGCTTTGGAGCCTATCCTGGCTCTCACTCTGCAGACCAGGCTGGCTTCGAACTCACAGAGATCTGCCTGCCTCTGCCTCCCGAGTGCTGGGATTAAAGGTGTGCGCCACCAACGCCCGGCTCTGGTTGACAGCTCTTAATGCAACTGAAAACTGCTCTCTCGAATTTGTAATTAATTCCCCAACACAGAATTATGTATTTCTCAGCTGATTGAAAAAAATACATAATACACTAGAAGCACAAGGGAACACCTGCCAACAATGACCGGTATAACCTGAAGGTGCCTCAGAAAGATTAAAGGTTTCGAAGACTGAGTAGAACTTTATGATTGTGGAGTCAGAATATCACAGATTCAGGATCAAAATAATCCTAGGCTTTCTTTAGCCACATTAGTAGCCAGTCATCATCATTCGTTGTATTTGATCTTCCATCCTTTGGGAAAAAAAAAAAGAAACATTGCTTCTTTTATGGGGATAGATATTTTGTCTGCACACATGAAGAAGGCATCGGATCCCAACAGTTCTAGAGGATTGTGAGCCAATATGTGGATGCTGGAATTGAACTCAGGACCTCTGGAAGAGCAACCAGTGCTCTTAACTCCTGAGCTATCTCTCCAGCTCCTGAGTGTCCATCCTAAACTGTTAGGTAAAACCTGTGGAATGTAACCAACCCCAAAGCAAAGAATGTTATCAGATGGAATCTGAGATCTGTAGCATACTGTTCCCTGCTTTACTGTAATTGCCTGCCTGGTGTCCTTTTCCAAAGTACTGAGTAAAGGCACTGGCTTATGACTTTTTTTTTAAAAAGATTTATTTTTTGGGCCTGAGTATGTACGTGTGTGCTCGATCGCACACACGTGTGTACACACACACACACACACACACACACACACACACACACACACACACGGGCATGCACACACACACGCACACATACACTCATGAATGGGTACCTGAGTGCCACACTTGTGCAGGTGCCTGCAGAGGCCAGAAGAGGACTTGGGATCCTTAGAAACTACAGTAAAGGTGGTTTTTGGCTGCCCAATGTGGATGTTGGAACCGGATTAGGTTTCTCTGCAAGAGCAGCAAGTGTTTGTAGCCACTGAACCATCTCTTCAGCCTTCTCTCTTATTTTGTGACAAGAAGTTCAGGTAACCCCCATGCCACTGTGAAACATGTCCTTTGTGTTGGCTTGAATCCATGTCTGGATAATGTCACTCATAACTCAGGTCAGAATGAATTCTCTTATTCTCTCTGGAAGACAAAGAACTGGGCTTTGTAGAGTCTCCTGCTTAGGGACACAGTGAGCTGGCATCAGGCAGGTAAGAGCAAAGTTTGTTAATGCATTCTTCCCCCAGCATAAAACCTTCAGAAAATGCTGTGGAACAATCCTTCTGTACACCGTGAATATTTATTACTCTCATTGGTTAATAAAAAGCTGACAGGCTGGTAGCCGGGCAGGAACTTAGGTGGGAAAGCCAAACTGAGGATGATGGAAACAGGAAGGTGGAGTCTGGAGTCGTCAGGCAGACACAGAGGGAACGGGAGATGAACATGCCATGCTAATAAAGGCACCACCACATGGCAGACCATAAATAAGGAATATGGGTTAACTTAAAATGCAAGAGCTAGTTAGTAATAAGCCTGAGTTATCAGCTAAGCATTTTATTTATTTATTTATTTATTTATTTATTTATTTATTTATTATGAGACAGGGTTTCTCTCTTTGGCTTTGGAGCCTGTCCTGGAACTCACTCTGTACACCATGCTGGCCTTGAACTCACAGAGATCCGCCTGCCTCTGCCTCCCGAATGCTGGGATTAAAAGTGTGTGCCACCAACGCCTGGCTGAAAAAGCTCAAACTTTAAAGTCACTTATTAAATGTAACATTTATTTCATGCTATGCCCTTGTATTTTCATACAATCATCTTAAGATTTACAGTACAGATTTAATAAAGATAGCAAATCATTCTCACCAAATTTTAAAATAAAGCTATATATTAAGTACTTTAAAAAAACAACTCATTTAACAATACTATATGTGATCTTTGACGGTGGACTTCATTTTGGCACACGCTCTTTTGACCTTTTGGTACTGCAATTAAAGAGATATATATCACACCTGAAGTTCAGGTGACAGGAAATCATGATTAATGTCAACAATCAATTTCAACCAGCCAGCAACACCCAAGTGCTCTGGAGTGATTCTGATTATTTATAGTCAAAGAGAAACAGGATTAATTCCTAGCAGGCGGTAGAGAAGAGTCAGTACCCACATTTTAAAACAGACCTCAGAAGTTGATCATCTCCACAATGCATTTGAGAGGAAAGATTGGTAACTCAGGACGCCCACTTGAATGGAAAGCAGCAATATTCTTAACTTGGTGTTTGTCCCTCCAAAGAGTCCACCTGTCACATGATGGTGGGCAGTCAGTCACACCCATTCAGGCAAAGATGGCTTGTCTTCCTCATGTAACCAGCCCATTTCTCAACTAGTCTACTTATGATGTCATTTGGGTGTCACATGCAGCCCAGGTTTGCCATAGATGTGATCTTTCTGCTCTGTAGTGCTGGCATCAGAGGTGTGAGATACTAGGACTAAAAAAAATATTTCTTAGATAAGGTCTCTCTGTGTAGCCCAGGGTGCCCTCAAACCCCATTCTCCAGCAAGAGTCTTCTCCTTGCTGTGGGCCACCATGCCTAGTTGTAACTAAACCTCAGAAGGCAGAAACAAAGAACAATGGCAGTTTTCATTTCAACAAAAGATGGCCTTTGAATTTACACATACAGTGCTAATATAGAAACAAAAAATATCTTCCTTTTTGTTTCAAAACATAAAATATGGCACACAAACATCTAAAAAAAAGTCTAGAATTTCTTGCCTACTTTTGTTTTTGAGACAAAGTCTCTGTAGCCCAGGCTAGCCTTAAGCTCCTGGCAACCCCCCTGCTTCAGCTTCCCAAAATGCTGGGATTATAGGTGTGAGCCATCATGCCTGGCTTTGAAAATATTTCCTTTTTTGGTTTTTCAAGACAGGACTTCTCTGTGTAGCTTTGTAGACCAGGATGGCCTCGAACTCACAGAGATCCACCTGCCTCTGCCTCCTAAGTGCTGGGATTAAAGGCGTGAGCCCGGCTTTTGAAAATTATTTTTAAGGGAACAAGAAGGTACGTGTCCAAGGTGTGCAGCTAAGTGTCACCTCAGGCAGTAAATGTCATTTCCTGTTTGAACATCACAGACACACAAATACACATGAAAACTTAACTCATTTAAAACAGGCATGGTAGCTTAGGCCTGTAATTCTAGTCTTCAGGAGGCTGAAGCAGGGGGATTCCTATGAGTTTGAGACTAGCCTGGGTGTGCTATACAGTAAGTTCCCAGCCATCACCAGCCACACACAGAATAAGACGCCTGTATTTGCAACAAACAACAATAAAAGATGGTATTTCCTTCCCTTCACGGACACCCAGTGCCACTTTTGTCTTTTGAGTACGTCATACCATAGGGGTTTCAGCTGCAGAAGGCTCTACTGTAACAGGGCTGGATGGCAAGGGACTCAGAAGGCGTCCGGATCAAGCTCCTATCCGACAAGCTTTACGAGTTTGGGTATAGCACAAGATCGGCCTATGCCTCAATTGCAAGTCAAAGGAAATGGTTAAACTGTGTTCTACCCAGCCACGGCAGCACTGACATTTTAGGGTCTACAGACTCTGGAAGTGTCACTAGAAACCAGACTTCATTGACACTCCCACCCAATGGTTGGGTAGGAATCTGAGTCCAGAGAGCTTAAAGCTTTCAATATAACTATATTCAACTAACAATGTCTCCTTCTTCCCATCTTCTTTTAGAGAATTAGAAATGGCCACAAATTCCATGCAAGTCTCTTCATAAAAGATGGTGTCTGTTACCTTACTCCTGGTTACTGGGCTATTTTTATTTTTTCATTTATTTTTAAAGACTTAAGTGTACATATATGGATGTTTTGCATGTATGTATGGCTGTGTACCATGTATGTAGCTGGTGCCCAGGGAGGTAAGAAGATATTGGATCCCCTGGAACTAGAGTGGCAGCCAGTTGTGAGCGGTTATATAGTGCTGGGAATCGAACTTGGGTCCTCTGGAAGAAAAACCTGTGCTCTTAAGCACTGTATTCTCTCTCCAACCTAGAGCTACTTTTATGAATTGCTTTGGTTCACAAATGATGAGAACCATTTTGGGGTTTCAAAGTTTTCAATTTCTAAGCCAAAGGAGCGAGTCAGTTACAGGTTCTAGGTTATTTGGGGTTACATGATCTGGAACTGTGGTAATTCATCTCAGGGCAAAGGTGACTTGGAGCCGGATGCATGGAGCCATCTGTGTTAGGCAGATATCTGTCTCTATAACAAGGGTCCTGGGATAAGCAGCCGATAAAGAGAAGGGCCATTTTGACTCACAGGTTTTGAGGTTTTAGTCTATGACTGGGGCCTCTGGTGAGTTAGTACATTGTGAGTGAGCAAATGGACCACACTGTTCACTCATCTCATGGCCAAGAAGGGAAGAGAGAGGCCTGGGGCCCACAGTTCCAACAGGGGCAAATCCAGTTACCCACAGTCCTTCACTAGGCCCTACCGCCTTTTTAAAAAATGTGTCTTTGATAGTATCTCCTGTGTCTCCAGCTTGGCCTCAGACTTGCTCTGTTACCAAGGATGTATTGAACTCCCAATCCTCCTGCCTCCACCCCAGGGCTGAGAGGGGGCAATGACACTGTAAACGTCACTGTGTTCTAAGAGAGGTTGAGATGGGATTTATGGATCTGTGTGGTTTGGAGACCTTAGGAAAACATTTTGGGGGACCTGGCAAAGATTTCTCTAAGGAGATGACACCCAAAAGGAGTTAGTGAGAACAACTTTCCTGGGCAAAGAGGGAGAAGTAACATTCTAAAAATAAGATAACATGTACATAAACATTGAATGAGTGAGAAAGGGTCCTAGGGAGTATATTCACTAATTATTATATGAGGCTGTGTGTGTTCATGGGTGTGTGTGTGTGTGTGTGTGTGTGTGTGTGTGTGTGAGAGAGAGAGAGAGAGAGAGAGAGAGAGAGAGAGAGAGAGAAAGAGAGAGACAGAGACAGAGACAAAGAGACAGAGAGAGGGGCCTTAACTCATGATCTAAAGATATTTGCTGAGGCAGGAGAATTAGTGGGAGTTTGGGGATAGCCTGTGCCCTGTGCCACATAGCAAGACTCATCTTTTTTTTTTTTTTTTTTAAATGTCCTCTGGCATTTGACCTTTAAACTGGGGGTGAGAAGAACCAAATAAGAAGACATTGAACTCTTCTTCACTCCCTCCCTGATGGACAGAAGGAGGGGCTGTGTGGAGTACAGGGTGATTCTAGAATCTAGGGTCAAGGCAAAGGGCATCCAGAGAACATAGTGCCCACAGGCATCCCTTCTTCTGCAGTCTGTCCAGAAACACCTAAGGACAGAAAACATTGGAGACTCATCTGTAAGGGGTTATGCTACCCGGATGTGGTGCTTTGCACCTGTAATCCCACTTAGCAAGTGGAGGACCAGAAGCTTGACATTGACTCACAACAACAAACACAAATTAAAGCACATGGTAAGGTTCCCTCATAGCATGGATACTTGAACTTAGAGGGCATTCTTGAATTTGCTCAGATCTTGTCTCCCCGTCTGAAAACTGAACATGATAAATAATAGCTATTTTAGAAGGCAAGGACAGCATGGGTATTAAATGCCACAGCACAGAGCCTCACAGCATAGACACACACAGAATCTTTCTTATAGATTGACAATATTGGCCATGTGGTGGTGGCGTACATCTTTAGTCCCAGGACTCAGGAGGCAGAGGCAGGCGGATCTTTGTGAGTTCAAGGCCAGCCTGGTCTATAGAGCAAGTTCCAGGACAGCCAGGGCTACACAGAGAAACCCTGTCTCAAAAAACAAAACAAAACAAAAAAAGATTGACAATATTAATGTGAGCTATCCCATAGCACTTCAAAATCCTATTTTATTACTAGAGCTAGAAAAACGTGTGTGTGTGTGTGTGTGTGTGTGTGTGTGTGTGTGTGTGTGTGTGAAATGCTAAAAAATCCATTCCACTGGGTACCAATGCATGACAATCACCTCCCATTAAAAAATTACTGAGGTATAACAATTACTTTGTTAATGCATAAGAAAGTAGTCTCTCTGTTCAAAATTTACTATGTAAAAAGACTCTCATTTGGTACTTTGAGGATCTCAAATGTACTCCCCTGTCCCACCTGATTTTTTGAGGCAGGGTCTCCTGCATCTCAGGCTCATTTTTGAACACTTCCTGCCTCCACTTCCTGGGTGCTGGGATTACAGGCCCGTGCTACTACCATATCTGGTTCAAAGGAAGTCTTTTCTAGATCAAAGAGACATGCTCAAGTGAGATGAAGAATTCTAAGATGGAGATTGCAGTGGCAAGCAGAGTTTTAAATGATCAGCATGTCCTATGACATCAGAAGGCTTGTAAAAATCCAGGCTAAGAAGGCATTTTGCGTTTCAAGTTGATTGCACTGAAGCCAAGTCCCTTAAAAGTGGCTGCTCACAAAGTGCAATCTTATCAGAGGTCTGAATTTGAGTCTTCTGTGGGTATGGACAGACCTCTTTGCTTTCACACCCAGAATATTTCAAATGAACCCCAGAACGCTGCTGGAGCTGATTCATGGTGCAAAAAGCACTCAGGCCCAGTGAGGAAAAGAGTGCCAGGCAGTTGTGAGCATCCTCTCCTTGTCCATTCCCACCTTCCATGACACAGAGTTTGGTTTTATTTTTCACCTCTTGCTATAACCAAAAAGGGGTAAGCTGAAATTGGTAAGAAAGGCAGAAATTAAGGAAATGTCAGTAGCCAGGGGATAACTACCAATGCCCCACCTTAAAAAGAAAAAGAAAATTTAAATAGAGAGGAAAAAGTTACTTTGTCATGATGGCTTTTAAGAAGCTGAAGACTTAAGAACCTTCTTGCACCTTCTTGTCAGCGGGTCACATTCCTAGGGAAGCTGTTTTCATTTTAAGCTGGTGGAATCTAGACTTACCCAATAACTTCAGGCTAATTTTGGTGAAAACCATTTTTGTTAATGTGGGAGCCCAGGCTGGCTCAACCACCAGAATTCAAGCGATCCTCCTCCTGCCTCAGTGTCCTAAGAATCCAGGACTGCCAGTACCATTTCATTATTCCTGCCATCAAAGAACAATGGAAGTGACGTAAACTATGTAATAAGTATCCTAAGAACTTCTGAAAAAGGCATCTTCCCACGTTGCTATTTTGGCTTTTGAACAACTTTCTGCAAACATCAAGACCAATGATTGGGGACTACGGACTGGGCTCTGGTAAGGCAATTCCACCCCGTAGGGAAACTGTTTCCCTATTGCCATCTACATTGGCACAAGCACACGCGTGTGCATGCATACGTGTGTGCAGTGTGCATGTTTTTGAGACAGGTACTCACACTGTGAGCTGAGGCTGGCCTTTCTCTTGCAGCCCTGCTCCAGCCTTGGCCTCCTGAGTGCTGGGATTATAGACGTGAGCTATCACACCCCTGCTATGTTTTGTTTTTTAAAGATGTATGGCCCGGTTCTTCCACATTCAAACACTACATATAAGTCAAGGTGTGTATGGGCAGAGAAAAGATCTGTATGTCCCAATCATCCATCTGTCTGGCAGTCTTGTCCTGTCATTGTCGTGTTGATCTGGGACAGGGCATCAGCGGGGACGTCGCCTTGCTCAGCAATCCAACTCCTCCATGACTTCCATGACAATTGTCCTTGGGCCTGTGAGAATCAGGTTGCTCACGGTGCGGTAGTCTACATTCAGCACGTTGAGCCCATTGACAGAGACGACGAACTGACAGACCTAGAGGAATAACAGAAAGAAAGAACATCGGCTCGGGTTGGGGATATAGCTCAGTTGACGAAATGCCTGCCCAGGATGCTCATAATCCTAGCATTTGATGGGTAGAGAAGAAGGGTCAGAGTGGTCATTCTAGGCCATACAAAAAGGCCAGTCTGGGGTAAATGAGATGTTGTTGTCTCCAAACACATGGACACAGACAGACAGACACACACACACACAGTTATACTTACCCATTTTTTTCATAGACTTAGTGTGTGGCCCAAACATTATCCTTAAAATAGCCAAGTCCAACTAGTTAGCTACTCTGATTCAATCATTTCTAAAAGGACACACTTTTTCTACAGGGCAGGATAACAGAAAAAAAAAAAAAAGCACCCATTTTTAGTATTTTACAAAAATTGGGCTTAAATCCTAACTCTGAATCTCATTAGCTTATACTAGTTAGTTATATTTCTAAGGTTAATTTCCATCTATTGTATGGTACCCACCTCATACGACTGTTGCAAGAATTCCAAGACAGAGTACATGAAACTTTTATTAAAGTGGGCCAACCTATGGGGATTCACAGTCTTGTAGTTGTGCTTATGGCTGTAATTATCTGCATGAATTTGGTAGGCATTGGCCCCCTCCTCTTCTACACCTGCCCACCCTACATTATTGTTATTAGTGTCTCCTTTCACTCACCAAAGTGTCTGGCTAATGATAATCTCTACCTATTTCCCTGGTTCCTACCCTTAGGAACATGGAGAAGTTAGTAAAATCAGAGCATCATTCAGTTATGAGTACCATTCCCACACTAGCTGGTCAGCCAGCCCAGCCCCAAATGGTTAGCACCAAGTTCAGTGAGAAATCCTGCCTCAAAAATTATATGGAGAGTGATAGAGGAAGATACTCGCTGTAGCCCTCCAGCCTCCTTAGTACATACACTAGCTAGAGAGTGTTAGACCCCCGAAAACTCAAGTATCCGGGGTCCCAGGCCACGTTCGCGGTCACCCCAATCACCAGGCGGATTTGAGAGCTTGATGCAAACTGCACAAGGCTTTATTGTAATTTAACGAGCTAACCCCATGTTAGCTCGGGTCTTTGATCCACCCGCCATGGCGGATGGCCAGAAAAGACGGCTCCTAGGGGCTCCCAAAAGATCTTATAGGGCAGCGTAAGGGGGGTGTCTAGGGGTACGCATAGGCTCAGGATTGGTGTGCTTCCAGGCTTGGAGGGCTTGCCCTGTGTTGATTGGTCAACTGGTTGTTATGGCCCATAGGCCCTCCCAGGGTGGTTGCTATGCTCTCTACGTCATTGCTGTGCGCTTGTCCGTAAAGCACACCCAGAGCCATAAAGCATAGCGCCACCAGCTAACTTCAGATTGGTTCCTTGTCACGAGGCAGGCATCTGACCTCTAAGTGACCAAGGCAGGTTTATGGCAAGCACGTGTTCGGCTGTTATAGCTGCCAAAGGGGAAGCTGGTTCCTTCAGAGAGTACACATACATACACACAGAGAGACAGACAAACAGACTGAAAGAGACACACATGCAGAGAGAGACAGAGATGGAAAGATAAAAGAGGACTAAAAAAAGAGTTATGCTCAACTGTTAAAGTGACCACCATTCAAACCTGAGGACCAGAGTCTGGATCTCCAGGAACTCACGTGTAGTTGTTCAAATAAGAATGGCCCCCATACGCTCATATATTTGAATCCTTATTCACTACGGAGTGGTACTATTTGAAAGGATTAGATGGATTAGGGGGTGTGGCCTTGTTGCAGTAGGTGTGGCCTTGTTGGAGGAAGTGTGTCACTGGGGGTGGGTTCTGAGGTTTCAAAAACCTCAAGCAAGGACCAGTCCTGGCCGCTCTCCGCCCCCCTGGCCTTTGAACCAGGATGCAGTTCTGTAGTTCTCAGCTACTGCTCCAGCTCCAGTGGCATGTGTGCTGCCATGTTCCCTGTCATGATGATAATGGATTAAGCCTCTGACACTGTAAGCAAGCCCCCAATCACATGGTTTCTTTCGTAAGCGTTGTCTTGTGCATGCTGTCTCTTCATAGCAGTAGTCAGTGCCTAAGCCATCATGTAAATGCCAGGTGTGTGTGGCAGCTCCCCTATAACCCAGCACTTGGAAGACAGAAACAGAGATTCCAGAAACAAGCTGGCTAGACAGATGAACCGTGTCAGTGAGTTCTGGGTTGTCTCAATGAGAAGCATGAAGAGTGAAGTAGACGCTTGATGTCAACCTTGGGTCTTCACAGGCACATGCAAGAGTACACACACACACACACACACACACACACACACACACACACACACACACGAGGAAGGCTAAAGCCAATGAGCAGAAAGAAGGGAGAGAGAAGCAGAGGGCACAAAGATAGATCCTTTGGTTGAGATGATTAATCCAGTGATGCTTTCTCTGAGGGTCTCACCATCTCAAGCCTATATAAGTGCATTGCCCGGACAGTTTACATACATGCCTATGAGAAACAGTAAAAGAATGTGAGAAATACCAAAACCTTTGGGAACCCACCATTTCCTTTTTTTACTGATTTCTGGCAAATAAATACCAATATAAACTTAAAATCAAGTCCCAAAATAATCTACACCTACTGCCTGTATATACCCTAAGTTGGGAAACATCAGAATCACAGCTTTGTTTCCGATTTTTTTTTAAATAAAAAATGTTATAGAATTTGGAATCCTAAAATAGGGATTTATGACCTCTGTCCCTTTGATGGTGACCTTAATTTAAGAAGGTCACTTCTCCTCTTCTATATCATGCACTTCATGATATAAGTATGGCTCATTTGGAGCTACGGAGGTAGCTCAGTTGGAAGAGCACTTGCCTTAGATGCACAGAGCCTGGCTTGATTCCCAGGACCTTACAAGCTCAGCGCCTGGTAATGTGCAAGTGTGACATTAGCACCCGGGCGGTGGAGACTGCAGGGTCAGAAGTTAAGGATTAACCTTGGCTGGTTGGAGGCCAGCCTGGGCTACATGAGACTCTGTCTCAAAAAATATAAAAATAAAAAAGCATTCCTCAGTTGTAAAATCTGCAAATTAAAAAAAAATGTATATTCATCCACACAAGTTCAAATTACACAATGAATTTAAAACATTCTGGAAGACATCACACAAATGCTGGACTTGCTAGCTCTTCTCTCTTTAAAAATGGTCATTTCCTAGCCAGTGGTGGTGGCTCACGCCTTTAAACACAGCACACGGGAGGCAGAGGCAGGCGGATCTCTGTGAATTCAAGGCTAGCCTGGTCTACAGAGCTAGTTTCAGAACAGCTAGGGCTGTTACTCAGAGAAACCCTGTCTTGAAAAACAAAGAAACAATGGCTACAAGAGTAAAAAGTGTAATGTAGTAAACAGTCAAATTTCTTCAATAAACACGAACCCTGACATTTCCACTCCTTAACCTTTGTTACTGGGGTGCCTTACACACAGAAACCATTTCTCCTTTCCCATTCCCAAAGCTGGTCATCAAGAATTCAGGGTGTGTCCTGAGTCTAATCAGCAGTTTTCAACCATGGTCAAGTTCAGAGTGATAACTGAGGTCACAATGCATGACCACAATTCACCCAGAACGGAGCCACGAGCACTTGTGGGGGCATTTTAGCACTGACCTAACTAAGCTGTTGACTTGCTTTTCCTCTGCCAAAGAATGAGAGGAATGCCACCCCCTCCCACCCAGGGTGCTGGACTTCAGATCTGGGTTCCTTTCTCCAAAAGTCGGCCTTTGTGTTGCTACATGGGAAGACAGGAAATGCCAGCTAACCCTCCACAGGCTCGGGGATAATTTGTGTCTCTGAGTCACACTGCGATTTATTAGTCACTCAGTCTTCACCACGGTTATGCTCTGGTGTTGCACACCGTTTGTCTTAACTAGTCAACATGTGAGCGTTAGGAACGTCACATAGAAATCTAAATAGATTCATGTTTCTCGAGAAGAATATGGAAATCTCATCATACCAGGTCTGATGGTCCCGTGGCTGCTGGTCCCTTCTAAACTGGGCAAGCGACCTCTCAAATGCCGCTGACCTTTATTTTAAAATTATTTATTTTAACTTGTGTATACGTGTGTGTGTGTGTGTGTGTGTGTGTGTGTGTGTGTGTGTGTGTGTGCATGCGTGCGTGCGTGCGTGCGTGTGCTAGCATGAGTTTTCATGTAGAAGTGCACAAGGAGTCCTGAAGATACCCGCCCCCTCCCCGCCTGGGAGTTGCAGGCAGTTGTGAACTTGGTGTGCATGCCTGGAAGTAAGGTTCGGTCCTCTGCAAGAGCAGCATGTGCTCAACACAGAGCCATCTCTCCAGTCCCACCACAACCCTTTCTACGTCAGCTTTTTCTTACCACTTAGCTGATGGCTACTTGAGTTTGAAGAGCCTGGTTCAGGCCTGGCAGAAGTAAAGAGGTAAAGGAGAGGGTGGCTTGAAGCTTCATAGATGGAAAGGCGTTTTAACAGTCTCCTGATAAAGCACTGTACTTCTGTCTTTGAAGCTTCCCCGTGAACTACTGAAGTCATTTCCGCTCCTATAAGGGCCAGCATCCCACCCCCAGTGTAGATATTTTGGCCATCAGCACACCTCGGTGACAAAGATGCCCCTTCACTGTGAATAAACATAGTCCCACCTAAGGTCAGACCAGGCCTCTAGGTTTTTTTTTCTTTCTTTCATCTTTCTACAGCTGCTTTTTAAAAGACACTCCCCTTACGCTGCCCTATAAGTTTCCTGCCTCGTGGTTTCTTGGGGGCCCTTCTGCTGTGATGAATGGATGAAGGGCCGAGTTAAAGGGGTTAGCTCATTAAAAGAATCTTTGCTGGTTTTTTTTTTTTTGGGGGGGTTCAGAATTTGGGCATAACAAAAGGTACTTCTTTCTCTCTGTCTTATCATTACACCATGCATATAGAGTTCAAAGAATTAGGTGTCTTCCTCAATTACTCTCCACATTATTTAAGATTTATTTATTGTATACACAGTGTTTTGCCTGCATGTGTATCTGTAGGCCAGAAGAGAGTGCCAGATCTCATTATATAGATGGTTGTGAGCCAGCATGTGGTTGCTGGGAATTGAACTCAGGACCTCTTTCTTAACCTCTGAGCCATCTCTCCCACCCTCTACCTTATTTCTTGAGACCAGATCTTTCATTGAACCTGGATTTGGCTATGGTGGCTGGCTGGTAAGTACTAAGCAGCCTCCTGTCTGCCCCGTGCTGGGGTTATAGGTGTGAACGGCCAGGCCTGGCTTTTGTACAGGCTACTAGGAGTTGAACTTAGGTTGTCACTGTCTATGGAGGAAGCCCTTTACTTACTAAGCCATGTCCACAGCCCTTGCTACTGGTTTTTCCTCTCCATTCTTTAATGCTAAGACAGTCTTAGGGCTGCTCAAACACCCACGGTATGCTGGCATACTCCCACAATCTGAGCTACTCTCGAGGTTGAGGAGGTAGGGTTGAGAGCTCAAATCCTGACAGGACTGTAGAGTAAGAATCAGACTCAAAAAATCCAAAGAGCAATGCGGATGTGGTATACATTTAGAATCCCAGCATCTGAAGGGACCAGCTCCTCATTTCAGCAGCCATAAGAGCTTGTCTGACCTTGTCTTAGTCATTAAGGTCAGATGCCTGCCCCTTTAGGCAGCCATAACAGCTGAACACGTGCTTGTCTGACCTTGCTTTGGTCGCTAAGAGGTCAGATGCCTGCCTCGTGGCAAGGAACCAATCAGAAGTTAGCTGGTGGTACTATGCTTTACAGCACTGGGTGTGCTTTACAGACAAGTGCACAGCAATGATGAGCATAGCATAGCAATTGCCCTGGGAGGGCCTATGGGCCATAACAACCAGTTGACCAATCAACACAGGGCAAGCCCTCCAAGCCTGGAGGCACACCAATCCTGAGCCTGTGCGTACCCCTAGACACTCCCCTTACGCTGCCCTATAAAGATCTCTATGCAGAGGCTTCGAGCTGTCTTTCCCAGCCATCCGCCATGGCGGGTGGATGAAAGACCCGAGCTAACATGGGGTTAGCTCGTTAAACAACAATAAAGCCTCATTCAGTTTGCATCAAGCTTTCGAATCCGCCTGGTGATTGGGGTGACTGCAGTCGTGGGCTGAGATCCTGGAGGCCTGAGCTTCCGGGGGTCTTACACATCAAGGAGGTGAGATAGGAGAATTGGGCAAGAGTTTCACTACATACTTAGAGGACAGCCAGCCTGGACTACACGAAACTCTCTCACAAAACCTCAAAACAACACAAAAATTAAAAAAAAATGTGTGATGCCCATACATTCAGGCTCTTCCAATTCCATAACACGATTTTTATTCAAGTAAGCCTGGATTATAAAGTAACCATAGTATTTAGTTTGGGTTTCAATTAATGTGATGAAATACCTTGACCAAAAATACCTTGGGGAGGAAAGGGTTTATTTGGCTTATACTTCCATATCATAGTTCATCACTGAAGGAAATCAGGGCAGGGATTCAAACAGGGCAGGACCCTGGAGGCAGGAGCTGATGCAGAGGCCATGGAGGCAGGCTGCTTACTGGCTTGCTCCTCATGACTTGCTTTCTTTTCTTTTTTCTTTTTCAAGACACTTTCTCCTCCTCACTTTGTAGACCAGGCTGGCCTCTAACTCACAGAGATGTGCCTGCCTCTGCCTCCTGAGTGCTGGGATTAAAGTAAAGACATGTGCTACCACTGCCCAGCTTCAGCGTGCTTTCTTGTAGAGCCCAGGACCACTAGTCCAGGGATGTTATCACCTATAATGGGCTGGGCCCTCCCCCATCAATAACTAATTAAGAAAATGATCTTCTGGGGGCATTTTCTCAATTCAGATTCTCTCCTTTGAGATAACTCTAGTTTGTGTGTCAAGTTGACACAATACAAGCAAGCACACCTGTCATCTACCAATTGAGGATGGTGAGACAGGAAGATGGCGAGTTTGAGGCCAGTCTGGGGGCTATGTAAGGAGACCCTGTCTCCAACAAAGAAAGGGAAAAAAAGGCTAACCATATTGTCTACATATAAGAAACAATGACTGTACCTTTTAGGACCCACCAGGTCTACAGAACAAATCTGAGGCGAGCCTCTGCTATACAGTGAGACCCCCATCTCAAACATAAAACTGAAACTAACAAAAAAAAGGGGGAGTTGCTTTTTCACTCCACTTCTGTAAGAACAATACACCTGGATGACCCCGCCCCTCTAATGACAGGAAAACATGCTAAGTCATCTCCACGTCACCAGCCACACATTACAGCCTGCATGAGGACCCTACGTATGTGCAAAACCCCAGTGCACATGTGCGAAACCCCAGTGCGCATGTGCAGCCTTCCCTTTAAAAGGTCCACCCTTCCATCTTTCTCTCTTTTTGGCTCCTCTTGGGTTGGCTGACAACACAGCTCCATCCTCACCCCTCTTCTGGTAAATAAACTCCACGTGGGTTGTTCATCCAGAGCTTCCCCTCTTTATATCAGCAGCTGCAGCTTAAAAGAATAACAACTTCCCCTCTAATAACTGTCACAATTCCATGCTTTCAAAAATCAGATTAGGGGCTGGAGAAATGGCTCAGCAAGAGTGCTTGCTGCAAAAGAATGACATCTGAGTTCAGAGCCCCAGCACCCATGTAAAAGGTAAGTATGGGCACACGTGCCTGAACTCTCCTGTTGGAAGAGGAGAGGCAGGAGAATGGCTGAGTCTTACTTGCTGGCTAGTTTAGACAGAAAAATCTGATGATCTCTAGGCTTACTGAGAGAGCCGGTCTCAAGGAGTAAAAGGTCTGGAGCCAGGAAAATTCCATTAGAGGATTTCTGGAGGTCCAAACCTCCAGTTCCAGCAACCAGGAGCTCTGGTCTACAATTGTATTGCAGATGCTAGCTAATCTGCTATTTTATGGCATAGCCTCAGTGGAGAATGCCTCCTAGTTTGCATCTCTACAGAACTAAGCATTTGAATAGGCCTGCACCAGGGCTGAGGGCACAGAGAGTTAGGAGCTATGTAGCAGAGGGGTCTACCGGAGGAGGGAGAAATGGCCTCGTGGCCAGGGAAGCACAGTTAGATTACAGCCAGGAAGATGCTGAATAAAGAAGAGACTCCAGTTTTGCAGCATGGAGCTGAGAGCTCTCTAAAGATGCAAGATGCCTGTGTTTGGTCTTTCTTGCCGTTGGGTTGCTAGGAATTTCCGAGTCCATGGTCCCCTACTCAGGCCGAACATTGCAGCTTCTGTGGTTTATGGCTGAAACATGCTGGGCCACGACAGTAAAGTGGGAAATGACAGAGTGGTCTCCCAGTGTTTTCTTCTGATGTCCTACTCAGGCCGAACATTGCAGCTTCTGTGGTTTATGGCTGAAACATGCTGGGCCACGACAGTAAAGTGGGAAATGACAGAGTGGTCTCCCAGTGTTTTCTTCTGATGTCTGTATACATATGATGTTAATCCTATGTGACATGCACACGTACTTGCACTGCGCTCGTGCCTGCGTGCGCGCGCGCGCGCACTGCGCGCACACACACACACACACACACACACACACACACACACACACACACAATCATAATTCTCTCATTTTCTCAGTTCTCAGCAAAGAGCAAAGGAACCATTTCTCACCAATAACATAACTAAGATGTTATTTCAAACCTTTTCCCAGAATAAAGAAAAAAAATGCCTTCAAACCCTTACTCATGCTTATATCCAACATGGTATTTTTAGAGTCTGGCTGTCGGAAAGACGTCATCTCTCCCTAAGTGGCCTCGATAACTGCTGTGGTTCAAGCAGTTTCTACGTCCTGTTGCTAAAATGTTCCAGATTATCTAGCTCACACATCCCACTGTGTACTCTTAGGTAACTCACGGGCAATGGGCTTTCAGTTAGCATCTTTGGTACTCCATGCTTTGCAAATCAACAGACATTACAAGTAACAGCGGGACGCACACAGTCTGGGGGAAATTACTTCTCCTCTATGCGCACAAACACACAGAATACATGACTGCCTCCAGACAGGCTACTTTAGGAACATAATTTCTCCCTGCTGGGCTAGAGGTTTAGATGCCCATTTTCTGGGAGTGATGGGAATTCTGGTTAAGCAGTCATGGTTTCCTCTTACTTTTAAGTATCTTACACGCGCACACACACACACACACACCTGTTGGCCAAGATTAGATTGCAACTGTCCCATTTCCTTAGTTCTTTGTTTGTGTCTGTGTTTGTACATGTACAGGTGTGTATGTCTATGTATGCATTGTATAGGTGTGTATGTGTGTCTGTGTACGCACATGTATAGGTGTGTGTGTCTGTGTGTGTGTGTGTGTGTGCCTGTGTACGCACATGTATAGGTGTGTGTGCCTGTGTATGCATGTGTGTAAGTATGTGTGTGTGCCTGTGTACACACGTGTATAGGTGTGTATGTGTCTGTGTATGCATGTGTGTAGGTGTGTGTATGTGTGTCTGTGTGTGAGTGTGCCTGTGTACACACGTGTATAGGTGTGTATGTGTCTGTGTATGCATGCGTATAGGTGTGTATGTGTGTGTGTGTGTGCCTGTGTACGCACGTGTATAGGTGTGTATGTGTCTGTGTATGCATGTGTGTAGGTGTGTGTATGTGTGTCTGTGTGTGTGTGTGTGTCTGTGTACGCACATGTATAGGTGTGTGTGTCTGTGTATGCATGCGTATAGGTGTGTGTGTGTGTGCCTGTGTACGCACGTGTATAGGTGTGTATGTGTCTGTGTATGCATTGTGTAGGTGTGTGTATGTGTGTCTGTGTGTGTGTGTGTGTCTGTGTACGCACATGTATAGGTGTTTGTGTCTGTGTATGCATGCGTATAGGTGTGTGTGTGTGCCTGTGTACGCACGTGTATAGGTGTGTATGTGTCTGTGTATGCATGTGTGTAGGTGTGTGTATGTGTGTCTGTGTGTGTGTGTGTGCCTGTGTACGCACGTGTATAGGTGTGTGTGTGTGTGTGTGTCTGTGTATGCATGTATATAGGTGTGTGTGTGTGTGTGTGCCTGTGTATACACGTGTATAGGTATGTGTGTCTATCTGTGTATGCATGTGTATAGAAGCCAGACATTGATGTCAAGTGTCTTTGCCAGTCACTCTCCACTTTATTTTGAGACAGGACCTCTCACTGAATCTGGAGCTCACTGATTCAGCTGGATTGGCTAGGCAGCAAGCAGAGGGAGCCCCCGCCCACCCCTCTCCACATTTCCAGAGCTGGGATTCCAGGCACACACTATGCCTGGCTTCTATGTGGGTGTTAGAGATCCTAACTTAAAACATTTTAACAACTGAGCCATCTCCCTGTCCCCTCCTCTCTTATTTTGAGACAGGGTGTCATGAAGCCCAGGACTTGAACTCACTATTGAGCTAAGGCTGGCCTTGAACTGCCGATCCTCCTGCCTCTACCTGGGATGGAACACAGAGCATCATGAATTCTAGGCAAGCACTGCGCCAACTGAGCTTAACCCCCATTCCCTCAATTATAAGACAAGGGCTCAGTCTCATCACCCACAAGGACACCGAGCTTTAACCTCCAAATGAAAGGCAGGAACATATTCTCATTAACGAAGATGCAGAACATGAGGCTGAGGTTAGGATGCAGCTTGGAGTAAACAACAGGCTCAGGGGAGAGGTCTGAGCAACAACCACTGGTCCTTAAGAGTTAACGGGACAAAGGCGGCCGCACCAAGCACATTTCAGGGTGTGACCAAGCTGGGATGAACACCCAGGCAGAACTCCAGCCTTCCTTCTGATGGAAAGCCAAATCAACTAAATCATCCTGCCTCTCTCATTCCTCTCGCTGCACCAGGCCTGGCAGATGTGCCATAACTCCCAGACAGATGGATATCCACCCATTGTGCAACGATTACACATGCTCGCACACGGCTGGGGCCCACCAGAGTCACTCGGCTGTCTGACCCGAAGTGGGGGTGAGACTGGGGAGAGACACAGCAACTCCAGTGCGCCAGGGTCTTCGCAGGCCTGGGAGTCGGCAGTCACCCACTGCACCCCACAGAGTGCTGCATTCAAGCAAATGCAGTCCTGACTGAACAGAAGGAAGATAAGACTGTTAGACCCCCGAAAACTCAAGTATCCGGGGCCACGTTCTCGGTCACCCCAATCACCAGGCGGATTCGAGAGCTTGCTGCAAACTGCACGAGACTTTATTGTAATTTAACGAGCTAACCCCATGTTAGCTCGGGTCTTTCACCCACCCGCCATGGCGGATGGCTAGAAAAGACGGCTCCTAGGGGCTCCCAAAAGATCTTATAGGGCAGCGTAAGGGGAGTGTCTAGGGGTACGCACAGGCTCAGGATTGGTGTGCCTCCAGGCTTGGAGGGCTTGCCCTGTGTTGATTGGTCAACTGGTTGTTATGGCCCATAGGCCCTCCCAGGGTGGTTGCTATGCTCTCTACGTCATTGCTGTGCGCTTGTCCGTAAAGCACACCCAGGGTCTTAAAGCATAGCGCCACCAGCTAACTTCTGATTGGTTCCTTGTCACGAGACAGGCATCTGACCTCTAAGTGACCAAGGCAGGTTTATGGCAAGCACGTGTTTGGCTGTTATGGCTGCCAAAAGGGAAGCTGGTTCCTTCAAAGACAGATGTGGAAGAATCTGGGGCTGGAAAGATGGCTCAGCTGGTATGAGTACTGGCTACTCTTCAAGGGGATCTGGGTTCAAATCCCAGGACCCACATGGGAGTCCACAACCATCCATAACTCCTCTTCCAGAGGAACGGATGCCCTTGCTGGCCTCTGCTGGCTGGTACTGTGTGTATGTTTTTATATATATGGTGCACAGCCGTGTATGTAGCAAAACACCCATATCCATAAAACAAAAATAAAATCTCAAAAGAGAGCCTTGCATTGATTAGAGAAGTGGGCAAGCCTAATTAAATGGCACAGAAAGCAGAGACAAGGCACTGAGTAAGACAGACAGCGGAAAACACTCAAGTAGGATGATCCGCCAAGTGGTCAGACATCAGCCTGACCAAGTGTCCATTAAAAGTAGAACCAGACTGGGGGCATGGCGGTGCTTGCAATCTCAGTCCTGAGGGCGTGGAGACAGAAGGGGACCTGGGATTCGCCTGTCAGTCATTTTCTCCTGACTGTGAGTTTCGGGCCAGTGGAAGATCCTTCTCAGACTGAGGTGGAGAGTTCTCCTGAGGAGGACATCTGAAATTGTCCTCTGGCCCACATGTACACGTTTGCACATGTGAACATCTGCACGCATGTGTGCCCATAAGCAAGTATACATGCATGTGTACGTGTGCTCGCGTGCGTGTGTGTGTGCGCGCGCGTGCGTGCGTGTGTGTGTGTGTGTGTGTGTGTGTGTGTGTGTGTGTGTGTGTGGCAACTATGGTGGTTCAAAAGAACGTGGTCCTCACTAGGAATGGCACTATTAGGAGGTGTGTGGCTTTGTTGGAGTAGGCGTGGCCTTGTTGGAGCAAGTGTTTGTCTGCCATTGTGAGGGCAGCCTTTGAGTGTCCTTTGGTGCAAGCTACACTCAGTGTGACACAAAGATTCCTGCTGTTGCCTGTGGATCAAGATTATAGAACTCACAGCTCCTTCTCCAGCATCAAGTCTGCCTGCACGCCACCATTTCCCACCATGATGAAACTGTACCCTAGCCCTAATTTAAATGTTTTCTTTGTAAGAGTTGCCATGCCTCTTCATGATGTAAGAGTCATGATGCCTCTTCACAGCAATAGAAACCCTAATAAGACAGCGACACACATCAGTAATTCCAGCATTTGGGAGTTCAAGGCCAGCCTGGCTATAACAGAAAGGCCCTGTCCCCCAAACCAACCAACAAAACCACTAAGTCTCAAAACCGAAAGCAAAAATATGGAACCTTTTCCTAGAAACCCAGGAATCTAGCCTGTCATCTCCTAAGTATGTCTCATGCTGGAATGCATGCATGCATGCATGAATTGAGATCAGTTACATGTCAGCAGGGCTAGCTGCGCATGCCACCCACATGGCTGACTTATCCATGTTCACTAGTCTGCACTGCCTAAGTGAAACGCACATGGAAAATACACAAGGCTCATTCTCGAGCTGCAGTGTTCACAGGAGGTACTTCGGGAGCATCTGAAAGTGTGTGATCTCAGATCTTACTTAAGGCCTACCAGACCCCTTGGGAGACAGCTCTGCATTCTCAGTGATGCTAGGATGCAGTAGTGAATGAGGTGACGATAATGACTCCGTGACTATAGAACTTACAGATTCCAGGAGGAAATGGTATGACTACAAGGCATATAATTACCCTGGGTGACAATGTGTATATAGTTTGGCCAGCGAGCCCCCCAAAACGCATCATCTGTCTAAGTGACGAATTGCATGATCTCATCTCCGCTTTTAACCAGCATTACCAACTCTACTCACAACTTCTGGGTGTTGTTGCCATCTTTGTTTCATAACAGAAACAGGACTGGAGAAGATTAAGCATGCCATCTGTCTTTGTAGGTGGGTGCAAAAATGTGGAATCAGGCGATCCCGGGAACATAGATGTTAGCATGTTCAGCAGTCACTGTTAAGAAAAAGTTTATCTCTGACAGTTCTCTCGTCTCCTTCCTTCCTGCTCTTCCAAATGGGGCTTCCCCAAAGGCAAAACTAAGTGTTGGGACCCGGGAGTTAATACCTAGTCTCAGTCCTGTACCCCTGAAGCTAAATGCTATTTTACTTCCGTAAGCATGAGCTCCCCTGCTGCATGCACTGAGCAGAAAAAAAAAAAAAAAAAAAAAAACAACCAAACAATACCCCCTCGCCTTTTCTTTAAGAACTTTAAAGTATTTTTCACTTCTAAAAATTTTTTTGTTTAGTTTTCTTTCTTTCATTTTGGTTTTTCAAGACAGGGTTTCACTGTGTATCTCTGGCTGTCTGTCCAAGAACTAGCTCTACAGACCAGGCTGGCCTCGAATTCACAGATATCTGCCTGCCTCTGCCTCCTGAGTGCTGGAATTAAAGGTGCACACCACCACTGCCTGGTTTATTGTTTAGTTCTCATTCTTGAGACACTGTCTTGCTCTGTAGAGTTGGCTGGACAGAGATTTGCTACAAAGACCTGGCTGGCTACAAACAAGTAGCCCTGAGGAGCCTCTGCCTCATGAATTCTGGGTTAGAGTTTGCATTGCTATGCCCAGCCTTTTCCTCTAAAATCCTCCAAGGAAAAAAGGAATCAAGCTTCTACTTAGTGATAAACAACAAATTCATCAGTGACAATGTCCCCAGCCTGTTGATGACTCACATGCTAAGAAACAGGCCAGACACATGCCTTTATTAAATTTGTAAAAGAAATGTTATTCTTAGGAATGTAAACTGAACTTCAGAACATCATAAATAATACAACAGGCTCTCTCCTGCATTTTCATGTGTTGTATGTTTAAAAAAAATATAGCCAAAAGGTCGTATTATAAAGCTAGAATCCAGCAAGGCAGTGCAGTCTCCTTATAGAAAAATGGAAATGAACTAAAAGACCAGAAACTGATCTGCACACAGTCATCTGCCATGATTAAGGTGGCAAAATAGACAAAAAGATAAAGCGTCAATCCATCAGGAAGACATAACTGCTGATAGCCTATGTATCTGACCAAAAGAGCCCCGCAGCATATAAGGCAAAAGGCCAAGGAATTCAAGACGTAGTGAGTAACTTAATAATGCTAGGTGAGACTGGCTTTCAGTAACAAATTAGGAGGCAGGCAGAAGAGCAGTCTACACACACATGATCAGCAGCTCTCTCAGCTATGGACCTCGTGCTGTTATTATAGCAACCAATTCCTCAGCTGTGGTCACACTAGCAATTCACACTGTAAGAACTGCAGATATACACTAACCGTTTATATATCTCTATATAGGTCATACAATTGTTTTAATGTGCACCTTTGTACTTAGATGAAAATTAATTTTCTTTCTTCCCTCCTCTCTCTCTGTCTCTCTCTCTCTCTCTCTCTCTCTCTCTCTCTCTCTCTCTCTCTCTCTCTCTCTCTCTCTCTCTCTCTCTCAGAGAGAGGTAGGTAGTCTGAGCATGACCTTAAATTCTGACATTCTTAGCTCCACCTTCTAAGTGTGGGATTGAAGTGAGTCATCATACTTGGCTTCCATTAGTGAAAGTTTTAAAGTAAATAGATATCTCTCTCTCTCTCTCTCTCTCTCTCTCTCTCTCTCTCTCTCTCTCTCTTTTTATTTAAAATAACTAAGTATAACAATCCATGAAGGAATCACGTTCCTGTCCATGAGGTGTTCATATGAACAAAGTTGCTTCAGAATGGAGACAGTATTACCCAACAATTGCTCTTCGCCCTGAACCACTAGACACAAGCAGACTGTATGTAGACTTGCCTGTGAGTCATCATCCATTACACTAATGGACTGCCATTTGTTTACACAAATGTCACATTCCAGGACCCTGCTTGGGAGTCCCCCATGCTGCTGTGGTGAGCAAGCTGTGGTTGTTTTGGTGGGGAAGAGCCCGCACAGCAGAATACACTTCTCTCAAAAATAACAAGCTAAGAAAATTTGCAGCTGTGTGTTCGGCCCCATCAATCTTTCTGCCAAGTATGCAACTGGCCGGAGAGAGACTGCAGTGGGAGGTGGCTGATGGCCAGTTTCTGCACAAACACAGGACCAGTCTTCCTAAGCCTGGTGCATTTACACATACTATCTGCCCTCCCGTGTTCCTCAAAGAACAGACTACACCACTGACGGAAAGTCAACTGTGCATAAGAATGGCCGTGTTTCACAATAAAACAAGAGCAGCAACACAAAGCCACACAAGCCCCTTTTTCTTGCTTCATGCTGAGAAGTTTGAGGAGCCTGCCAAATCTGCACAGCATGTGCCCCATTGCCCAAGCCATCACTATGCTCTAGACGGATGTTCACCCCTGGTTCACTCGCCTCAGCAGGTCAGACAAAGGAGGAACATTACTCAAAGGAGAGGAGGGGTTCTCGTGGAACCTAGACTCAGTCCCTAGGACTTGGGATTCCCAAAGTTAAAATCTTCCTGGAGAGTCTCTATAGAGGTGTGTGGCAGGGGAGGACTTGGACACACTGATGGTTCCCGTGACTGTCCCGTAGGTGGCTGGCTCCTGACTGTGCTAGAAGCATATCCAAGGTCAACTTGTATTAAGGGAAGACTGAACTCTCAGTCTGAGCTAAGTTTAACTCAGGGTTCAGTGGCTGAAGGAGCAATGCATGATTGCTGTTATAGTCACAGGATTCCATGGTCTGCTGTTGAAGGGAAGGGGACCTATCAATGGGGAGCCAGTTCTCAGTCTTACACTCGTAGGCCCCCAGACAAACCGGCTTACTCTATGGATGCAAAAACTTACTCAGAACTTCCCATGGTTGACTTATGGCTCAGGGAGTACAAGCACTTGCCTGATCCTGGGAACCCACTCCAAGTAAAGAAGCAACTCCCCAAAGCTGTCCCCAGATATCTATACGTGTGCTCTAGCAAAAAGTATGGGTGTGACCACAAACACACCAAACAAACAAACAAACAAACAAGTCACCCTGCATTTCTGTGGGGATCTGTGACAAAGGGATCGAGAAATACATCCTCAACATACACACTGACCCACTCAAGGTCAGTCAATCTTCCTCTCCAATTTCTTTTTCACTTAACTCTTGGTCAAACTAATCCAACAGGAAATGATGGGGGAAGTGCTTCTGCGTATGTGTTTGTCTTATTGGATGATAAAGTACTGTTTGGCCAGTGAGGCAGCAAGTAAGGAGGGACTAGGAGTCAAGGAGGATTCTGGGAAATGTAGTAAAGAAGTGGTGATCGGCAGGAAGTGGCATGGCAGGGAGACTCATATATAAGCAAGGGCAAGAAGGAAGTGAGCCCCCTTCTCTATTCCTCCAGAGTCACCAAGTGATCCCGGGATGAGGACACCAATGGAAGGCATCCTAAATATGATAAGTCTTATAAAATATATAGATTTATGATAATTAAGACTGAGCTAACAGATGAGAAATCCTAGTCATTGGCCAAGCAGCATTTGTACCTAATATAAGTCTCTGTGTGTTATTTTGTCCATCCATGTGGCAGGCAGAACTCAAGCGGGCGGCGGAAAGATTTATCGTAACGAGGAAATCTCTGATTTCATTTCTTCATGTGACACAGATGCATTTAATCTACATAGGTTATGGTCTTTTTTTTTTTTTTGCCTTAAATGTTAAAAAAAAAAAAAAAACTACATTTGCCGGGTGTTGGTGGCTCACACCTTTAATCCCAGCACTCGGGAGGGAGGCAGGCAGATCTCTGTGAGTTCCAAGCCAGCCTGGTCTACAGAGAGAGTTCCAGGATAGGCTCCAAAGCCACAGAGAAAAACAAAACAAAATAAAAAACAACCAAACCAAACAACCCTCCCCTATTAATTAAATTAAAAAATGAACATTTATTTATTTATTTCCCTATTTATTTATTTATTTATTTATTTATTTATTTATGTGTGTGGGCATATGTGTGGCATTGCACATACGTGAAGGTCAGAGGTTTCTCCTTCCACTGTATGCACCCTGGAGATTGAACTCAGGTCATCAGGCTTAAAGACAAACAACTGCCTGTTCCTGACTTTTTGAGACAGGGTCTAATGTAATTCAGGCTGCGTTAGAATTTGCTTACCTCCCCCCCCCCCACCACTCTCAAGTGCTGGGATTACAGACTTGCAGCACTATCTGCATTCAGCTCTAGTTGGAAATGACTTGGTAGAAAGCAAAACGGTTACAAATAGTAATGGCCCCGTGACAACCTGTTTTTTTGGTGTGGTAAGGATCTGTGGTGGTTATTAGTAACTTGACACATAGGAGGCAGGGCTCTGGGCACACCTGGGGAGACTGTACGCATTAAGGTGAGCCTGTGAGACTGTCTGAGAGGGATTGTCTTGGCTGCGTTTATTGAGTTAAGAAGACCCACCCACTGAGGGTGGCACCATTCCCTAGAAAGGGGGCTCTGAACTCTGAGAGTGGAGAAAAGGAACCGAGCCCTAGAATTCATGCATTAGTTCATTACTTCCTTCCTCTTGACTGTGGATATAATGTGACTAGCTAATTCAGGTCCACCCTACCTTCACTTCCAGGAAATGATGGACTGTAATCTGGAACTGTGAGCTACAATACAGCCTTTCTCCCGTAAATTGTTTTTGACTGGGTATTTTATCACACCAACAGAAAGGAAACTAGGACAATATGCTCATGCATCCTTTGCTGGACATTTTCAGGGAGGAGAACCCAGCGACCGACTACTACTCCAGCATCCCTTTCTTTACCTTACAAGTATGTTGTGACAATCCAGATGAATAAATTGTGAGCCAGAGAATGAGGCTGTCACTGGGGCTACTTGGGACTTTTCTCTGTTCAAGAACTTATGCTGATGGGTCAGGGGGTGCTCTGGGCCTAGGGTGTAGCTCAGTTGAATGAGTGATTGCTTAGCATGCAAAAAAGCCATGGGTTGTATGCTCAGCACCACATAAACTTACAAGGAGGACCAGAAACCCAAGGTATAGTGAGCTAGAGACCAGCCTGAGCTACAGATGACCTGTCATAAACAAACAAACAAACAAGCCAACCAGGAGGTGGTGGTATATACCTTTAATCTCAGAGGCAGAGGCAGGTGAATCTCTGAGTTCGAGGCCAGTCTGGTCTATAGAGAGAGTTCCAGGATGGCCAGGGCTACACAGAGAAACCCTGTCTTGAAAACCCCAAACAACAAAAGCAAAGTCCCAACACTGAGCTTGCTTCAGACTAGGAGTAAAGTATGGCCCAGCACTTAGAAAGTGGACATGGCCCAGTATGTCACCTGGGTCCTTCTGTCTGTAGTAAGGTCACATCCAAGTCACAGAGCTGTAAGGAGGTCACAGTGACTGGGTCCTCCAGGTGTTCATTAATGGAACATATCCGACCTCCGGCGGAGTGGCTGACCTATGTTTTCAGATGGAGACACTGAAGACCAGACAGGAATGAATCATTTCACCGTATCTGAAGGACCCTAGGATATGAAGAATGATCATGGCTCTGAAGCCAGATGCACCATAGACTAGTCTGGCTTCTGACTCCTGCTGCTTAGTTACACAACCAGAGTCTGTCACTCAATTCTTTCATCCCCAACAACAAAATGCAGCTGGTATCCAGCTCCTAGGTTGTGACAAAAAATGTAAACCCTGCAACTCTCACAATGCCTAGCGCAATGCCAACAAAAACTGTCTCCTTTCCCTCCATCCTTGCAGAACATAGCAGATACAGAGCTCTAGTCTGGTCTTCTCCAGAATATCTCCCACGCCCACAATGTTTACTGCTAGAGCTAAACCACGTGACTGTTAGCCACGACTGGGCTACCTTTATACAAGAGAGTGATTAATTTGTAGGCTAACCCTGGAAAACAGACTTCGTTTTGGATATTGAAAAAGGCTTCCAAGAAAATCTTCCAGACAGCCCATTTCAATTTGGCCTGGTTACTTCTATAAAGTGACTGAGAGGAGCCATGCTGGATACCCGGCCCGGGTTGCTAAGACCTGTTCTTATCCAGGCTTGTAGAGGAAGATACTAAATAGAAGACATTTCTCTTTTGTTTTGTTCTATTTTATTTACTTATCTGAAACAGGTGTTCATGTAGCCCAGGCTGGCCTCAAACTTTCTATGTAGCCAACTATGATCTTGAACTTATTTTTCTGTTGTTTTGTTTTTGTTTTTTTTTCAGACAGGGTTTCTCTGTGTCACCTTGGTGTCCAGGAACTCACTACTCACTCTGTAAGATCAGGTTGGCTTTGAAACTCAGATCTGCTTTCCTCTGCCTCCCGATCTTGAAATTTTCTAATCCTCCTGTCTTTACCTCTCAAGTATGCCACCATGCCAGTTTTTTGCCGTGCTGGGATGGAACCCAGAGCTTCATGCAAGCACTCTACCACCTGAGACTCTTTTCGAGACAGGATCTCATGTAGCCCAGACTGCCTCCTTCCTCCACCTTTCAAGTGCTGGGATTATAGGTGTGTACCACTCCACCTGGCTCGGGAGTCATATTTTAAACTATGTGTTTTTTATGCACAGGAAGCCACAGAGAATGAGACGGAGACAGTCTGGGCTCACAGAGACAACAGTGGGAACTCACTAGGATACTTCTTCCATGATCAGGAGTATGCACACAGCCCAATGCTCCAGGAAAGCTACCCACCCCCCTTTTATCAGGCCAGCCTCCCCTCTGCCTTCCTGGAAGAGTCTCATATTTGCTCACCCTTCCTCCTTCCGGTGCTGAGCATGGTCTATGAATTGTCTCTTGGGAAAACCACAGATGAGAGAGCAGAGCTTTGTGGCATTATCTTGAGCACGTTAACGCTATATTTCACAGTCTGTTTCAAATGTAGAGCTCCAGGCTCAAGCTGTCCTCAGGAGTGGGGAGTGAAGCAGCCACCCTTACTCATAGCTACGGGGGTGACAGGCAGACGCAAAGGCTCACAGGTTGGGGTCCAGCTTATCCTTACTCTCTGCTTTTCAACATTCAGTTCTCCCCAACCAAATGTACCCACCCACCAACAGCACTCGCTGCAAGAGCCTCAGTGGCTGATGAGGCCAAAGCCATGCAGAGATTTTTTGTCATAGGCTTCCCTTGGGGACATACTCCAAAATCACCATGAATGGAGGACGGGCTTGGAGGAAGAAGGTTTGGGATCTATAGGAAACTGAAGTGGTTGCAGGAGCTCCAGAAAAAATGGAAGAAGTATTGGAAAAAGCAAGGGACAGACACAGGCTCGGAGATGCCTGTGGGTGAGGACTTGGGAGCTAAGTGCAGCCCAGCTGGGTTTCCAGGTTGCTCCTTTGCTCCGCTCCTCCATCTAGGTCTTTATCCCACCTGCCAGCCTTGTGGACAGGCCCACCAAACTGGACCCTCTCAAAGAGATGCAAACAGGCACCTGGCACCTAAATTGGAAAGGGGCTGAGAGCGGTAATATCAGTATAGCAGTTGGTGCTTAAAGGAAGGTAGAAAAATGGAAGCCCAGGTCTAGTGAGACGGATCATTGGGTTAAAGCTCTTGCCTTGTAAGCCTGACGGCCCAAGTTCGATCCCCAGATCCAGACTCTTGAAAGCTGTCCTCTGATCTCCACATACAATAGCATGGCATGTGCTTACCTCCGTTTACACACACACACACACACACACACACCTGGACTTGTTTCCTTAAGCTTCTTCTTCCCAGATGTATTTTTCCTCACCTGTTTCTACGACACCAGGAACTCCTAAAGTTCCAGAGTTTGAGACACACAAGTCTGTGTTTCACAGATGGACCGCAGCTCAGGATGCCAGCTTTTACACACAGCACCAGTAGACATTGCCTCCCCTGGCCCAGCTGAAGCAGACACAGTCACATGCTTCTGGGATGGCCAAGCTAATGCCTATGCCTGCAACTGATTACTCTGGTTCTACAAAGTAGAATTCGATCCCACAAGCCCTAGGGTGGCAACGTGTGGATAGACTCTCTGTCGTGATCACAATGAGCTTACAGTCCTGTGCTCTCCACAGTGGTCACACAGCTAGTCATGTATGGCCATTACAAAGGAAGCTTTATCCTCCGAGAAGCAGAGGGCTCTGTGGACTCTCCTTATCCAGATGGCACTGCATTCTCTATGGCTTGGGAGGGATCTTATTTAAAACCATGCTCTGTGGATTTTTCATCAGCCAGCACAAACTCCTGCCAAAATAGAGTACACAGATCTAGGTGTGGAGAGGGGCAGGGAAAACCAATATTTTCTCTGCAGTGGAGAAAAGTTTGAACCCAGAGATCTAATGCTCATTTAAATTGGTATTTTGTTTGTTTGTTTTTTGAGACAGGGTTTCTCTGTGTAGCTTTGGAGCCTATCCTGGCACTTGCTGGCCCTCGAACTCACAGAGATCTGCCTGCCTCTGCCTCTCAAGTGCTGGGATTAAAGGCATGCGCCACCAACGCCCGGCTTAAATTGGTAATATTTTTAACTTTAACTAGTCTCAAGCTTTCTGTAGAATGTGTGGAGGATATTTTTCTCATCTCTAGGAAGGCCATGAAACTTAAGATAACCAGGGCCCCATGGAACCTTCCCCGGCTGCAAGAACACAGCTGCTCCTTGGTGTGGTACCTACAGCAAGAATAGCGTTTTACACTGGTAGTTAGGGCAAGCCAGGTTTCTCAAATGCCACAGAGCCCAGTTGTTATGACTCTAAGCAAGCAAGCTGAGGGCATGAGCAATATTTGGCTTTGAAAACTGTTATTAGGAGGAGGCAGCTCCTCTGCTTGGCTTGCTCTGAGTGAATGTTGACTTTCAAGTGGAGCTTGTAAGTTTCCAAATGCATGTGTAACTGATACTCTACAAGCTAAAAGTCCAGTGCCAAAAGCACAAATGCTTCCAACCATGTATTTTAAAACCAACCTATAGAGGATGACCTTCAATAAAAATTGGAGGTATCAAAAGAACATAGTCCTTTGTCCAACAATGCAATGCCTAGGGTGCCATATCCATCTTAGGGGCTCTGGGATGCTGTTCTCTCTCTTGGCTACACACAAAAAAAATGACCCAACAGTTTCTAATCAGTGCCAGGGCCACAGTCCACCACTAGACTCACCATGTCTGCATATCTGAGAATCTCTTATGAGTTCCCCTAGGTGATGCTGGTGCTTGGGAGTTGTTGAGAAACCCTGGCCTGGGCATTCCTTCAAGGTTGCCTGTGTTGTTTATGCTTACTTTAAACAAGAAGATTATGTTCTAGGTCAGTACCCTGAATGGAATTCATGGCATTTGAAGAGCTGGAATGCACTAGTAACTTGGCCTTGAAGGGTGCACTTGAGTCTTCAGAAAGTTTTATTATTTTTTTTAAAGTAGGTCTTCCCAGTGTAGCCCCTGCTAGCTTTGAACTTGAAACCTTCCTGCCTGACCTAGCAGTGTGTCAGGGTCACAGCCATGAACCACCACACTTTGCCTGAGTTTTCATTTCTTATGTGTAAGACAGAGTACACTTAGCTCTTTTAGGGTGAAGTTGTGAGAACATGGTAAGAAGAAGAGCATCCTCTGATGTGTTTTATTAAGAAAAAACCCAAGGCATTGGTATTTCTAAGCAAGTGAAGCTAACACAATCCGGGTAATCAGCTGTTGGGATGACTCTGTGGAAGTGAGGGGAGGATGAAAATAAGACAACTCGAGTTTTCAGTGGTGCAGCACTAAAGTTGGCCTTTCACTCAGTCAGGAGTGATCAAACTCAACTCCTGGATAAGTAGTTGTACTTTGGTAGACCTCACTTTCATTACCTGTATGATGAACGGATAAAAGTAGGGGTAGTGGCTCTTGGCTATAATTCCAGTGTTTGGGGGAATGAAGCACGATGATTGCCATGAGTTTGAGATCAGCATGAGCTAGATAGTTCTAGAGCAGTCTGAACTATAGACTACATCTCTTCTTCAAAAAAATAACTAAATAAAACAAAACAACAATAACCACAAAACAATCAGAGCACTGGGCAGGCTGCTAGGGAAGGGGGTAAAATCAATTATTTTTATTAAAGCATCAACCCTTATGCCCACTTAGGCCTACCTATGTAATAGTGGCAAATTGTTATGGGTGCAACAACTGCTTGATGGTTGGATTTGAGGCCCACTCCACAAGAGGGAATCCATAGCTGGTATTGGAAACCCACTCAAAAGCCCACGGTAGGGAGCTCATAGGTTTGGAAGGGCAGGGTGAATTCTGCTGTTTAACAAAACATAACCACTCTCTAAGCATACATATTGACGACTAATGTGGGTAATGACCAATATGGAGCCAGGTAAACACACAAGGGAATAGGGAAAAGCCTTACTTACAGAGCGACCTAGCCAGCTGGCGCAGCAGCAGTCTGTACAGCAAGCTGAAGGTGAAACCGAAAGCAGAAACCCGCCCCCTGAAGGTCCCTCACTCTATATCAAGGACTTGACCAGGGCCTTGCAGGCATGGTCAGGCACACCTGTAGCTAGCCCCTAAGCAGGCGTGGCTACAACAGCCCCTACATACACCCATAGCCAATTACCACTTAAGTCTTACTCCAAGAAGCCTCTTCCCATGAACTGCAATGAAGACAGAGACTCTGGTTGCACACAGTTCTGAGAATGAGTGATAGGTAGTGCTAACAGTGAGAATAAGTGATAGGTAGTTAAATGCTCAGACCAAAACAGGTTAGTGATACCATTCCCTCAAAAGTTTAGGGAACTTCTGTGGCTCTCCCACAAGAATGTAAGAGCCAGAAAGAAAGGAGGGAGGACTGTGAAATGTCACCCCCAGGGAAAGACAGTCACTGTAATCTGAACTCAGAGCATTTTAGGATAACTTCACTGGATCTGCATAAAAATAGAGGCAAACAACTAAGGTAATTTACAATATGTGAAGGACTTGAGAGATGGTTCAGCATTAAGGGCACTTGCTGCTCTTGCACAGGACTGGGGCCTGGAGTTTAGTTCTAATTATCCATGCTGAGTGGCCTACAAACACCTGTAACCTCAATGCTAGAGGATCTGACACCATCTTCTGGCTTCTAGGAAAACCCACATGTCCAATGGACACAGTAAAACTCTCTCTCTCCCCCCTCTCTCTCTCTATACACACACACACACACACACACACACACACACACACACACACACACAAAATGAATCTTGTTTAAAAAAAAAGTTGAGCAGTTGTATCACCCGCTTTTAACCCCAGCATTTGGAAGGCAGAAGCAGATGGCAGTTTGAGTCCAGACTGGTCTACAGGGATAGTTCCAGGAAAGACACTCAGGGCTACAAACTCGTGTCTCTTTCAAAAAAATTATAAATAGGTCAGAAGATTCTAATCTATTCCTATTTATTCTAATAAACAAACTAGAAGATTCCCCTCTTAATGATCTATGCCTTTCTGGATGGCTCATGAACGATACGAGATTGTGCAATGGTGGTGTATGTGCAAATTCCCTTTCTTGTACTCCAGCTTTGAGGAGATGCTCAGACAAGCAGGTGCCGAGAGTCAGGGAAATCTCTTAAGTCCTAAGCTTCTGCTTACTGGGAACAGACACCACAGATGGATTTATGAGTGGATTTCAAAGTTATCTTTTACACTTACAGAAGTATGGAATGCGGAGCACAATTAACAGCCAAGGATCCAGCTGAGCGGACGTCTAGTAATCTTGCCTTCACTTCTAGGATGTCGGTTTGGGGTGAAGATGATCCCAGAAGCTCAGTAAGCCCGCAGTAGCTGTATGGGAGTCGATGTTCGCTTGGGTCCCTAACAACCCGGAAGCTTGTCCATTCTGACCTCAAGTTCCACAGAGTGCTGACAGAAAGCTTATGCTCATGGGTGGGGCTGGAGGATAGGCTGGGGAGGAAGTAACTTTTAGGGCAAAAGGAGACAAGGGTTGATATGGGATTCTGCCAGAACAGAGCCGGATCATTATTAGGAAAAATATAGAGGGAAGGAAACACAGATGCTGTGGCTAGTGACACGGTTTGGCAAGTACTTCCTACCAAGTCTGAGGAACTGCATTTGACAGACAGAGCCCACATAGCAGAAGGAGAGAACACAGCAAGTTCTTTGCTGACTTTCACGCTTGAGCTGTGCAATGTGCAAGCGCGTGCACACACACTGCATAAATGCAAAAGAACCTCAGAGATTCAAAGCAAAACAGATGCTGAAACTCTGTGGGAAACAAATAGAGCTTATTTGGCATCTGTGATCCTGAGGCACTAGATACAGTTCATGTTTTGGGGTGTCAGACCAACAAAACGTATTCACCCAGGAGACCAGCTACATCTGAAGTTTCATATATACCAGCACATTTAGGCTGCTCAAATCCTTGGGGTACATTATGCTTTTTCATTTCCTGGGCTCAGTCCTTTCAATTTTAAACTTTTTATTAATATGAATGTACCACTTCTCCAAAACGCTGTTAGCAATGTTAGGTTCTCAAAGAGTATAGCTGCACGGTGTGAGCCACCGCAGTAGCTCCAAGAGTCTATTCTGCTTTTGGTCCCAAGAATATCTAGATCCTTTGGTCCACATATACCTTCTTTTGAGATAATAATTTCCAGAGATGTTTAACAATCACAAAAGCACAGCATCTAGACCTGCACAAATACTAGCCCACATAGATCTAACCCGAACGTCATTTTTTCCATCTGTAAAAAGAAAAACATACCCATATTACTGGACTATTACTAAAAATGATAGTAGCGACAATGCAAATGCCTTTGATGGTTCTTAGAACTTATACCAACTACCCATTAAACTTACTGAAAAGGTGGGATTATATTCCAAATGTTAAATCTAAAGACTACTTTAGTAATGTCTCTTGGGTTCAATGCTGCCTGCACCTTGTGTCTCTGACTGAAATGTTAACCGGGCAAGCAGTGCTATGCTTCAGTTATTTTATAAAATAAAAATGGGGTTCATTAACTTAAACATGCAGTTTGAGAACACCTTTCTCTTTTGTTGGTGGTGGTTTTGCTTTTACTTTTGGTTAATTGAGATAGTGTTTCTCTGTGTAACAGCCCTGGGTGTCCTAGAACTTGCTTTGTAGGCTAGGTCGGCCTTGAGCTCACAGAAATCTGCCTGCCTCTGACTCCACAGTGCTGGGATTTAAAGGCATGCATCACCAACCGACTGGTGAGAACATCTTAAAAATGAAGGGAAGAGAGAAGCAAATTCGGCCTTCAGACACTTGGCCCGAGAAATTGGGTGGGCGGTGAACATATTCACCGAGACTGAAGGACCTGGAGTAGGACCAGGAACCCACAAAACAAAGCATTCAATCAACTCAGTACCGGTTCTTCCTGCCCCAGCCAGCTGACCCTCTGCCAGACCAATGTTTTCATCACTTTCGCCCCCCAGCCTGTCCTCAGGAGACCATGAGCTGTAACTGCAAGACTGACAAGATTCAATTTCATCTGGCACGAAAACGATGGGGGCAGGATGAAGAGAAACGCACAAGGCAAAAAACGAAAGCCTCAATGATATAGTCCCCATCGTTCAATTCTGAAGGCGAATGAAAGGTGCAAGCTTACTGTGTCTCAGAGCCCAAGGCTTTCTGTCAGTAAGCTTCCAGCCAAATTCATGCCCCATAATTTGCATTAAATGTGTACAGGTAACTAATAGTTGCATTAGTGACATCATGCGTAGTTAAGCATTTGGAAATTACTCATCTCTTGGCTCATTACTAGACCTGAAACCCTCAGGGTGGGGACCTTGGCTGGCCTTAAGCACAACTGGACAACGCCAGCCTGCCTTGAGGCACTGTAGGTAGCAGACGCTCTATAATATGCAAAGAATGTGTGTGCAGTCTTTGAAATTGTTCATTCCTCCTTCTTTAATTGAGCCCCCATTTTTTTTAGACATCTGGCTACTACGTCCACTCTTGAGGGCTTTTATGAGAAGCCAGGATGATTTGAAACAACAGGAACATTTGTCTTATGGCTCCAGATGCTAATAGCGTGAAACCCAACTGCAACCATGGCCATCTTTTCTCTCAAAACTCAGAACTCTTGCTGAATCTTCCAGCCTTTTTCTAGCCTCAGGGATGTGGAGATAAGACTCCAGGACTGAAGAAAGCTTCAGGTTTTCACCGGGAATGGCTGGTTGCCTCTTGGAAACCTGCCAACACATTCATAGGGGAAGGAGGGAGGGATAGCTTGTCCATCATGGTTGGTGGGGGTGGGGTCTGCCTACATGACCTCCCTCTGCAATCCCGAGGAAGATGCCATATATATGTCTTCAGCAGACACAAGTCAAAGAGAAGTGAAATCATTTGCCCGAAGTCACCAAGGATTCTGTTGACTCTGAAAACCTAATTTATGACAAGAATCCCATCAATGGCTGGGGTGGGGGCAGGAGGTGAGGAGCTGACAGCGGCGAGGCATTGGGAACTTGGAGTGACAGACATGTCCTGTGATCTCTGAATGACAGAGCAAACCTACCAAACTGTACAATGAAAGCTGTGCATTTTACAATCCGGAGATGACGACTCTAGTAAACACTCTGAAATGCATGAGCGTCCTTTCTCTAGTTCACATGCTCTAGAATGTGAGCATGTGTGAGGGGGTTGGGGTCTTAAAAGATGAGGCAATGTGTCTTAGGGCATGTAGAATTGGCCTTGCTTTTAGGAGCATGTGTTATACACAATTTACAACAGGGATACAGTAAGCTGCAAGTCCTTGGCATCCACTTCACAGACTAGAAAATGTCCTAGGGGATGATCGTTAACTGCAGGCAAAGTGACATGGCCCTAGCCTAAGAGCTCATTGCTCCTTGCCCCCTGGCCAGTTCTCCAGATACTGCACCCCACTCATGACTTTCATTCCTGTCTTCTAAGGTGCTGTGCTGCCTTCTGGGGTCTCCCTATTTTTAGGGACTACACACCCACACCCAACACACACACATGTAAATGCATCATCTTTTTTTCTCACCACATTGCATCTATTTTGCATTTCCATGAGATTAATGGTGTTACACACCTTTTCATGTATGTAATGGCCATTCATTCCTGATTCTTATAGAGCTTATTTTCAGAGTGTTTCCTTTTTTGTTGCTGTTGTTGTTATTTGTCTTTTTGAGTTATGACTTTTCAAAATCTGTTCTTGACACAGGGTCTCATATAGTTTCAGACTGGACTTCAACTCACTATGTAGCCAAGAATGACTTTCAACACCTCATCCTCCTGCCTCTGTTTCCCAAATGCTGGGATTAAAGGCATGCTCCACCAGGTGAGCCCAAGGGACTCTTTATTTATGTTTTACTTCTGCTTTAATCTGCACTCTCTCATTATTTTAGAAACTGTATTACTGACTTCTGCCTTGCTGTAAGAACAAAAACAAAACCATACCCAACAGACACAATTTACAAGAGGGAAGATTTATTTTGGCTCACAGTTGCTGAGGGTTCAGCCCATGGGCACTTGGACCCATGACCTTTGACCCAATATCACTGCAATGGGAATACGGGACAAAGGTAAACAACTTACTTCCTCGATGACTCAGAAGCAGAGAAAAGGAAAGTACATGCTCTGAAGATGACATCTCTGACACCCATGTATACAGTGCCCAGACATTATCTGACTTCTTGTCATTCTTTGACCTGGGCTCAATTCCTCTCATTTATTTATTTATTTATTTATTTATTTATTTATTTATTTATTTTCAATTCCTCTTCTTCAGGGAAGCACTCCCTGTCTCAGGCCTCTCACTTTGTAAAAAGTATAAGCACTTTCTTCTCCTTTACAGTTAACATCTCGTATGTATGTATGTATGTATGTATGTATGTAATATATATTCAATTAATTACTTGTATATATAATTATATATTTAGCCCAGGATAACATGCTTAATGTCTTCTTTGCTCAGCTGTAAATCCCATGATGGCCCAGTGTGACAATTAGCACATGGCAGCAATCAGTAGTTATTAGCTAAAAAAGGGAACTATTTATTTGAGAGCTGTTCAGAGCCCAGGGTATTTTTTTCTCCATCTGTTTTGATGGTCATTCTACAACTGTCACTTACTAATGAGCTTGACTGATTGGGCAGGAAACTGCTCTCTCTTGGTGTGAGAGGAAAATTCCATGCAACATCCAGGGCTGTCTGTCATGGGAAGGGAGGCCCAACGAGTAGGATTTTGACACTGTTTTCTCTAGGTGACAGGAAGGTTTCTGTAGTGTGGAGGAGGCAATGTCATGCCTTCCTTCTTGTTTCTATATAAACATACAAAGAAACAAGCAAACAGAGGAATGAGCCACAGTGAGCCAACATCCATCAATTCATCACAGCAGGAAACAAGAGAAGAAGCCAGGAGTCTAGAAATGCCCGAGAGACTTGGCACAGGGCAGCACGAACACTTGAGCCCCGGTTCTCACAAGACCTAATTATTCTCACAAAAAGAAAAGAAAAAACTTTCCAGAAAAGACCATGGGCTTGCCTTGTTCTGTATTTGGAAGTATGGCCCAAGATCCCCTGAAGCCTGAAGGCTAGATGTTTTGCTCTAACAAGGGCTTGATTAAACTAACAAAAGGGAGTGTTTTAGAGTGTTCCCTTGGGTGACCCTGTAAGATCTAGTCCTGGTCCAAGTGAGTGGCTGGTGCCAAGAACAAGTTATTTATTTGATCTTCTTCAAGTTAATACAGGTGAGCATATGTGACCATTCATATATTCATTCATATTCTCTCTCTCTCTCTCTCTGCTTTTTTTTTTTTTTTTTTGGTTTTTCGAGACAGGGTTTCTCTGTGGCTTTGGAGACTGTCCTGGAAGTCGCTCTTGTAGACTAGGCTGGTCTCGAACTCACAGAGATCCACCTGCCTCTGCCTCTTGAGTGCTCCACCACCACCACCACACCCAGCTAATGCGTGTGACTATTCCAACAATGTGCTTTGAATAGAATATAGATTCCCTTTCTCTAGAAGACATGAAAGGCCATTAGTACTTTACCAAGCATTAATGACTTAATGGGATTTTGTCATCTACTGTGCTCTGCCTCAAAGTATATATTTCTTGAAATAATACCATGGTCCTAACACTGGGAAGACAGAGGCAGAATAATGAGTTCTTGGCAGCCTGGGCTACATAATGGGATTCCGGCTAGCCTGGGGTAGATAGTAAGACTCAGTCTCAAAACAACAAGCAGCAGCAGCAGCAGCAGCAGCAGCATAATAATTTGAATGTAGTCCTGACATTTACACATTGGGTCCTTATCTCCTCACTTGTCAAGCAGGGGGCCTGTTTCCATGCATCTTCAGAAGATGTTGGAAAAGTAAAAGAGATCAGAGCTGTAAAGTACCTGAAGGCACGGTGCAGATGCTCAGTACCTGAATCCCTTGACCCCCTTCTATAGAAATACCACTGGATCGGTCGATAAATTTGCTTCGAGCAGTGATTAAATGTCAGGGATTGTCTTAGATACTGGCCCGACAGTCGTTTAGATTGGTAATAACCCATGGGCTAGGTATTAGAATAAACACAGAAATACATATTTTCAGATCCTTATTATACAGAAAATAAAATGAATATTATGGGTTGAATATCTGTGCACTGCTCCCAAAATTTCTATGCTGAATTCCTATCCTCAGGGTGGGATGGTATCAGCAGGCAGGACCTACAGGGAGTAGTTAGGCCATACATGTGCCCTTATGAATAGTACTAATATTTTTCATGACACATACTGGAGAGCTTGCTCTTGCTCAAATAAATCAATAAATAAAGAAATAAATAATAAAAAGGACAATGATCTGCAATCCAAACCAAGAAGCTGACCTCTACAGGATTGACCAGAACTGGACTTTGAAACAAATGTTTGTCATTTAAACTACCCAGCCTATGGGATTTTTGTTATAGCCCGAGATGACTGAATGAAAGGGGGAATCTCACAACATAGTTAAGGAAGGCTTCCCTGAGAAACAGACAACAGTGGAGCCAGCCTGCCTACCCAGGGCAGGAGTAGACCTAGTGTTTGGGAGTTACAGAGAAAGCCGTGGGACTGTGAGTAACACAGGGCAGGGTAGAAGGTTCTGATGGGTAGGGCCCAGACCAAGGACTCTCTAGCCACATCTGGCATTTAACAGGAAGCTATTAGTGCACACTAAGTGCCAGAGCTACTTAATTAAATTCTCTTAAGAGCCAGACATGGAGCCATCATGAGGTATTTGTGAAATGTAAATACTTGGACCTAACTTGGACCAAGGATGCATACAATAAGATTATAAATCCTGTGGGGTCTAGAATCAGGGTTAGACTCGATGGGATAGCAAGAGTGGGATGTGACATGAAGCCAGTGTCCACAGCATCTCTATAGACTGTAGCCTCTACAATAGCAAGGCAGAAAGAACTGACTTCCCCAAGCAAGTGGCAGGAAAAAGAGGTAAAAGAAGTGAAGTTGGGATGGGCTCTGTTGGTAGAGTGTTTGCCTAGAATTCTCCTAAACTGAGAATGGGTTCTCCTAAGTTAGAACCCCTGTGATCCCAGGACTGGGTAGGGATGCTAATGAAGGTAATAGAATCGTGGTCATCCTGGTCTTCATAGCAAGTTCAAAGCCAGGCTGAAATACACCAGACCCCATTTCAGGGAAAAAGAAAGAAAGAAGGACGAGGAGGAAGGAAGAGGAAACAAACAAACTTTTACAAACTTGGAGTAGCTCCAAATACATAGATGTTAGCTAGGAAGATATTGAAAGTATTAACAGATGGAACGAGCACCCATTGTCAGCAGCCTCGGGTCTGTTCCATCCTCCTACTGGTAGCCCACACCCTAAAGCATTCTGATCTCCATAACAAGGTAAACTAATGGAGAGAGAAATGGCAAACACCAAAAGGGCTGATGATCTCTGCTCTAAGCAACTGAAGCAGCATAACCATGTGGCGCCCAAGACAGAGCACATAACGCTTCTAAATGGGAAAGTTCACAATGGCAAGAAGTAGGGCTTTGTTCCCACGAACAGAAAGAGCCATAGAGGAAGATCTGACAGAAGGGGTTACTACTCACCTCTCTAGTCATTGGAGGAGATGTTGAATTGGGCTCAAAGTTCCAGGAACCTTAGTCTGTTACTCAGGGGAAGGTGGGGTAGCAAGTCTCTAAGGCAGTACAACTGTCTACAAGGCAAAAGACCAGGAAGCAGAGGCTGCAGCTGGAACCAGGGGAGTATTTAACCTTTAAAGGCCCACGAGAGGTGGCTGGTGACTTTCTTCTAGTAGTCAGTCCCCATCTGCTAACACGACTACAAGCCCAGAAGTGAGCATTCAAACCAGAACATAAGAGGTCCTGGGTTTGATCCCCAGTACCATGTGAACTACAACAGAGCAGAATGGCTGTAATCTCAGCACTTGGGAAAATCAAGAGTTCAAGGCCACCCTTGGCTACATAGAGAGTTCAAGACTAGCATGGGACACAAGAGACCTGTCACAAACAAACTGAAAGGAAGGGAGTTTAAAAAAATGGCTGAGCAGATAATATCATTCCCTGCATAAGCAGAAAACCAGAGTTCAAATCACAGCACCCACATAAAAGCCTGCCTGCTATCCTTGTAAAAATGGGAGCTCCAGGTTCAGGGAGAAATCTGGCCTCAAAGGACTATTGCAGAGAGTGATAGAGGAGGGTACCTAATGCCCCCCTGTGGCACACATCCATACACACATGTATGTGCAAGATACCACACACACATACCCTCTCTAAACACAAACACTGCCTTAGTTTCTCTTCTAGTTGTGATGAAACACTGACAAAAGCAATGTAGGACAGAAAGGGTGTAATTTGGCTTAGAGTTTCAGGTGACAGTCCACAAAAGAGGGAACTGCAGAGAGCTTGTATATTATATACAGAATCAGGAACAGAAAGCAGTAAATATATACATGTATGCTTCTGCTCTGCTTGCTTTCTCTGCTCTTACCCAGTTCAGAATCCCCTGCCTAGGGAATGGTGCCACCCATGGTATTCAGCTATTTCCACCTCAAATAATGCAATCAACACAACCCCCAATACACAGGCCAAAAGACAAATCAATCCAATCTAAACAATCCCACACTAACACACCCTTCCCAGATGATTGTAGATTAGGTTAAACTGACAATTATCACTAGCCATCACTTTTAGACACACACACACACACACACACACACACACACACACACACACACACACTCACACACTGCTAAAGTAATAAAGTTTTATAAATTAAAAGAGGCATCTGTCTTGAAACAGGGTGATATCTTTTGTTTTTTTTTTTTTCTTTCTTTCTTCCACTTCTGCTCTCCTCCCCCAACCCCAGTACTGGGTCTTAAACCTAAAGCACCAGACATGCTAGGCAAATGTTCTACCATTAAGCTCTATCCTACGTCACATTGGAAAATTTCTACCCCCACAACCACAGTCAATAAATACCCAGGTCCACGGATCCTTCTCCAAGGATACCCTGTTGAAGCCCTGAGTCTTTCCATATAAAGCCAACAAAGGTATGATAGGTTAGTGAAAACTAGCTATAAATATTAGATCATGTAATTCAATTTAATGTTTTTACATTTATTTATTTGTCTGTTTGTATGCACATATGTCATAGCACAGGTATCATGATCAGAAGACAACTTTCGAGAGGTTGAGAACAATTTGTAAAAATTGGGTCTCTCCTGACACCGTGTGGGTGGGATCAAACTCAGGTCACTGGGCTTGGAAGCAAGCATCTTTCTTTACCAGCTGAGACATTTTACTCACCTATGATGGCTTATTACAGAAAGGAAACTACTCAGTAGCAACATACATGCTAACAGGAGATAATTCACTCAGTGCTTTAGATGGGAAAACACACAGAATAATTTCTAGGAGATACACACAGCTAATATAGATGAAGGAGTGACATTCATCACCATTTTCACTGTAGTCAGAGGCATGATTAGAATGCATGGCACACACCTTTAATCCCAGCATTCCAGAGGCAAAGCCAGGCAGATATGAGTTTGAGGTCAAGCCTGGTCTACAAAGCAAGTTCCAGGATAGCCAGGGCTATTCAGAGAAACCCGGTCTAGAATCCCTACCGCCACCAAAAAAGGATCTCTAATCTGGGAGTTGACTACACACCTATAAGCCCAGTGGATCATGAGTTTGAGGCCAATTTGGGATACATGAGACATTTGTTTAAAAAACAAACAAAATCAGACAAACATGTAGTGAACTACACACATACACAGAATCCTAATCATACATATACACATACACATACATATATGTATTTATATATAGTCACATACATACATACATACATACATACATACATACATACATACATACATACTTGTAGTTTGGTCAAGTTTACCTTCTTATATGATTGTTAAGTCCCCACCCACCTTCTCTCCCATCAGTGTTTTGCTATGTTGCACAGGCTGGCCTTGAACTCACAATCTTCCTCACCCTACTCCCTGTGTCCCAGGATTAAAGGTAAGCACTATTATCTCTCCCACAAGATACTACAATTTAAAAATCCCTCCCCACCCCCGCCCACCACTGATTCAGAAGAGTTATGAATATGCTAATGTGTTTAAGGTGTTTAAGGTGTTTAAGGTGTTTGGTTGATTTCCAAGAAGAGGATAGAAGGTGTTGGGGCAGAGATGTTCAGGGCAGGACACACTGCTGAACTAGAATGCCGTACAGTGCAGTTGTGGAAAAGCCACTGATAATTCTGCACTGCTCTGTGGTGTATGAAATCTGTCATACACCTGCAGAGAAGACAGGAATACGAACCAAGTAAACTACTAGTTACTAAAACTAGGAAAGTTAGGACAACAACTCTTCAGGTACAGAATGAGTTAGCTAATTAACCAGTTGTCAAAGGGCAGGAAGGCTATTTCACACTTAATCACAGGGATGAACTAAAACTAATTAGGTTCCTGGTCGGCTTGCCTAGCTAGGCAGAGCAAGGTCTTCAGCTGCCACGCGATCCATTGCTTTCCTCCTCAAAGGAAATATGTTTTGAGGCAAATCCTTTCTCATGTGAAGGAGTACATGCTCAGAAGTGAAGGAGCGTGCCAAAAATAATTTATCCTGGGTAGTCATTGTGGAAGTAAAATATAAAATCGCTCTTATCCTAAAGTTCCTTAGAAAATGAAAAAACCCAGTCTCAGCTGGGAAACAAGGGGTCGCTCTTAGGGATCCTAGGCAACTCTCCCGCTGAGCTCCTTGGATGCAGCATCCAATGTGGGAAGGGATAGGACCCTAGCTACTTTAGCCAAGGAGACTGGCATTATTCGGAGCACGGGACCTGGTGAGATGTGTTCCTCAAATGGGGGAGGGGGAGGGTCAGAGTGTAATACTAAGCCATGCTTAGTTGCACCCTCCCCTTCCCTGCCTTTAAAAGTGTGCAAACCAATGCCAGAGTCACAGGCTGGGATCCAGATGGACACGTTGTGACTGCTGCCCTGGTTTACAGCACTAGGCTGGGAGAGGATGGAAGCAGAATTATCAGTGGCTTTTCCACAACTGCACTGTTGATGAATGCATGGGAGGTGTGATGGAACCTTCCAGTCTTTGAATCCTCTCTTCACACTAGCTCATCCAAGATCAACATCCTCTGTGAAATGTTTGCAGAGGACAGCACAGAACTAACTGTACTAGATAAAGACACTTAAAAACAGAAAGTCACATTTGGGGTAATCCTGTGACTTATAGATTTAAGCAGAGATCAAACAATGAGAAGCAGGGGAAGAGGGGATGAGAAATGCCTTAACCAACCTCAAAGTTGCATTGAGAACCCTTATAGGGCCTGACGGTGGTGGCACAGGCCTTTAATCCCAGCACTCGGGAGGCAGAGGCAGGCGGATCTCTGTGAGTTCGAGACCAGCCTGGTCTACAAGAGCTAGTTCCCCAGGACAGCTTCCAAAGCCACAGAGAAACCCTGTCTTGAAAACAAAAACAAAAACAAAAACAAAACAAAATAAGAACTCTTATGGGAACCAACTGCTTTGTATGCTAATAAAGAACACATGTGTTTGAAAAGGAACTTGAACACAGGTCCTCTGCATTTGTGTGCAATGCTTTCCACTAAAATGCAGATTGTTGAATGAAAATCTCAGCACCAGGCACGGAATATTTCTCTATGAGTTATTAGTCAGGGAGGCCCCTGAGGCCCCTAAAAGAGCACAGGTTATGACATTGCTCTTGGCTGTCTACACTACAGAGAGATAGCCAGTGTGATTGCTGAAGACACGATACACTTGGTTTCAGGACATAGAAAAGTCAACCTGGAACTAAGGAGACAAGTTATCACTACCCTTACTCAGTGGTAGAAGCTACACACTATGATACCAGTCTACTAAACTTGACGTGCCGCCTACTGGTGCACGAGTCCCATGACTGTAGTGGTGGTAACAACTGATTGCTGATTGGATGATTTGCCCAATTATGAGGATTCTCCTGCCTTTGTGCCCAGACTACAGGTGTGTGATATGCCCTACAGATGTGACTCTTTCTGAGGGGAGGGAAGACACGGGGGAAAATAAAGAAATGTGGAAATTGAGAAAAAAAAATCACAATCAACAAATGCTCCCTGAAGAAGCCACAGCAGACAGAAGAGAGTGAGCAGGGAGCTGACGAATCTTACCTTCATCCCTGCCGCGGCTGCAGGTCCACTGGGGTCCACAGCCTGGATGTGGCATGGTTTACTTCCTCGAACCACAAAGCCCCAGCCAACTGCGTCACCAACAATCTAGAGAGGAAAACCACGATTAGCAAACAGCAGCCTGGCTCTGGCAATTTGAAGAGAGTGAAGTCTGACCCAGGATTAACTGTGTGTACTGACATACCTTTTCTCTTCACCTCTTCTCTATTGTGTCAGGGGAATGAAAATGTAGTGAAGACACGTAGCCTGTTTGTCCTGGGGAGGCCACTCCCCATAAACAGCCGGCAGCCAATTTCATACCACGCCCCAGTAGGAGTCTGACAAGACCTTAAAATCATTGCTGCACCTTCTCTCTCTAGATTCAATATCTACCTCAGCAACGGATGTTTCCTTCATATCCAAATCAGTGTAGCCGGATCAAAGTCTGTGATTTGGATATGAAGGAAACATCCGTTGCTGAGGTAGATATTGAATCTAGAGAGAAGGTGCAGCAATGATTTTAAGAACAGTTTAAGCTACCAATGGTGGCAGATAGGAAGAGTCTTGGCTTCTTCTTCTTCTTCTTCTTCTTCTTCTTCTTCTTCTTCTTCTTCTTCTTCTTCTTCTTCTTCTTCTTCTTCTTCTTCTTCTTCTTCTTCTTCTTCTCCTCGTTCTCCTTCTCGTTCTCCTTCTCCTTCTCCTTCTTCTTTTTTTTGTTTTTTGAGACAGGGTTTTTCCGTGTAGCTTTGGAGCCTATCCTGGCACCCGCTCTGGAGGCTGGTCTGGAACTCACAGAGATCCGCCTGCCTCTGCATCTCCAGTCCTGGGATTAAAGGTGTGCGCCACCAATGACTGGCTCTTGGCTTCTTTTGAAAGATGGTTTTCCGTACCGAGAAAACCAAGTGAGAAAGTACATAAAGTTCACAATGTACAGACAGACTCTGTTCCAAACATTGTTTGGCACCGAAGCCCACTTTTTCCTACAGAATCAGAACTGGCAGGGAGGTTCCCTGGATGGCTCCAGAAGCATTCCTAGAAACACGCCAACTGAAACACCCTCACAGTCAAGTATTAGTAATGCTGGCACTTAGATAAAAAGATAAACCAAACCCCTCCAAACACAGCCACCTCTCAACAGCTGGAGACAGGAAAAGCAAGAGGGCACCTGGGAACTCAGGTGGAAACTGTTAAGACCATCAGGCACTTCTGTGGTTTTTTTGATTCATTACTAAGAATTTAATAAATCTGATTTCACTTTCAAATGTGCAGTGTGTCCTTTCCCTGGATATAACAGCCCTTCTGATGTTAACTCCCCGGTGTTCAGCACTCGAGGGGCCTTCAGGGGTGTGAAAGAATATGGGGGAAAACGTCTCTTCTTTGAGGTAATAACAAAAGTTGGGAACCAGAGGAAGAGAGGGAGATGTTCTTCAAAAGTTTATTGATTTGGATGTTGCAGGCTGAGAGGTAGATGGCACCAATAAGACGACAGGAACGGACCCGGGGATGTCTCTTAGTTGGTAGAGTTGCCTAGCATGAAAGAGGCTCTGGGTTTCATCCCCATGACTGCATGAACCCAACGAGGTCAGCAATCCTGGCACTTCAGAGGTAGAGGCAGGGGGATCAGAAATTCAAAGTCATCCTTGGCTACGCAAAGTTTGAGGCTATGTAAGATCCTTCAGAAAAATAACTTAGATTCATTTGGATAAAAATCAATGGGGTCTGGGGATGGCAGAAAGAAGGTTGGGGGGGTACTCAGAAAGGGAGAGTCCTTAGCCACATGAGACTACACAGGGCTCCCCAGTCAGGTGGCTATACACCTCAACACACACCGACATTTATCCTACTGTTTCCTGTCTCTTCCTAAGGGTCCTCTTAACACCTTAGTGATTTTTACAGCTAACTGTAATGAAGATTTTTTTTTTTGTATTGTCATCTGTCTTAAAAGTACATAATTACATCAGAATAAGTGCATAGAAGATATTTAAAAGGGCACATTAAAAAGAATTAAAAATGTCGCTAACAAACCAAGGGAGGTCTTAATGCATTTCGCTGCATTTGAGTTCAGAAAGTCTACTATTGTAGCCATGTAAAAACCAAAATGAGCCAATGGGTGTCGCAACACCCATCTTTATCTCAACACTTAAAGGCAGGAGGATCCCTGGAAATTCAATGCCAGCCTGGTCTACATAGTGAGTTCCAAACCATGCAGGGATACAGAATGAGACCCTGTCTCAAAAAAAAGAGAGGGGGAATTAGAGAAAAGTGTTCTGTTTGGTCCCTAAGCCTCACACAGTGTGCACAGGAGTGAGGCTTACCGTGAATGTCTTCCTTGCATACGGAGCTCCAGGCGTCAAGAGTTCCTCAGAAGTGACAGGCCTCTTCAGCACTAAGAGACAGACATAGTGTTAGAGAATACACAGCTCTAAATTCTTCTCCTAGTTATTCAGCAGGAATATCCTGAGTGCTGATCAATAAAAGTGGCAAAGATGTCTATCCTTTAGCTGGGCAGACAAGAAATACCCGCCAAGGGCTTAAACCTAACTTTCAGAAACACAGGGATGCAGGGAAGAGGAGGAAAGGCAGGGGAAAGCAACTAAGATGCCTTGGGAGGGGACAGGGGGAGGGATGGAGTCTTCCTATAAAGGAAAAGGCCCAGCTCTTTCTCCTAAGTCCTTATCTGTATGTGTATATGCCAAAACTCCAGCAGTCCAATGGCGGAGCTGAAGAAACCAGCTCCACCCAACTCCCTGTCCCCCACATACTGCACATAACCCATCTACTAAATTTCATTCTCTCCTCTGGTAAACAACCTAGAAACACAAGAACGATGCATTAAACTCTGAGGACCCATCCCGGGGGACTCTCCTGGGGACTCTTCATGGGCTGGACCACTTCCTGGAGGGTACTCTCCACGGGCTGGACCACTTCCCAGCATCCTGTCACATGCCTTATTCATTTAATCTCTACCTGAGCTAACAATCTAGGGCAGTGGTTCTCAACTTGTGGGTCTCAACCCCTTTGGGGACTGAATGACCCTTCACAGAGGTTGCCTAAGGCCATCCACAGATTGGATATAAACATTAGGCTTCATAGCAGTAGCAAAATTACAGTTATGAAATAGCAATAATCTTGTGGTTGGGAGTCACCACAACCTGAGGAACTGTATTAAAGGGTCGCAGCATTTAGCAGGGTGGCTTATCACTGCACCAATCACACTTATGTATATTTATTTATTTATTTATTTATTTATTTATAGGGCCTTGCTTACATGATCTGCAGCAGGGTAGTGTATCACCGCACCAACCTTATTTATTTATTTATTTATTTATTTATTTATTTATTTATTTATTTATGGCAGGCCCTTGCTTACATGATCTGTAGCCCAGGCTGGCCTCAAGCTCACTGCAATCCTACCTGAGCCTCCAGGGCTGAGATTGCAGCTGTGTGTGTCACCATGCTTGCTCCATTTGAAAGTGAAATCAGGTATAATAAACTCACAGTAGAAAGTTCTAAAGCCATAGAAGTAAGTACCTGATGGCCTTAAAGCTTAAAGATATACCTGGAATCATGGCTTTAAATTTTTTCTTTCTTTTTTTTCAGTCATTCATTTTGTATGTGAGAAAACTGGTTCAGAAAAGTTAATCTGTGCATGTCCAAGACCCTATAGCTAAAGCATGGTTAGTAAAATGAGGATCAAATTCAGGCATCAGTGGCAGGACCCATAATCTTAGCAAGTGTCACTTGTCCTCCTGGACTATGCTGGCTCAGAAACTCTGGAAGATAGCAGTGTGGAGTGTAGTCTGTCTATTCTCAGCTTGCTGCTGTCTATCAAGGCATAAAGGCATGAAACCCCCTACTAACGAACTTCTCCCATCCTCTATTCGGGAATTTCCCTGACTGTTCTTTGATCATTGGGAACTGGAGAGGGGATTGCACTGCCTCCCGGGGCAGCTAGTGGGTATTGGTTACAGGGGCCATCCTAACACGGGGACCTGCACAGCAGAGATTTAAGTGCCACAAAGAAATGAAAGGAGCCAGGGCCAGGGTCCAATCTGGAGAGGCTGCCACCTCCAGTTCCCTTTGCCAGTGGCATTCATTCAGAGGTTGGATGCTGTGTGCAGCAGCATGGGACAGGCCGGCCTGATCCCCAGGCAGCTGGACCCCAATTGCCGGGTGAGGCCCAGGCTTAAGAAGCACTCTCCTAGTGAAGAGCCAAGAATGGCTTCTTGTGAGGGGGACAGGTGGTTGGGATTATTGCTTTTGCTTTTTAGAAAGCTTTGAAAATGAATCAGTGTTGGCTAAGGGTGAGGGAGTAGGTTAAACATCCAGATGAGAAATGAATGTCTCAGGAGACAGACAGGAGGCAGGAAAAGCAGTGAGTCTGAGGGTTGAAATCTTACTGCTTAGCAGACAAGCTCTTCTCCATGCCTGTGACTCCTCAGGGGGTTATGAAAATTGATGATATTTTTGGCAGCAGGGCAGCTGTTTATTTTAATGCACTTTTTCCTTTCGTTGTGTTTGAAAACAGAAACTTTGAGACCCAGGGAATTATCCCTCAGATTTCCTTCTTATTATTCATCACCATGACAATGGATTATGGTAACAGCTGTGGCTTTGTTCTTTTGGGAGAGTGGTGAGGTTAGATACTTATATCTACTGTTAAATCTATATTATTCTGACATATAGAGATAGCTAATATTTTTATTTACAAGAGGGAGTATGTGTGTGTGTGTCTGTGAGACAGACAGAGATAGACAGATATGATATGGTACATATGTGAAGGTCAGAGAATTTTGTGGTGTTGGTTCTTTTCTTCCATCTTTACATAGGTTCTGAGGGTTCTGGGGATTGAACTTGGGTTTTCAGGCTTGCACGGCAAGCAATTTTAAGTTCTATGCCATCTCGCCAGCTGTCAAGAGCCATGGGAAATACAACAGGATAACTAATATTCAACAGGCTAACCTACTACATGAGTGATAGGGAGTTGCACCTCGAAAGGCTATGGAAATCAGTTGCTTTGGTCTGTAATTTCTCTCATGAGTCACTTCATTTCTTCCCTGAGAGTAGCTTTGGGTGTTTCCACTGCTTGTGTGTGTGTCTTGAAAATATTCCATCTACTGGGCACATATATTTGTGGGAAGTCAGGAGGATGACTTTTCATTTGGCTGCAGAATCTTGACACTGGGTGCCTTGAATTCTCAAAAAGGCCCCAGAGAAAGGAATTCCTTGTCATTTGGTGTCAGTGGGAACTGACTTAGCCAGAGGCTGGAAGCATAAAAGACTCTGGATTTTACACTACAAAGCCACAGTCTCTTCCCTTTGATCTAGCAACCTTAGATGTTATCTCTAGTGTTGAGAGGTTTCCTTTAATCAGCTAACATTTGGCGGAAATGCTAATGCTAGCCAAGCACCGCCCATTTTCCTCCCACAGCAACACATGCAGGTTGCCATGGCTGTCATGACGCTGGGTTCTCAGCTGCCCAGAAAGCAGAAGTGGGACGTGCTCAGAGAGTGCCCAGGGCCGCCATGTTTCCTTCCCTTTTTCTGCGTTTACCGATTACAGACTTCTGGCTTAACTAACAACACAGATGTTGTTAACACACAAATTCCCTTTCTCCCCTCTTAGCAATCATGGGTTCTTCCTCTAGTGATCCTTTCCAGACCAGCCTGGGTGCTTCGCAGCCACGCCCCCTCTGCGACATAAAGGAAGACAACAGGTGCCCACTTTGTCAGCCTTATCTGTCTTCTTGACTGAGAAATACCTGCCTGTAACCTTGATATTGCCAGAGAATTGCTAATTTTGTCTGTGTGGGTATATAAATTGGAAACCTTGTGGGCTGAGAGAAATTTTTTTTTTCAGAATAAAGAGACATAATGATAAGATGTGTGAGTTGATGCGTTCCTTTAGCCCTCAGACCTTAGTCTGTCTGCTTATTGTAGCATCTCTTTTGAACCCAGATTGGGGGCTTTTAAGGCTGTTCCATTAGCCAGCTTTATGATGGCTCAAGGTCCTCATGGAGGCTGATGAATAGGTTTTGAAACTGTAAGACACGAACGAATCCCAATGAGCAAGCTTATATATACCCACCCTTCTTCCTTATAAGTGTTAGGCATGGAAACTGAACATGGTGGCACACGACAGCAATCCCAGCAACCAGCAGGGAGACTGTGGGAAGTTCAAGGCCAGTCTGGGCTATATAATGACTACCAGACATGATAGGACTACATAGCAAGACCCTGACTTAGCAAACAAACAAAAAGAAAGGAAGAAAGAAAGAAAAACACTGAAGGCACAAGTCTGCATAGATCCTTGCTTGCCATGATCTGGGAAAGCAGTTCTTTCTCTGCTGCATTTGCAAGTTGCTGAGGGCCTTTTGAGAGCCAAGGACGGCCTCTCAGCTGCTGATAGCAGCTGCTGCAGAGTGCTGGTGTTGGACAGTCCTTGCCTGACTTTGAGAGCCATCTCTCCAAAGGCAGCCGTCTTGAGCAAAGTCATGCCTTCCTTTCAGGGGCACCAACGCTGAATAACTGGTCAACAAGAAGGTGTGTGGCTCTCTCGGAGCCATTCTATGCAGCTTTGTAGGGCATCCTAATGCATTGTGGGTCAACAGTTGCCTTCCATGAGCCCAGCCACTCAACAGGTGTTAACTTGAGTATGCTTTTGTAAGGTTCCTGCTCCTTTGATCTCTATTTCCCAAGGCACTCAGCCTGAACACGGGCATGAGAGTCCACAGATAGGAGCATGGCTGCCCTTTTCTCACTCACCGGATTTGGGGTTGCAGAGCACAGGGGGACTGCTGCTGAGTGTCGGGCTGCTGCTGAAGTAACCACTGCTGCCACAGCTGCTCATGCTGCTCCTCCGCACGGCAGACACAATCTTGATCTCTTTGCTGGGACTGACTGCAGAGGGGAAGCAAACACAGTCACTGAGCAGTGCTCTGGGGATCTAGAACTCCCGGGCTTTCAGCTGCAAACTAAGAATTCCATGTCCAGTTTGCCCACATAGTTACAGATAGCATAAATCTAGCCATTCATTGACTTTCAGTTTCCTGGACTGGGAAATGAAATAATATTATTACATGGGATATATGTGAGGAAAAGATAATATAATGTATGTGAACACCTTTCTTTCTCTCCCTCATTTTCTTTTCAAAATATTGCTCATTATGGAGCCCAGGCTAGTCTCAACCACCACAGTCCTGGAATCATAGGGCACACCACTGTGCCTAGTTTACGAGATATTTTGTCTTGGGGTATTTGAGTGTGTATGTTGTATGTACATATGCACATGCAAATGTGTATTCTTGCATGTAGAGGTCAGAGGTCAACGTCCAGAGTCTTCCCAGTTGTTCTCCATCTTACGGTTTGAGACATGGTTTCTCTCACTGAACTTGGAGCTTGATGATCCAGGAAGATTAACCAGTAATGTCCAGTTCTCTCATCTCTGCCTCCCTAGCACTGGGATTATAGATACAAGACAACATACTGTAGGGAGACACCGTAACCACGCCTCCTAGGGACTGGCTACAGGTGTGCTCGACCACGCCCATCAGGGTGTGGTCAAGGTGCTGTCAGGTTGATGTGAGAGAGTTTTTTAAGGGACAGACAAGCCACATGGGAGCTCTCTGGCCTTGCTGCTTTGGCACACACTGGCTTGCTGTTGGTTGACATTTATCTATTAAAAGTTATCCTAACCTTACGGATTTCATGTCAGTTTCCGCTTTAACATACCTTTTTATTTCTCTCTCTTTTTTAAATCTTAACATACTCTTTATGTGAGTGCTGTGAATCTAAACTCGGGTCACCATGCCTGAGTGTTTAGCACTTTCCCAATGGGGCCATCTCCCCAGCTCCTGCAGGACATGAATCCAAAAACTACCAAACCCAAGCTTTCTCTCCCTGAGAATAAATACAGTGTCCCTGATATGTGTGATGCTTACTACACAGTGGTAGTAAGTGGCTTCTGATTTAATGACAGCCAGCCATCATTTGGAAGCATGGAAAACAAAGCTTAAAACAGCCCACACCGAGACTTTCAAACTGTTATGCGAGACAGAGTCATCTGCAGTTTGCATATTTGGTTCTGCCTGCCATAGGCCTGGGCATGATGGAAACGGCTCTGGCCGCTGACAGGCCCGTGAAAAGAAAACCAAGAAGCAAACAGCTAATGCAGGCTTTACAGGAGTACATTAACCTATTCTCCTTGCATCAACTCTACTGAACCATTTCAAGGAGCAGGCAAGCCTCTGTCCAAAGGAAGCATGAGTTGCTACTTGGCACCTGCAGACTAGAGACTGTGTCTCCACCATGACCTTGGAGCACAGGCTTGAACGGCTGACCTTCTGCTGGTTTGTATTTCTATTTAGCAGCTCTTGCTTCATTTTCAGTTTGAGTCTGCCTGTGTTTGAGGACTTTGGGATTTAAGGGACTCAGAGGGGGCAGGCTAAAATAGAACCGCTGAGAGGAAGCTGCATCCACCACTTGTAAGCCACTCCACGGTTCTGGACTGTTATCTGTGAAATGAGGTAGGAACAATCATTCCTTAGGGTTATAGTAAGAATCAAGTGAGAAAATTCATGCAGCCTTGCCTGGGGCACATAAATGTCACCATTCACAGGGGTACCTGTCCTCATTGTCAGTAGTTCCTGTTCAGAAGCAAGACGCGACAAATCTGTTATGTGCTGAGTTAAGCTCAGTGCTTTTTTTCGTTCCTTCCATCTCTCCTTCCCACTTCCTTCTTTACTTTCTTCCTCTCCTTCTCCTCTCTTCCTTTTGAGGCAAGATCTCAACAACTCATGTATCCAAGCCTGACCTTGAGTTCCTGCCGCCAATCCCAATGACTGGGATGACAAACTAGTGCCCCACGCCTACCTGGTGCTTCTGAACTTTAAGTCAAGAAGTCCCTTGAGTCAATGCCAGGGTTTTAGAGAAGTTAGAGATACTCTTAAACATCTCACACTTCTGTATTTGGGGTGTGTGTGTGTGTGTGTGTGTGTGTGTGTGTGTGTGAGCGCGCGAGTGTGCGTGCACATGCATGAGATTGTACAAGAACCTGTTTGTTGTTGTTGTTATTTTGTTTTTTGAGACAGGGTTTAGAGAAACAGCCCTAGCTGTCCTGGAACTCACCCTGTAGACCAGGCTGGCCTCGAACTCACAGAAATCCCCCTGCCTCTGCCTCCAGAGTGCTGGGATTAAAGGTGTGCACTATCACCACCCGGAGCGTGTTTATTTTTAACACAAGGTCTCATGTAACCCAAGTGGACCTCAAATACCGTAGTGGAGCATGACTTTGATGTTTTTCTAATCCTCCTGCCTCCACCTCCTGACTTCTGGCATATATAAGGTATGCAACACCACACCTGGTGGTGCTAGGGGTTAAACCCAGGTCTTCCTGAATGCTGGCACACAGTGTACTGAAGGAGCCACATCCTCAGCTCTCCTCCACTGTTTCTTTCTCAGAAGACAAGACGCACGTGCGCACAATGGAACCGGCATACCTGACATAAAACTGGTGGATTTCCGATTGTCGTGGCTCTGCTTCCTCAGGCAGAAGGGACTGTCGTGTGTCTCCTGGGAGGACGGGGACTTTTCACTGAGCAGCTCCATCAGTCTTCGCCTCCGACGGAAGTTCATTCTGAACTGGTACAGGAGGTTGCTGTCCACAAATGGGTGCTTGTTGGACACTGGGGAGAAGAAACAGCCCATGAAGAATGTGTGGCATGCAGGTCAGAGAGCGAGACAGCCAGAAGACTCTAGCCAACGGGGACAAAAGTCCCGAGAGAGAGACTACACAAATGCCACGTGGACACATTCTTCTCACATGGCACGCATTAAAAGAATTTGGTAGCCACCTCCTCTGAGAAACAGTCCCTGACTTCGCTCCCAACCCGAGTTCTCTTTATAGTATCCCCCTGGCATCAGTGTCCTCTCCATGTGACCAATCGCCTCACTGTACATCAACACTGGGCCCTCTGGGACACGATCACAGTTTCATTGAATCACGTGTGCCCAGCATCCAGAACAGTGTGTGTCTGCCCCACACCAACACTTCATTTCTTCTCTCTTTGAGGCAGATTCTTTTATGGCCCAGGCTGACCTCAAACTCATTGCAGGTAGTCAAAGATGACCTTGAAACCTTGAAATTCCAATCATTCTGCCTGTCTCTGGAATGCCGGGATTATAGGCCTGTGCCACCGAATACTGATAGGTAAACATTCTATCAACTAAGTCACATCCCTGATCGCCAATTCTTTTGTAAATTCTCTCTCTCTCTCTCTCTCTCTCTCTCTCTCTCTCTCTCTCTCTCTCTCTCTCTCTGTGTGTGTGTGTGTGTGTGTGTGTGTGTGTATGCATGTGCTTGCATGTGTGTATATAGGGGCCAGAGGTCATTTCTTAGGTATCACCCTCTACTTTAAAAAAAAAACAAAAACTGTTATTATTGCATTTATTTGTTTACTTGTGTATGGAAGGGAGATGCGTGCATGGCACATGGAGTGTATGTGGAGGTCAGAAGACAAATTATGGGAGTCAGTTCTCTTTTTTCTACCACGTAAGAGTTGGCAATCAGACTCAGGTCATTGGGGTTGATGGGCTGGCCAATGAGCCCCCAGATACAGCCACCTCTGCCCCTGCCCAGCACTGAGATTTCTAGAGCCACCATACGAGGCTTTTAAAAGTGGGTGGTCAGGATTGAGTTCAGGTCCTCATGACTGCATAGCAAATAGGTTTACCTACTGAGCTCTCTCCTCAGCCTCAAATTGTATGTTTTAAATGGATGGATTGGGTCAATAAAGTTATTTTTAGGAAACAGTAACAGAGCCAGGTGGTGGTGGCACATGCCTTTAATCCCAGACTTGGGATGCAGAGGCAGGCAGATCTCTGTGAGTTCAAGGCCAGTCTGGTCTACAGAGCTAGTTCCAGGACAGCTAGGGGTGTTGCACAGAGAAACCCTGTCTCAAAATGTCTCCCGCCTAAAATATCAGTAGCAGATCAGACATGGTGGAATATGCCTATTTTCCCCACACTTAGGAGGTAGAGGGAGGAGAAACTCCAAGACAAACATTTCAAATTTCTTAAGAAATTTGATCTAAAATGCTTTGGAAATTCAATGGAGGATTACCTGTAGCTTGTGGTAAAAATAAAATTTCTTAAACATTAACTAAAAAATAATGAATACATATTAGAGACTTATTTCAGAAGATACAGAGAAAAAATCCAAGTCAATAATCAAATTTAAATAATTTTTTTGCAGATTTTTTTTATTTGAATTAGAAACAAGATTGTTTTACATGACAATCCCCAGTTCCCTTCTCCCTCCCGTCCTCCCCTACCACCCTGCCCCAACTAAAACCCTACCTATCCCATATCCTTTCTGCTCCCCCTGGATGGTGAGGCCTTCCATAGGAGGTCATCAGAGTCTTTCGTATCCTTTGGGATAGGGCCTAGGCCCACCCCCCCGTGTGTCTTGGCTCAGCGAGTATCCCTCTATGTGGAATGGGCTTCCAAAGTCCACACCTATGCTAGGGATAAGTACTGAACTACTACAGCAGATCCCATAGATTTCTGAGGTTTCCTCACTGACACCCACTTTCCTGGAGTCTGGTTCAGTCCCATGCTGGTATCCCAGCTATCAGTCTGGGGAGCAAGAGTTCCCCGATGTTCAGGTCACCTGTTTCTGTGGGTTTCACCAGCCTGGTCTGGATGAGTTCTTCACTCATCCTTCTCTGAATCTGGATTCTAGTTCAGTTTGGTGATTAGTTGTGGGTGTCAGTTTCTACATCCACCAGCTGTTGGTTGAAGGCTATCGGGTGGCATATAAGTCAGTCATCAATCTCATTATCAGGGGAAGGCATTTAAGGTAGCCTCTCCTCTGTAAATTTAAAGAATTTTAAAGTTCAACATAATTTTTTTATGGTGAAAAAGTGTCTATTTGGAATTAGCCAGCTGGACTCAGTTTAGATGATGCCAAGTTTGTTGGCAACACCCATAATCAGGAGCCAACCAAACATACGCCATCTTCTCTCCGTCAGGCCTTCTGAGGGTGTTGACTTTGGCCACATCAATGTCAAAGAGCTTCTTCACAGCCCGTTTGATCTGGTGCTTGTTGGCCTTGACGTCCACAGTGAACACAAGTGTGTTGTTGTCTTCTGTCTTCTTCATGGCTGGCTCATCGGTCAGGGGGAATTTGATGATGGCATAGTGGTCAAGTTTGTTTCTCCTGGGAGTGCTCTTTTGCGTGTATTTGGGCTGCCTCCAGAGCCGCAGGGTCTTGGGCTGCCAGAAGGTGGGTGACGTGCAGAACTTCTTCTTTTTGTGGCTGTGGACGCCTTTCAGCACTGCCTTCTTGGCTTTCAAGGCCTTCGCTTTGGCTTCAGCTTTGGGAGGGGCAGGAGCTTCCTTCTTTACTTTTGGTGCCATCTTGGCGAAAAGCAGTTCAACATAATTTTAAAATCAGGGAATCATACAGCGGCCTTCAGGTGGGATGGCTCAGCCTTGTTTCTATTGAGGAAGAAGCAAAATAAGATACCCAGTGGAGTGCTGGCAGAGATACCGACATCATCCAGCAGACTAAAATCAGGCCCACTGTTCTCTCCTTGGCTCTGAAGACATATGGCAGGTAGTCAAATTCAGAGATTTTTATATTCTTATTTTTGCCTATAGGCCTGACTGAACTGGTCCTCATCCCATGGCCCAGGGTGGCTTCGAATTGACAGCAATCCCGAGTTTCTCGAGTGCTGGAACTACAGGCATGAGCCAGTATGCATGGCAAATGTTGGTGTAGTCTGTAAATGTTGCTTAAGAGCAGGAGGAATAACTCAGTGGGTAAAGATGCTTGCTGCCCAGCCGGATGACCTGAGTTTCATTCCCAGGACACGCATGATGGAAGGATGGAACTGACTCCTGTAAGTCATCTCTGACCACTCTACATTCACCATGGCACAAAGGAACCCCTCCATGTCCTGCCCACATACAGATAAATAAATAAATATCTAGAATATTTAGATGTAAGAAAGATCTATAATCATCACACTTAAAAGATAACAGTTTGTTTAATAAAAGCCTGAATGTCCACGACAACCATTAATAGCGCCTCTGTAGGAAAAAGAGGAAAAACTTCAAATACTCATTATTAACAAATTTCTTACTTAGGATGGGAGATGCACCAATTTGATAACCACAAGGAAAAGGACATAACCTACTACATGCACCCAATAACCTCTTTATCTACATTAACTAATTACAGCTCCTTTGACATCTCACAAAAAGGAAGTCAGGACACACTGTTATTATCAATGCACAATCCCTCTGGCCCTGATGTTAATTACAGTTATCACTAGGAATAGCCTCTGGCCCCGATGTTAACTATGATCATCACTAGGAGCAGTATTGTTCTGCAGCGCCAGGATCTGAACATAGGGCCGCATACACAGTAATGATGCACTGAGTGCATTCCAAGTCCTTTATATATTTTTACATCTTATGACAGGGTCTGACCAGGTTGTCCAGGCTAATCTGAACTCATGCTGTAGCCCAGGTAATATCAAAATTTGGAATCCTCCTCGTCAGCCTTCCAAATAGCTGGAATTTCAGGCTTGCCTGTGTGAACAGGCCCAATTCCTGCTTATATTAATGTTGGTGATTCATACAGATAAAGAAAGGAACATTGACATGGAAGAATAATTTACTGGTATGCTCATTCAGTGCCACTTTGTAAAATACTTTGCTTTTATATGATTGTTTAAATAAGAATTCAGAATATAGTATCACTATTAGGAAAGTACCACAGCCAATATTTAACCCAGTGATTCATTCATTTATGTATGTATGTATGCATGTATGGTTTTTCTCAGACAGGGTTTCTGTGTGTAGCCATAACAGGTAGTAACAGCACTGTGTGGGAATTCTTTGTTCTGGGCTTGACATGACAGTCACCATCATGGGCACAGCAACTCTGATGACCTAGCAGAGACCTTGGTCTGTAGAACTACAGAGCAGACAGCTAGTTAGCCTAAGGAAGTAGAACCCACTTGCTCTCCCGATAGAGTAATGAAACCCTCAGAATACCTCCCATCCTCCTCTGAGATTTCAAATGCTACTCCCTCCTGTTCTTATAGATGTAATCTTAAAAATCTTAAAGAGTGGGGGCTGGAGATGGCTCAGTAGTTAAGAGCACTGGCTGCTCTTCCAGAGGACCTGGGTTCAATTCCCAGCACCCACATGGCAGCTCACAACTCTCTATAATCCCAGTTTCAAGGGATCTAACACCCTCATACAGGCAAACCAATGTAAATGAAATAAAAATAAATAATCATTAAAAAAAATCTTGAAGAATGTAGGAGGTAGAAACTCAGTGGGGATGGGACTTTTCGGTGGTATAGCTGATCGTGGGTCCCTCAGGCTCCTGTAACCCCAGCCAGTTCATTTCTCTCGAGGTAGGCTTGCTAAATTCTTTCTTAGGTTTCTGAGCTCCCTACCTATTTGAGGTAAACAGACATTTCCCTTCTGTAACAGTCCAGCAGAAGTATTTTCAGTATGGTTCACAGGTAGAATATTTGTCTAGCATGTGTAGGGCCCTGGTTTGATCTCTGGCCCTAAGAAAGTCTCAAACTAATGAAAATATATAAAGTCAACTTGTAGCCAGATACATCTGTAGTCTCAGCATTTGGAGGCAAAGACTGCAAAATTTTAGCAAGTTGGAGGCCAACCTGGTTTAAATAGTAAGTTCCAGGCTAGCCAGGGGTGGGAATGGGTGGGGGGGGGGAGTGAGATATAGGGACAGTCTGCTTTTAAATAAAATTAAATGGTACATTTTCCCACTACCTGTGCTGTTGCTAAGACACTATTTTGCCTTGAAAGATATTTTTTTCTTTCTCCTTAAATGTTTAACTGCATTTCATAAGTTTGTTTTGTGAGTGTAGGTCTAGCTATAATACATGTGATTGCAGTGTTGATATGCCATGTTTTGTTGATACTCACTGGAAGCCTGCCCCATTCTGAAGAGAAATAGAGGAGGAGTGGATTGGGGGAAGGAAGGAGGGGTCAGATTGGGAGGAAAAGAGGGAGGGAAAACTGTGTTTGGATGTAAAATAAATAAAGACAAAAATTCAATGAAAAACAAACAAACAAACAAACAAACAAAAAGCTGAATGATTTGAACTCAGGGCCATCCTGGGATACATGGCAAGACCTTGTCTCTAGTGGTCAAAAAAGAAACCCCCCTCCCCAGATAAAAATAAAAACAAAAAAGTGAAGGAGTACAGCTTGTATGTGATGGCATCGGCAACTCACATCTGTTCAACAGTGGAGCGCCTGTTAAGTGTCACGCCTGGCCCCAGATATCTATCTTAGCACTGCAATAGGCAGATGGCACCATCTGCTCCTTGGAAAGCCTGCCAGTTCCACAGTCTGCTAAAAGAGACATCATTGCTTATCAAAACAAACAAGCTGGGACTTCACTGAGATGCTTTGACGTTAAGGAACTCTTAGAAAATAAGAGACACTCTGCAGTCAGGAACACGGTTTCATACCGTTTAGGGGTGTGTGTGTGTGTGTGTGTGTGGCTGCAGTGCACAATTGTGTGTGTATATGGGAAGACATAAGTTGACTTTGAATGTCTTAGTCACCCCCTACTTAATTCCTTCCTTCCTTCCTTCCTTCCTTCCTTCCTTCCTTCCTTCCTTCCTTCCTTCCTTCCTTCCTTCCCTCCTTTTTGGTTTTTTGAGACAGCGTTTCTCTATGGCTTTGGAGGCTGTCCTGGCACTCTCCCTCTGTCTCCTGAGTGTTGGGCCTAAAGGTGTGTGCCACCACCACCCAGCCATTTTTTTGGGGGGGGGTTTCAAGACAGGGTTTCTCTGTGTAGCTTTGGAGACTATCCTGGCACTCGCTCTGGAGACCAGGCTGGCCTCGAACTCACAGAGATCCACCTGCTTCTGCCTCCCGAGTGCTGGGATTAAAGGTGTACACCACCAACACCTGGCTATTTTTTCTTTCTTGAGATAGTTCTCTTCACCATTCCTGGAGCTTGCCAATTCAGCAAGACTGGCTGGGTGGCCACCAAGCCGCCTGTTTTTTTTGTTTAGTTTTAGTTTTTTATTGTTTTGATCTGGTGCACATGGAGGTCACTGCACAACTTTGTGGAGTCAGTTCTCTGTTCCCACCTTTCCATGGGTTCTGGGGATTGAACTCAGGATACCAAGCAAGTGGGGTACAAGGACAACCCAGGCCCACATTTCTGGCTCCAATTTAGCTTTTTGTTTTGTTTTGTTTTTTGTTTTGTTTTGTTTTCTGAGACAGAGCATCATGTAGTCCAGGCTGCCCTGGAACTCGCTATATAGTGAGGATGGCCTTGAATGATTTTTCTTTTTCCATGTCCCAATAAGGACACAGGTTTCAGAGTCAGACAATCTGAGTTTCCCTCCCAGTTCTTCAACATTCACTAGCTGAGTGGGTGATTTGGGCAACTTATTAAACCTGTCTCTCATCTTGGTTGTTTGTTGTGAGGTTTCCATGTGAGGAACAAATGGACAATTCATGTCAGAGTTCTGGCATGGATCTGACCTGGAGCCCTTGAGCGGTTCTTTGTCTTAAACCACCAAAGACCGAAACAAGTCTTGGCTCATGTTGTCCTTCGGTCCTGGGCAGCACTGTTACCTTTCACCCACTAAGAAACATGAACTTGAGTCAGATATCTAGATCAAGTTACAGATAACCCCACTGAAGACACATAAATCAAATCTTAAGTCAAAGGCAAGCATGAAATAAAGGAGTGTAAGATGCAGTAAGTTTTGAGATATAACTGTATTAAGGATGTCAAAACTCTCTTTAGAGTATTATATAACTTATATAATATATAACATCTGAAGAAATAACAGCCAAATGTGAAAGTTTATATTCTAAAGAAAGAAAAGCAATTGGTTTTAAACTTTAACAAGACATGTTTTCCATATCAAATCCAAGGAGCGTTTGCTAGAGCTGGGCATGACAGCACATGCCTGTAATGCCAGCAACTGGGAGTCTATAGCTGGGGGAGACACCTGGGGTTCAAGGTCATTTCTCCTTCTTCAGGGAGTCCAAGGCCAGCCTGAGCTATATAAGATTCTACCTCAAAAAAGATCACTTGCTCTGAGTACTTGTTCATTTGCCTTGTTTGTGGGTTTCCGAGGAACTGCCCTGGGCCTTAGGCATGCTAGTTTAGGTGTTTACTACTGACCTACAAACTCAGCCATTTTATAATTGTATTTTGGGACATGGTTTCAAAACCTTTTCCCCGGGCTGGTCACAAACATGCCAGCCTCCGGAACAGCTGGATTGAAAGCATCTGCCAACAGCCTGGCACAACTTCTCTTGATGCTTGTTAAACACAGGCGAGCATAATCCACGATTTGGGAAAAGACAGGAAAGGATCAAGGAGGAGAAGGAGTAGGAGTCAGTGTGACTCTGAATCCTAAAGTCATTCTAATTCTTCATTTCACAGATCTTAGTGTTATGGAATATTGAAGACGTGTTACATTTGTTTATTCTGTGGAATATTTGTCTAACAGTTCAAAGATGTGTTGTGTTCTTTTATATTGCATTTGGTTAACTCTGTGAAGTTGTGTTACTTTGCCTGCCTAAAACACCTGATTGGTCTAATAAAGAGCTGAGCGGCCAATAGCAAGGCAGGAGAAAGGATAGGCGGGGCAGACAGAATAAATAGGAGAAATAAAAGGAAGAGGGGATGTAGGGGAAATGTTAGCCACACCCTCTTGGGGGCTGGCACAGGTGATGCAGACCACGCACACTAGGGCGTGGTCAGTGACATAGCAAGACCTTAAATATGAGGGTTGCACACAGGCGGCTCTCTGTTCCATGGTTCGCCTGGTTGTAGGGGACTGACTCCATCTGGTGAATACTCTCCTATTAAAACATCTGTTCGGTAAACTTGCTCTGACTCCTTAGCGATCCACACTTTATTGCATCATGCTTTAAGGGGTGGATTGAGAAAAGGAGAAGGAGAGGAGGACACCAGGGGCCAGACACCTGGCCACACAACCAGCCACGGAGTAGGAAGGAAAGAAAGATATATACAATAAAAAAAGGTACAAAGAAAAAGCCGGGCGGTAGTGGCGCACACTTTAGTCCCAGCACTCAGGAGGCAGAGGCAGGCGGATCTCTGTGAGTTCGAGACCAGCCTGGTCTACAAGAGCTAGTTCCAGGACAGCCTCCAAAGCCGCAGAGAAACCCTGTCTCGAAACAAAAAAACAAAAAAACAAAAACAAAACAAAACAAAACAAAAAACCCAAAAAAGGTACAAAGTCCAGAGGCAAAAAGTAGTTAAAGAGAAGCAGGGTAAATTAAATTAGAAAAGCCGGCTAAAAACAAGCCAAGCTAAGGCCAGGTGATCATAAGTAAGAGTATTTCTCCATGTACAGGCCCCCAAAGAGTTAAATCAAAACAAAACTACAGCTTTGTTTGGGGAACTCATGCCAGCAAATGTCCCGATGCAGAGTTTGATGTATTTGTTTCTTAGGACTACTCATTTCTCCTCTTTGATTTTTTTATTTTTTATTATCATTACTTTTTTTCTATTTTATTTTTAAGGTTTCATGTAGCTCAGGCAGCCTTGAACTGTTAATCCTCCTGCCTCCACCCACCTAATGCTGACCTTGCAGGGATGCATCAGGCAGGGGTGGGGAAGGTATGAGAGGAGACAGTGTTCAAAGCCCACCTACACTTGTCTTTTCTGTCTGTCTTAATTTTTCAGTTTAGCAAATTTGTTGAGCTGGCATGAAGGGCAGGTGAGATTCCCCAGAGAATAAAATGGGAAGCACGAACAGACCAGTCCCCAGGCTACATTCTAATATGGAGACAACTTTTTTTTATGGCAGCCAATTATTTTTTATTAGTTTTTCATTTCGTATCTCCTTGACTGGTCCTTGTGTATTCTCTCCCCTCCCTTTACTAAACACAGATTCTTTTCTCCTACAATATTTCCCGGTTGTTCCCCCTCCCTCTGCCCCTCCCAGTCCTCCCCACTGCCTCTCTCACTGGATCCACTCCCTTTCTTCAAAAATACAGCAACGTAAAATATAATAAGATAATTCAAAACTATCCCATCGCAGTTGGACAAAACAAACCAGCCTGTGGGTGGTGGATGAGTGGTCTGAAGAGAAGGCACAAGAATCAGAGGCTTACTTGCTCACACACTCACGAGTCCCATGAAAATATTAAGCTGTAAGCTGTAGTGGATAAGTAGAGGACCTACTGTAGACCTGTGTAGGCTGCTTTTTAGTCTCTGTGAGTTCATGTGAGCTCTGCTCAGTTGATTTAGCGGGACGTCTCCTGGTGTCCTCCGTACCCTTTGGCTCTTTTACACTCTTCCCACCTCCTCTTCCACAGGGCTCCCGGAGCTTGGAGGGGGATGGGACTTTGGTGGAGCTGTCCCATTTAGTCCAGCCCCCCCCCCCCGTATGTGTGGTGTCTTGCTGTGGGTCTCTGTATTTCTTCCCATCTGCTGAAGGAGGAAGCCTTTCTGATGATCATTTACATTTTCTAATTATGATCTTACCAACAGCTGCCCTGCTAGTTTTAAGACCTGGGGGTTGAACCTAGGACGTCCAGTATGGTGGGCAAGTACTACGCAACTGAGCTATACTTCAAGTCCTCAAACAAAAAATTTCTCTGTCCCAATTTCTAATTTCTGGGACTTTCCAGGTCTTCTTCTTTTCGTTGGTGACATTCCCAAGGCACATGGCTTGGTTTGACATTGGGTGCTTTACTTTCTATTTGCATATTCAATCACCTAACCCTTGGTTGTTGTTTGATAGTTCTAGTTCTCCTGCCCTGGGAATACTAGGCAAGTTGGCTGTGGCATTAAAACGGATATTAAACAGGAGATGCAGACACCGCCAGCACACTGAAGCCATGTATAGCTGGAGGCTCTTGTTACCTAAGATGCTTTCAGAAGCTACTGGTTAAGGGCTGGACTCCTATACACCGTGTGCCATAAAATACTCAGAAGGCATGAGGGATGTGTGATGTGGGTTAATGCTCTTGTACACTGCAAAGATTTGTCACTCATATTGGTAAATAAAATGCTGGTCAGCAGCCAGGCAGGAAATATAGGCGGGGCAACCAGACTAGGAGAATTCTGGGAAGAGGAAAGGCAGAGACACAGTTGCCAACCAGACACAGAGGAAGCATGATGGGAATGCCTTACTGAGAAAAGGTTCCAAGCCACGTGGCTAAACATAGATACGAATTATGGGTTAATTTAACTTGTCAGAGCTTGTAAGTAATAAGCCTGAGCAATAGGCCAAACAGTTTATAATTTTTATAAGCCTCTGTGTGTTTGTTTGGGACTGAACTGCTGCAGGACAGGGTGGGATAGAAACTTCCTTCTATAGTTAAGAGCACTGGCTTCTCTTCCAGAGGACTTAGGGTTCAATACCCAGCACCCACATGGTGGCTCATAACTGCCTGTAACACCAGTTCCCAGGGGATCCAACACCCTCACACAGACATACATGCAGGCAAAACACTAATGTACTAAAATGCAAAAATCAATTAAAACAAAGAAATTAGTAAGATGATATTAGCAGACTTAAAGAAATAAAGGAAGCTTATTATCTAAAGGGACTTCCATCCCACCCACACCTGGGGTCTAAGGACAAAGAGAAAAACAGCACCTTGAGTTCTATAGTTCAACTCAATTTGTGATTGTGAGCCACTTATGGAGCAGGAGGGAGGAAAGGCATTTTTTTTTTTTCATCCTTGACATGTTCCTTAGGAAGAGACGACAACACAACACACCTGGAACCCCAGCATCTGAGAGGCTGAGGAAGAGGAGGCTGAGTCTGAAGCCAAAATCGTCTCCATAGTGACAGTCTACTTATAAAAAAACAAATAAATGAAGTTCAGGGAGGGAGGGATTTGCACTGTTTTGTTTTGAACCAAGCACATGATCAGTGTAGCACATATTGTATATTTTCAAAAACTTGTCAAGATTTCAAAAAAAAAAAACCAATAATATGCTTTATATGTGTTGCTAATGGATTATGACAGAAAACTTTTTTGTTGCTGTTTTGACGATGTCTCAGAGGGCTGACCTGCAACTCACCCATGTTGACTTCTTGCCTTATTCTCCTCAGTGTTGAAATGACAGGTGTGGATCGCAACAAATGGCTGGGAAGTTTTGCTGTTGTTTGTGTTGTTGTTTTTGAGACACGGTCTCACATAGTCCAGGCAAGTTGGCCTAGAACAATGCAGAGGATGGCAGAAAATGCCCTTGAACTCCGATCCTCCTACATTCGCCTCCCGAGAGCTGAGATGACAGGTGGGCATCACCATCCCTGATTTGCAAAACTATTTATTTTTCAGACAATCTGAGCTGTGCTTCAGGCCATAAGCAACGACTTCACATCATCCTAAGAGGAAACCGTTGAAGGACCCAGTGTCCCAAAACAGCAGAGTCCTTGACAAAAGAAGATTAAGCAACTGTTTTTGAGTGCCTACTCCTCAAAAGGATGTGCTAGGTACTTGGGATACAAAGCTCTTCAAGAGGCAATAACAACAGTGAGTCATGGGCTAAAATAATGACTTCCTCCGCCCTGACATTACAAAGAGGATGTGAAGGCAGGAAATTGATTTTAGGGCACAGAATCCTATTAGCTGATATTACTAGAACAAAACAACCCTTGAAGGCTCCAAGTGAGGACACACTTATAATGATCTAGCTGGCTGAGGGGAAGAGGGATGGGATAAGTAGGGAAAAAGGATTCAAAGTAACTTTAGTCAAGATAATAGGAGAGAGATCAAAATGCAACACTTCACTGCACAGTTTTCTGCTACCTCCAATTCTCCTACAAAAAAAAGGAGAGTTGAGAAACAGTGTGAGCACGGTGGTCCTTTGTTGCTGTGATAAAATGCCGGGACAAAAGCAACTCGAGGAAGGCCAGGGAACAGTCCATCACCATGGAGAAACCATGTGACAGGAGTCTGGAGCTACTGGTTACATTGCACCCACAGTTAGGAGGGAGAGGGAGATGGACACTGTGCTCAGCTCATTTACTTCCACAGGATCCCAGCATAGGTAGTGGGGCCACCCATAGTGGGTGTGCCTTCCTCCCTCAGTTACCCCCCAAATACTAGCCCTCACGCATGCTCAAAGGCCTGTCTTCCAGGTAATTCTAGATCGTGACAAGCTGATAAAGCATCACAAACTGTGTTTTATATTTCCCTATGCATTACTAAATAACAGCCATGGGCATCCCAAACATTATCAGTCTTTTCTTTTTAGTTATAACTCACAGAACAAAGGGTAGGTTTTCTAGAAATGAGGTTTCTTTTTCAGAGACCCAGAATGTGCTGTAAGAGCAAAGGGGTCTAAGGACAACAGTATTTTTGTTGATCCTTGCTGGGAAGCACAGGCCTATAATCCCATCTCCTCTGGAGGGTCATAAATTCAAGGTCATCTTGGGAAACTTAGGGAGATCCTCTCTCAAAACAAAAAAATAAAAAGAAGGGCAGGAATAAATCTTATGGGGAGGGTGTTTACTGAGCATGTGAGAGCCTGGGTTCTGTTCCCAGCATCAAAACAAACAAACAAATAAAAAGCAAACAAAACAAAACCACCACATTTTTTAAAAATGAAAACCAGAATGCATCAGACATATAATTCAAGAAATGAAACACATAACACTGTTTTAGTTAGTGTTCTATTCCTGGGAAGAGACACCATGACCAAGGCAACTCTTCTAAAAATGAAGTATTTAATTGGGGGCTTGCTTACAATTTTAGAGGTTTAGCTGACAATCATTGTGTCAGGAAGCAAGCAGCATGGTGCTGGAGCAGTAACTGAGAGCTTTACATCCTGATCCACAGGCAGCAGGCAGCAGGCAGCAGGCAGACAGACAGACAGACAAACACTAGGCCTGGAGTGTACTTTTAAAACCACTTCAGAGCCCATCCTCAGTGACATATGGCTACAGCTACTCAAACAGTTCATGCAACTATATGAGCCTATGGGGGGGGGCATTGTCATTCAAACCACCACAGAGTCTATTCTCGAGCTTTTGGAACTGATGGAATAAATCTGTTTGAAATATTTCAGGGGTAAGTTATTTAAAAAGGCTTGCGAGTCACATACAGGGCCCTGGATTCTACCCCCAGAGAAGGAGGGAGAGTGAGAGGAAAGGTCCAGACTTTACATCGATTATGTAGCGTATGGTACTAAGTCAGAACTGGATAGGGTCAAACATGCATGAAGCTTTCCCCGAAAGGCATCCGATGATGCAGACGTTGATGATAATGATAACACAGACAATCAGCTACCACTTCCTGAGTGATACTTGGTGCCAGGTCCCGTGCATACTTCTGGATAGTATCATTTAGTTTTCTATCATAAGGCTAGAGAGTTCTTGTGCTGGTCTCGGGTTGGGAATACAGCTAAATGGCAGCACATACAAAGTCCAAGGTTTGACCGTCGGTACTGCAAAAAGGGGGGAGAGTAAGGGAGGGGAGGAGGATGAGAAGAGTGAAGGGAAGGGCAGGGGAAGGGAGGAGAGGGATGGAGAGGAGGGGGTGGGAGAAAGGGAGGGTAAGGAGAGGAGAGAGGAGAGGAAAAGAGAAGAGAAGAATTTGAATAGCCCAGATGTATTGACACTGAAATGTCAACCAAGAAAACTGGGTTAAAATGAGGGGCTGTATGATGGCAATTCTTGGTTGTCAACTTGACTGCATCCGGTGTTAACTAAAAGCTAAATTCTTGGCTGAACCTGTGAGGGATTTTTGTTGACTGAAGATCCACCTTTAATCTGGGCCATGCCTTCTGGTTCCAGCCGATATAAAGAATATGGAATATGAATGCTAGTTCATTCCTCCAATGGTCTTAGAGGCAAGACCAGTTGAGACAAGCAGTCTCGTGGACCAAGCAGCTAGTGGATTCTTTGACTGTCGGGAGACAGCCACAGTTGGACCACTCAGACCACATCTCTAATAAATGCTGTTCATATAAAGATACACACACCTCCTACCTGTTCTTTTTCTCTAGAGAACCCTGACTAATATAGGCTCAGAATGAAGATCGAGAGAGGCTCCTGGGAGAATCTCTAGCACAGCATAATAGCAAGGATGACATGCCTTGAGGGCAATTACTACAACACAGGTGGGTCTAGGTCACAGACCTACCCAAAGCCCCAGGCTGGAAGCTGGGAGGGGAGGGAGAGCTGACACCAGGGACCTGATGATTCAAATGGTGAAAGAATCTCTGCTTGAAATGATTCACTTTTTTGTTGGTTTTGTTTTTGACAAGATCTCAGGTAACCCTGACTGTCCAGGACCTTTCTATACAGCAGGCTGCCCATGTACTCCCAACCTTCCTGCCTGTGCTTCCCTGGTGCTACAATTATAGGCATGGACCATCATGCCTGGCTTTGATGCACTCTTTGAAAGAAAGGTTCCCCCACCGTCCTCTTACTATCCTCCCCAACATGAGTGGTTTAGCCAAGCCCATGCCTGTAGTATGGGAAGTAAAAACTGAAGGAGACAAGGAGTGGGACATACCATAGTCTGTACTTTGAACCATCACTGCACAGTGGGGATCTGGTATGCTCTGTTAAAAAGCCTGAGACCCAGCATGTGTGTCCCATTAAATAGCATCACTTAAACCAGTCAAATACTTCCATTACCTGAGAGAAACCAAGCTGGATACCCAGGAGAAGATTGTACTTCTAACATACAGTCCTCGCTTGGTATCCACATGACAGAGTCCAAGACCCCCAGATACCAGCATCCATGGATATTCAAGTCTGTATATAAAACAGGCCTCTATTTGCACATAACCTCTACCTAGTCTCCTGTAAATTTCATTTCTCTTCCAATATTACAAATTACAATACCGAACACAATGTAAATATGATACACTTGCTGCTGTATTGTCTTGCAAACAATGACAAGAAATTCAGAATGGGTTCAGTACTAATGCAATCTTATCTCCCAAATGTTTTCCTTCTCTACTTAGTCAAGACCCTACACGCAGAAACTGCAGACATTGGGGCCAATACATATCTATTGCACAAAGACCGGGTGCTTATATTTTAGGAAATTCTCATGCTCTAATTAAAAATGTATTTGGCAAATACACAAAGCCCAGCATGACATTTCATGCCTGCAATCCCAAGGCTTAAGAGGCAGACACAGGAGGGCTGTTGTGAATCTAAGGTCAGTCTCTGTTGTGTACTGAGTTCCTGGCCAGCCTGGGCTACAGTGTGAAATCCTGTCTCAAGACAAACAAAGTGTGTCTGTGGATAAAGGAGGACCATAGCAGGAGATGAAGAGTGACATGCTGTCAGGAGGGCGTGAGGTAGGAGTAGGTAGGTACCTATGGTAAACACAGTCTGAATCTACAGAAACAAGTGACACCTGGCAGACTGCAGCCAAGAAGGATAGGAATACAGTGATAAATATTTCACAGAAGAAAAACTTTCGTTCACAATCATGTTCTCATTTGAAAGACTGCATCAAATTAGCATCTCCCCTAAAGCTTGGTGTAGCTACAGGCCTGTTTTTCTTTAACTAAAATCAGTACTTACTATGTGTGCCAACATCTTTGTATGTGACATTACCAAGCAACTTTGTCCCCTAGTTTTGACATTCTGACTGTACCACCATGATTCATGTGGTATCAGGGATCAAACTCAAGCGTTGTACATGCCTGACTACCAAATGAGCTACATCCCAACCCAAATTCCTGGAAATTCTAAATAGAGAAAACAGACATTATATTAGATTATGGCTTCTGAGAAGATTATATTGGACCATAAAAAAAAGAAGCATGATGAGGAAGAGAACAAAAAAAAAAAAAAAGAAGACTATGATAATCGAGAGGAAATCCAATTTAAAAATAAACAAATTATCTGAAAGTACACTTTCTCAAGAGAAAAACTAATGCTGGCTCTGGGGGTACTGACCTATAATCCTAACTACTCAGAGTACTAAGGCAGCCGTATACCAAGTTTAAGGCTGGCTAGGTTACAAAGTGAATTCAAAGCCAGCCTAGGCAAGAAGGGCTGGGGGTGTAGTTCCGTGGTAGAGCGTTTACTTAGGATGTACAAGACCCAAGGTTCAAACCTCAGAGATGTGTGTAAGAGAAAAACAAAATGGCTCGTCTACATATGAAAAATCACTCTGCATCATTAACTACTATAAGATTATTAATTATCTCAGCCCAGCTATAATAATAAACAACTAATAGACACTGGCAAGGAATTGAGGTAAAAAGGAGTCCTCATAAGTACTGGCGGAATGCAAATTGGCACAGCTACTGTGGAATATAGTACAAAGCCCCTCAAAAGCCTAAAAACAGATCTACCATGATTCGGTTGCCCTGGGGAAAATGAAGTCAGCGTATAAAAGAGATACCTGGACACTCGTGGGTATTATGGACTAGTCATAATGGCTAATCTATGGAATCCGTGTATATTTAATGAGGAATGAGGAAAATATGGTATATCTATACAATAGAGTATCATTCAGGCACAAAGAAAACGAAGGGGGCTTGGGAATGGCTCAGCAGGTAAAAACAAGAGGATATAAGTAGCAGGGCCCTAAAGAAAAGGAAATGCACTGGTTAGTTTTATATCAGCATGACACATGATAGCATCATCTTAGAGGGAGCCTCCATTGAGAAAATGCTTCCATTAAGATCAGGCTGTAGGCTAGCCTGGAGCATTTTTGTAATTAGTTATTGATATGGGAGGGCCCAACTTCTGATCTTGAGTGCTATATGAAAGCAGGCAAAGCAAGCTATGAGAAACAAGCCAGTAAGCTCGCCTTCAGGGTCTGTCTCCACACCACTTCCTGGGAGGGCCTAGCTCACTGTGGGTAGTGCTACCCCTGGACTGGTCTTGGGCGCTATATGAAAGCAGGCAAAGCAAGCTATGAGAAACAAGCCAGTAAGCTCTCCTCCACGTTCCTGCCTTGAGCTCCTGTCCTGACTTCCTCTGATGAGGAACTTGGCGAAGCATAAGCTGAACAAACCCTTTCGTCTCCAAGTTGCTTTTGGTGATAGCGTTTATCACAGCAACAGAGACCCTAAGACAGGGAAGGAGGGCAAAGCAAGGACCTCGTAACCTCTCAAAATGCTTCTCTTTGGCGATACTTTAGCCAGGCTGCCGTGATCCCATCTCCCACCCTGTCAAACCCAGTTTTATCAAAGAATTCTGCTATATCATTTCAGAAGAATCCTCCCACCATTGGTATCTGACTACCCTTAATATCTGATCAAGCTCCTCAGCCTTCATATTTGTGTGTGTTTTGGGAATTAAAGCCAGGGTATCGTGAACGCTAAAGTGCTCTCTCATTGATCCTTAGCTTTTGTTCCCTATCTGACTCACGCACACACACACACACACACACACACACACACACACACACACACACACACACACACACGCCCCTCCCCCATGGCTGACAACTAAGAGAATTTCATGAGTACAATTATGGACCATGTTTACAGTCAAATCATGTCTTGACTTTCTTGTGACCTATGTATACTAAGAATTCCTTTCATCATTTTAAACTTGTATTTTTATTTTTTTCAGCCTATAAATCTATATAATAAGCTGCAAACACCTGAAAAAAACCAAATTTACTAAAGAGAAATGGTTTAGATAAAAATATGAAAAGCACATTGTTATTTAATCCTTAAATCCTTTTGAAGCAGTATGACTCCAAGAGCCACTAAAATCATCCGTAACACTAGGAATTTGTTTTTACCCCATTCCACCATCATATGGGAGTCAGAGCAAGTCTGTCTTTTTTCACCACGGGATCCTGAATTAAACCCAGGTTCTCAGGGTGACTCATTTCCCTGGACCATCTCTAGGTATACAAGAGACGTATGTGCTATTAAACTTCTATTGACTTCTCTTTTTTTTTGAGATGGGGTCTTATGCCATCCAGGCTGGCCTCAAACTCTATGTATAGTCAAGGAGGACCTCAAACTTCTAACTGCCCCCCGGAAATCCCAAGTGCTTGCTTCACACAGTGCTGGTGAGTGAGCTCATGATGCGTGCATTCTGGGCAAGTGCTCCAGCAACTGGGCCATATCTGAAGATGATCTTTTTATCTTATCTAGCTTCTGGATCTGCTACCCCTATTTGTACCACTTTAGTCATCTTTGCAAAAAGTCACTAAAAGGCTCTTTGGGGCCTTGTATAACCTTAGTATATGATTCATATGACTCAATTCTTTTCCCTGGCCTCTTCCGATGCTCTCTGAAACCCAAGAGAGCCGAAGCCAACCCCTCCTCTACCTCAATGGGCCTAGTCTGCACCTAACACCACACCCAAAAGGTGTGGCCACCTCTACAAGTTCACTGGCAAGGCAAGATGCCACTACAATCTCTCCTTTGTCAGAGGGGATTTCTGTTAAGAACTCAAGAAGGGCACAAAGAAAACTATTTTTCTCTAATCCTTCTCTCACCCTTCCTTCTTTATATTTTTACTATTTATTCAGTTTTGTTCAGCCTTAGGCTGACCTCCATGAATGACCTTGGTTACTAGAACGACGCCACCCCTCTCTATCTGAACCTGGCATCTTTCTTGTCTCTTGAGCAGATGTCCCAGCTTCCATCTTCCCCTAAGATGGCATAATCAGAGCTACCCTAGGGCAGCTGGGAGGACTGCAAAGATAATGTAGGTAAAAGTACTCTTCTGCAGATTGCAAGGTTTAATATAATTGCAGACTTAAAAGGAAGAGCCAGCACGGCCTTATTAAGTGTTGATACTGCTGACGTGTTCTGGCCAAAGCGGAAGAGGAGGAGATGCTGTGTGTGGACAGGCCAGCAGGAGCCTGGTTATCCGGGGTCAGCTGCTGCAGCTCTGAGTGGTTTACCCTTGCCATTATCTGGCTTTCATCTCTCGCCACTTAGAGCTACGCTAACCAGTTGACAGCTAAGGCAGCTGGGGAAATATTTAGTATCAGGCCAGTGTGTCCACCCTACTTGCGAAAGTTACATAAAAACCCCAAGGTTGTTAGTATTTGAGAAAAGGTACGTTTTATGGGCTAACAATTTTTTTTTTTTAATAAGTTGCAGCTTCTGCCAGGCCATGTGAGTTGCTGTAATACAGTCAACACAGCTCAGATTTTATGAGCCAACAGTTTTGTTTTTTTTCTTTCTTAGCCCAGTGGGCCTAACAGTAAGCATCTGCTCCTCCCCAGTGGGTGAGAGGTAGTTTCTAAAACTGCCCTAATTTGAACCTTGAATCTATTACTTATTAGTTCTCGTCTTTAGCAGGTTATTTGAGCGTCTGAAAATGAGACAGCTGGGATCCGGGAGATGGCATAGAGGATAAAGGCACTTTCATGCAAGCCTGATGACCTGAGTTCAATCCCCACAACTGAAGGAAAGACGGAAGGAGAACACTGGACTCCTCTTACCACACACACACACACACACACACACACACACACACACACACACACACACCCTACCCCTTTCTATTCCTTCCCATTGTATCATATGCATAGACCACAATAAATAAATAATGAGAATATATATTTATTGGTTATTTTTCTGTTGCTGTGCTAAAACCCCATGACCAAGGGAACTTACACAAGTTTTTTCACCCCCCTGGGGGGTGGGGGTGGGGAGTTAGAGCTCTAGAGGAATGAGAGTCCATGAGGATGGAATTGATGGAATTGAGGCATGACAGACAGCAGCAGGCAGGAGCAGGAAGCTGAGAGATCTTCAAAGGCAAGCTGAAGCAGAGACAGCAAACTGGAAGTAGGGTGCAGCCTTAAGCTCTTCATTTCCACCCCTAGTGACATGTTTCTCCAAACGAGGCTACACGCATTGCCTAAAGCCCACCCAGTGCCACCACCGGGAACCAGGTGTTCAAATACTGGACCTGTGGAGGGCATTTCTCATCCAAACCACCACAGCAGATAATGCCCAGCTGAGAGTTATCAAGCCAAGTAAGAACGTAAAGGATGCTGGGTGGTGGTGGCGCACGCCTTTAATCCCAGCACTCAGGAGGAAGAGGCAGGTGGATCTTGTGAGTTCCAGACCAGACTGGTCTACAAGAGCTAGCTCCAGGACAGCCTCCAAAGCCAAAATAAATAAATAAATGACTAGATGCTACCACAGTGGCTCAAAGACAGTAGGAGCTCTATAAATGGTCACTATGATTTATGTGACCAGAGCACACACAAACGTTGACCTTTGAGAAAGCCATCAGAGCTGACCTTTGTGCCCAGAGCTGTTCCTAAGTGCTGTGATTCAATTCTCACCATCAGGGGATGTGGGAAAGAACCATCTAGCATCCCCAATAGCAGTGCCTGCTTACGGGGGGCTGTGCTCTGGGTAGCTTCTGGAAGGCTGCCTTTGGAAGGCTTCCTACGCCACTGGCTGATAAGGCTACTCTGCCCGCTCACAACAGGAAGGTGTATTTTATCCACAGGCAGTGTGATTTATGGAGAGCACCTGCTTTCTTTCCAAGTGTCTGGAATGCTAGCAGTCACGGCTGGTGAAGCCGGCAGTCTGCCGATACCCATGCCCCACAGCAGTGCCCTTAGTGGGCTCTGAGTCTCAGTAGGGCTTCCCTGGGCAGAGGCGCTGGATATGTGTGACTGGCCTGCACTGAGGCAGGAGCCAGTGCCCGGAGACCATACTGGAAGCTTGTGCCTCCTTTTCTCCTGATCACATGCTCTCCTGCTGATCTTGCACGGTTATCTATCTTGGCCATTATATGATGGATCTTTCTACGGCTACCCTGTCCGTGTAGGTGTTCAAAGGCTCTCTGGCTAGGGGGACTCAAAAAGTCAAAATTAGAAGCTAACTTCTTGCATTAAGAAATCTGTAGATGGAAAGGTTAAAGATGGTTATTTAGTAGCTAGAGCTAGGCTCAAAATCCAGGCTGTGAATCCTTCACAATGGGGCTCATTCCGTTGTGCCAGAGCCACACCAACAGCACCCACACTTGGCCCAGAGAAGATTCCCCTCCTCTCCTTTCAGAAGAGTGCATTGACTCCTTTGAAACTGGAGTCACGCATGGCTGTGAACTACCATGTGGGTCCTGGGAACCGAAACTGGGTCCTCTGCACAAGCAACAAGTACTCTAAACCACAGAAACGTTTCTCCAGCCCCTTCTTCATCGCTAGTAGAGGTCTTATCAGCTCAGGCTGGCCTCAAACTCGCTATGTAACCAAAGATGACCTTAAGACTTTGGACCCTCCTCCTTCAACCTCCTAAACACTGGGATTACAGACAAGTGCCACCATGACCTAGTTTTTGTGGTGTTGACCTCAATCTTAGGGTGTCAATCACACTAGGCAAGCATTCTCCCAACTGAGCTGGATCCATAGCTCAAATAAACTTCTTTCTTAGGCACAGTGCTTATAGTTGCTACGGCCTATCTGGGGCAATCTTGGCAAAAATATCTTAAAAAGCTTTGAACCTTGTAGTGGCATCTCGCCTTGCCAGTGAACTTGCAGGAGTGGCCACACCCTTTGGCGGTGGTTTCAGGTGCAGACGTGACCCCTTTAAGGTACAGGAACTGCGGGCGTGCGATCTCTTGGGTCACGGAGAGCATCAGAAGGGTAGAGACTTTATCTTCTGGAGCAGGAAAACCACAGTGGTTATTTACTCTTATCTGGGTGAGTGTTTCCCTAAAAACACTTATTTATCATTTATCTTGGTTCTGGTGAACTCATCTAAACCTTGCCTTCAGAACCTCATAAACTTTTACTGTTAAATTTCAGTACTAACATTAATGGTCTACAACTGCTACAAGAATTATGATGTATATATGTATTTTGAGACCAATTCTCACTCTAGGCCAAGCTGGTCTGAAACCTACTATGGAGGTCATCTAACCTCCAACCTTCTTGCTTCACCATCTCCTCAGCCAGTACTGGAATTTCAGACATGTGCTAAGCCTCCATGGATTTAATCAGAATATATACAATCATATGAAAAATATAGACATATTAGCTACCTGATATATTATAAAGTATTTAGCCCAGTACTTAGTATATGGTAAATATAAATGCACTAGAAAGTAAGAAAAGAGCTAGGCCTGGTGGTGAAGGCCTGTAATCACAGGTACTTGGGAGGCTGAGTCAAGAGGGTTGCAAATTCCAGGCCTCCCTGAGCCATTAGCCAAGATAACCTGGTAAGAGCCTGTGTCAAAATGAAAAAAGGGGCTGAAAACTCAGGCGTGACAGTGCATAACTGCAATCCCAGCACCTGGAAGGGTTAAGCGGGAGGACTTCAATGAGTTTGAGGCTAGCCTAGGCCATAATGTGAGTTTGGGCCAGCACAGCAAATAGATGAAGACTGTTTAAAGGGTTTGTATACCAGTGCCATTTGTGATGGGGGTGTCCTTCTGTATATGTTTCTCTTATTGGTTGATGAATAAAACACTGTTTGGCCAGTAGCCAGGCAGGAAGCATAGGTGGGACTACCAGACCAGGAGAAGTCTGGGAAGAGGAGGCAGAGAGAGGCTTCGAGAGACGCTATGCTGCTAAAGGAGTAACATGCTGGATTACTGGAAAGCCACAGCCCCGTGGCAATACATAGGTTAATAGAAATGGGTTAATAATTAAGAGAGAGCTAGCCAATAAGAAGCCTAGCTACCCACCAAACAGTTTACAAATTAATATAAGTCTTCATGTGTTTCCTTCGGACTAATCGGCTGCAGGACCGGGGTGGAAAGAAACTCTGGCTACACGTTTGTGTAAGTATGAACATATACCTTCACAGACATATGCTTGTCCATAAATATGAACGGCAGCTATCTATTCATCTAACAAGTCCTGCTTTGACAGGAGCATCATTGACCATTCACAGACAAAGTTCAGTGTTTCCTGAGAGGGTCCAATGCTCACATTGACTGGTTGCAACCTAGGAGACCACTTTTATTCAGAAACCTTGTAGTCAAAGCCCCCATGGTCTGATTGGCTTTAATGTTTCACCTGTGAAATGAAGTATTGGCTAGACGATTCAGAGCATCCCTGAGGACACTAACTGTGGTGACTGTGTTTTCCTAACTCTGAATTAGTGATCTAGCAGTGAAATGGGTTGGGAGAGGAGTTTGAATTCCAGATTCTTACACATAGAATCATTCATCCTCCTACAGCCCAAGGAACCTGTTCCCACACTCAGATTCTCTACTAATAATGCCTTGATTTTATGCTCGATGGCTCATCTTTATGGCATGGGGGTTACAGCATTATAAAACCACACTGTAATTGAGCTATAATTACTTGTTCCTTGGAAATCATTTGGAAAACACTCCTGGCATCTGGTATCTTCTCTCGGGCACAGAATGAGTCAGTAGACTGTAACGTAAGAAACTGGTTTTCTCATAGAACTTGGTATCATCTGGCTTTGTCTTTCTGGAGTAAAATGATGGTAGATTCAAACAAAAAATTGTCTTTGCTCACTAGAGAAAATGGCAGCCTGTCTAACAGATTCCAAGTTCACACTTAATAGCAGTAATGCCCATTTGACTACTTCTACCTGATAGGCTTTCAACAATCTGTTTAAGTTACTGATATTTTTATTTCTTGAACCACAAAATGGATTTAATAAGGATACCTGCCTTTTAGTCACCAATACTCTATTGTTCTCTTACAGTTTCGTTAAGATGACAGACAGCATATCAAATGCAGTAAAAATCTAAAGAATAGCTACTTTATTAGATTTAAGAGGTTCTACTAAAATTATTAAGAATACAATGATCAGGGGCTGGAGAAATGGCTCAGGTTCATTCCGTCCTAGGATCAAAACCGTCCAGTTCCAGAGGATACAATGTCCTCTTGTGGCCTCTGTGGGTACCAGGCATGCATGTGATACAGGCAAAGAAATCACACACATAAAATATCCTCTACTGTTTATGATTCTTCTATAACCACCATATAGTCTATAGTCCCAGGAATATCAGCCACATAAGACCTGGGAACAACCTGACACCATGCTTTTATCTGAACTTAGCTCAGCCATGGACATAAAAGGTCATCGACAGTCAGGATGAGTTCATCATGGGAGTAGTGAACAGGAGGGGATGCCCTGGAATAAACTGGAAGCCAAAGGAGCCGATGGCTCTCTACAGGTGAGTTTCTAAATAGAGGTGACTTTCTAAATACTTGACAACACCAAATAATTTTTAGGTTTCAACACATGACAATATCTCACTATGTATGCCTCTCTGCAGGTATGTAAGCTGTATGAGCATCAGTATTATTTACATTTATTAATAACAGTTTTACAAAGCAACACTTGTTTCGAAACTACATATTTGTGCCCTGTTCTTTTCTATTGTAGTTGGGCTTTGTACCTCTCCCATTACGTTAAACTTGATATGGAGCCAAGGATGACCTTGAACTCCTTATCTTCCAACCTCTACCTCCCAGTGTTGAGATTACAGACTTATGCCATCATGCTCACCACCTTATTTATGTACATTCTAATTTATGGGGATCTTGGTAAAACATAGGTGAGGTTCAGCAGAATGTGGGGAGCAGCAGAACAGGGCTAGAGTTTCTTTATTTCTATCATGTTCCCAGGTAACCCTGAAGGTCCACAGAGGTCACAATGAGGGGTAAAAAATCTACATTTGTATTAATCATTTCTTTTTTTTTTCCTGTTTTTTTTGTTTTTTGTTTTTTTTTATTTTTATTTATTTATTTTTTTTTTTTTGAGACAAGGTTTCTCTTGTCTTGGAGCTTCCTCAGTAGACCAGGCTGGCCTCAAACTCACAGAGATCTGCTAGCCTTTGCCTCCCGAGAGCTGGGATTAAAGGCGTGTGCCACCACTGCCTGGCATGTATTAATCATTTCTAGTGCTGGAAATGGCTTTCTAAAACTGTGTCATAGAACCAGTGGGATGGTTCGGTGCTTAGCGGTGCTTGTTGCCTGCCAATCCTGACAGCCTGGGTTTGATTCCTGGGAGCCACATGGCAGAAGCGAGGAACAAGCTCCGGCAAGCGGTCCTCTGACACCCACACATGTGTCACGGAGGGTGTGCATTTCCTGACCCCCTACAGGGCTGCATTCCAGAGTTAGGGAAACGTTGCTCACTATCTCTCAAGTTGGTGTTCTTGTGACAGAAATCCTCAGTTGGAAGGAGGAGGGTTAGGGGAAGGAGCGCACAGCCTCTAATGCCACCGTTTCCATGCACTTGGGCTGAAATGACCACATGCTTCCGACTTCCTCCTCCTTGTCCCAAGCCCACACCTTGCAGGGAAATTAACTGAGTGGGTTGTTACTAACAGCAGGGTCATTAAATGAGAGCTCTGTGCCTACTCTTGGCTATTATGTCTACATTTGTTGAATGAGGTCATCCTCCCTTCCCAGGAAAGAGAGAGTAATTGGCTGAACCGGTGGAGTTCGGCAACCAGGCAGCCATTGTGGAAGTGAGTTTCCCAGTCCTATAGCCCTACCTCTCAGTGTGGCCACAGCTTCTGGTGAGACCCCAATGAAAACCACCCCCCAGCTAAGCCTTGCCCCAGTCCCTGATCCACAGAAACTGCCATCAAGTTTCGGTATGTTTTCCAATTAAACTTTAAAGTTTTTTTTGTTGTTGTTGTTACACAGTAAAGATAATAAAATTTTTAACCAAAGATTATATTGCATCATTGCAATTTATCCCATAAGGAAGAAAATGTTTACAAAACCCTTTTGTATGGCCGCTTCACCATGCAGCTTGCATCACAGTTCAATTTCCTGTCCCAAACACTACTTCCCTAAGGTCAAGGATAAACCTTGCTTATCTGACAAACAACATTGCTTATTCCTTTTGTGAAATATTTTAGTGCTTGTTTTTGAGAGAGGATTTCGGGTAGCTCAAGCTGACTTTGAGCTTGCAATGTAGTCAGGAAAGACCTTGAATGCCCAATCTTCCTGACTTCACATGCAAAGTGACTATATGACTGTGAGGGCCAGTTCTATACAGAATCACGATTATCATACCTAAGTGGAACTTTTGGAAGCTCTTTAAGAATCTGCCTTCCTGGGCTTGAGAGGTGACTCAGCCATTAAGAGCACTGTCTGCTCTTCCAGAGGACCCAAGTTCAACAATCTGCATGCACATGGCAATTACAACCCCATCTGCACCTCCAGTCCTAGGTGACTTGACACCCTCTTCCGGCCTCTGTGGGTACCAGACACTGATGTGGCACAGACAGACACATGTTGATGAAACACCCACAGACATAAAATTAAAAATAAAAAAGACTTTGCCTTTCCTTTTTAGCATCTGCTGAAATACCTGACAGTAACATATCCCTTCAAACTGATGTCACGATGAACGGGCAAGGCAAGAAACATAACTGGAACCTGACTCTCAACACAGAAGCAAGTTACATGGCCCAGAGGCACAGCTGACTTTCGGACCCAGGAATGAGGAATACGTGTATGCTGTTATGAGGTTGTTTGTCACTGCGGCAAGCACGGACAGACACACTCACCATGCTGTATGATGCCATGCTCCATAAGTCGGTGGCAAAGCTGCTCTCCCTCTTTCCTGGTGGTAGCCTCGCCTTCCTGAACCAACCAGTCCAGGAATTCAGACGCCATGAAGGTTCGCTCATATTTCACCCCTTCCTCTTCCCTGGGCTGCAGCAGTGTAGTTTCAGGGCTCATCAGTCTGGGAGGGAAAAAACAAGGAAAGGAAAAGCAAAGCCAACATAAATAAAATAGCTCATTTGAAAGCTGATAACATAGGTGCCCTGGAAGTATATCATGGGTTTCCGGAAAGTATCACAGAAGAGCCGTCAGACAGAGAGATGTAGCTGTCATATGCTGCTACAAATGTCAATGCCCAGAGAAGATCTGTGTCAGGAATGAACAAGATGCCCTTTCTCCTGGCAATTAAACAAAAACCAGAAACATAGACTACAAGTCTTCCATTCATAGGCTGTGTTCCACTTAGCCACCTTGAAAAGTGGCGGTAGCGCTTGGTGGGGGAGGGGTGTCTGGCTCAGTGGTATAGTGTTTACTTAGTCCTGGGCCTGATTCCTAGCACCCAACCACACCTACACCCAATGGGCATAAAGAAAGAAGGAAGGGAAGTGTAGCAGGCCTTTTCTTTTGGGCCACCAACCAGCTCCCAAATTAATACTAGTTATGAATGCTTGGCCTTATCTTAGTTTTTGTTTTAATCTCTTTTTCTTCATCCACATTTTGCCCTGGGCCTTTTTATCTTTCATTCTGAATATCTTACCTTCCTGTGTCCTTCCTATCTGTCAGGGTATCTGGCTGGCTGGTGGCTGCCTGGCTTCTAGCCACAGGCATCTCCCTCTCTTTCTCTTGTGTTCTCTCCTGTTCCTAGATCCTTCTTCCTACTTATTCTCTGTCCTCCAGCCCTGCCTATCCCTCTTCTGCCTAGCTATTGGCCCTTTTATTAGACCAATCAGGTGCCTTAGGCAGGCAAGGTGAAACAGAAACACATCTTTACATAATTAAACAAATGCAGCATGAAAAAAGCAGTAAACCTTTATATAATTAAACAAACACAGCATAAAGAAATGTGACTCGCTTTTACATAGAGTAATATTCCACAACAGGAAAGAAAGAATGCAGAGTAGTTAGCCAGAGTTTTTACAGTGCATTGGCCTGTCTTTCTAAATTGGCTCATAACATCTTTCCAATTCCATTTCCTTGACTACGATGGTCAAATAACTTTGGAGTGACTGTCTGTGTCCCCACCTCTAATCTACATGTCTCTAAATGTGATGGCACCTGGAGATGGGGATTTGGTGGCATAAATAGCTTTTGAGACTGAAGCCCTTATGATGAGTTTAGAAGCAGCATGAAAGAGAGCCAGTAAGATGGCTCAGAAAGTTAAGAGTAAAGGTACTGCCCATGTGTCCTGGTTTGAAAGAAAATGGCTCCCAAAGGGAGTGGCACTATTAGGAGGTGTGGCCTTGTTGGAGGAAGTGTGTCACTGTGGGGCTGGGCTTTGAGGTCTCTTTTGCTCAAGCTTCCCTCAGTGTGACTTCCTGTTGCATGCAAGATGCAGGACTCTCAGCTCCACATGGGCCTGCAAGCTGCCATGCTCGCCACCATGATGATAATAGACTGAACCTCTGAAATGGAAAGCGTGTCACCCCAATTAAATATTTTCCTTATAAGAATTGTCATAATCGGGTGAGGGGAGGGAGAGGGAGAAGGGACTTATATGTGAAACAAGCTTGTTCCCTAACTAGAACTAATAAATAAATTAAAAAAAAAAGAATTGTCATAATCATGGTGTCTCTTCACAGCAATAAAAACCCCAACGAAGACACTGCGTAAGCCCAGTGACCTCTACTCCTGGAGCTCGTGTAAAGACGGAAGGGAGAGAACCAACTCCACAGAGCTGCTCTCTGACCTCCGACCGTCACACATGTTCACTGTGACATGCATTGTCCACACTCACACACCATCCACACACACCAGCAAGTAAATAGTAAATAAATATTTAAAATTTCTGAAAAGAAGACATACAAGAAGATCTTGATGTGAGATAATTTCCATTGCTCTCTGACACTCCTGAGACTACCAGTAAAGTTTACCTGGAATCAGAAGGCGGAGCTAGCTACGAACATGGGAAGTAGTAGGGAGCAATTTAGAAAAGATTTCTCAGCCATTTTGGCTCACAGAAGAGGAGAAAGAGGAGGTCACTGGTCACCTCGCCGCCATCACTTTTCTGATCATTCAGGTTCTAACCCCGACATCTGACTCCCAGGTTTCTTGTTTTGTTTTGTTTACATTTACATATTTACTTAAATATTCATTCATTCATTCATTCATTCATTCATTCACTTTTGGGGGGTTTTCGAGACAGGGTTTCTCTGTGGCTTTGGAGGCTGTTCTGGAACTAGCTCTTGTAGACCACGCTGGTCTCGAACTCACAGAGACCCACCTGCCTCCCGAGTGCTGGAATTAAAGGCGTGCGCCGCCACCACCCAGCTTCATTTACTTATTTATTTAACATTTTTTCATTTATTTTACATCATACCGACCACAGTTTCTCCTCCCTTCTCTCCTCTGGTTCCCTACCACCAACTCCCATTTCCCCCTCCCTACCCACTCCTCCTCTGTCTCCATTCAGACAGGGGCAGGCCTCCACGGGCTCCAACAAAGCATGGCACATCAAGCTGAGTGAGGCAGGACTGAGCTCCTCTCCTCCCCCTGCATCAAGGCTGGGCACGGGAATCTGGCATGGACTCCTGAGTTTTTACTGATGAAGAATAATTAGACAAACACTTCAGCTCGCTTCTTCCCTCTGCTGTCTCCCAGTGAGGATGAAGCAAGAGACGGCATCTATGAGCAAACAAGAAGAAAGCCCTCACTGAACGGAGAGGCACCTTCATCTTGACTTCACAAACGAGTGTTCATTGTTTAAGCCACCGAGGTTGTGGAAGTTTTGCTATAGCAGCCTGTGACGACTACCACAACTGCAAACGCGATCCCTCTACAGTCTTCATGTGTCCTTACAGCTTGCTTCTATACTTACCATTCCCAGCCTGCCTGCTTTCTTTTCCTTCCTTCCTTCCTTCCTTCCTTCCTTCCTTCCTTCCTTCCTTCCTCCCTCCTTCCCCCTTTCTTTCCTTCTCCTCTTTCTTTTTCATTTTTTTTTCTTTTGAGACAGGGTCTTACGATGCAGTCCCGTCCTTGGATTGGTATGACCAGGGCAGTCTATAACTTGCAGACAGATTCTGGGTTCACAGCCATGTCAATATGTCTTCTCCAAATTTCCCAATTCTTCCACATTCTATCTTCACATCCTTTATATTTTCCAGTTTATTTCAAAACAGATCTGGCTGGAGCCAGAAAGCACCTTTTTATTCGTCTATATATAATACCAGAGAACACGTGTTATTTCCCATCTCCTTTGACACCAATTCCATTAATGGCCAGACCACTGCCCTCACCTAGAAGGATATCACACGCTCTGCTTTCCTCCTGTTCCTCCATGCATATATCTTTCTCAGTGTTGTACAACTTTTCTTTGGAAAACTCGAAGAAATGTCAATTTATCCCAGACAGAGCAACAATAACAAGCAAAGAAACAACTCACCCAAGCCTGAATAGGTGAACCATTGAATCGGCTGAGATTATTTACAGGGACAATATCTAACTCACGATATAAATGATAGAGCACTCTAGGGTTAGACAATTATCCCCTGAGCACGTGTTGTGGACATTGCTCTACTGCAACAAAGTATGCTGAGCCTTGAGATTGTTTACCCAGATTGGAGCCCATTCAGCATCCTGGTCTGGCTATGGAGCCTACAATGACCCAGCAGGCAAGAGGCAAACTCCACTCCTGATTAACCTCAGCTAGGCAATACCTAGTCCCGTCCCGTCCCCCCCCCCCCACGGAGGGAAATGAATATGTGCAGCAGCCTAGCAGCAGTGAACCATAATAATAAAACCAGGGCAGATCCTGGAGAATGACTGTAGACGACAGAGGGCTGTATAAAGTAGCGCCTCCTACCCACACCTTTGTACCCGCTACATTTCTCCTCTACCCACCATATTTCTCGAGTGGCACCTGGACTCCTCCTAGCATTTCTGAAGCTGGGATAGAAGGATTTCGGGCAGAGGATCTGTGTTGGGAGCCAAATCTCAGGGCTTGACATGAGATCCTAGGCCATGCTTGGCCGGCCACATAGTTCACCTTTACATAGCAGCTCCTTAGAACCTCAGCTCAAGAAAAGAAACAACTTAAACCCAGTCCTCCACCCCCAGGCTCAGTCACCTAGGCAACCCCTTCCTGGACCTCTTACTCATAAACTCTTTACCCTGCCAAACATCCTCTTTGTGATTTCCTAATATCCTGCCTATACTAACACCTGGCTCACAAACAACCCATTCTGCCCCTCCCCATATCCTGACTATATAAGCTAGCCTGAGAAAAGTAAAGTTTGCCACTTGATCCAAATCCTGTCTTGTGGTCGTTCTTTCTGCGTCTCTTGTCCCCATTCCCTATCCCTGACTCTCTTGCCCCAGTTTGAAGTCCTGCAGGTCAGGACAGATCTCCATAAGTTCAAGGCCACCCTGGACAACATAGTGAGTTCCAGGTCAGCCAAAACTGTACTAAGAATCTGTCAAAATCAGCAAAACCCAAACCTGAACACATGGTTTCTATCCAAATATGACTCTATATTAGTGGGGGATTCAATTATCTGCCTAAAAAGTCCTGGCTGAGATGCCTCTGTCTTGGCCACCTAGCTAACTGTCAGATGACCTATACATTTTATTTCTTGAGGCAATCTCATTTATGCTTAGGCCCTCCCATCTCTGGCAAAGGCACTACTTTAGTTTAAAATGTCCACATTTCAAACCTAGTTAGCTACATTATTTTCTTAGATGAACGCGGTGATATATTGTTTATGATTTAATAAAGCCATTGAAGATTCAAATGCAAAGCTAGCCACAGCCATAGAGCCAGTCAGTGGTGATACACAACTTTAATGCCAGGACTCAGGAGACAGAGGCAGACAGATCTCTGTTAGTCCAAGGCCACACTCGCACAAAGGTGACCTCAGCACTTGGGATCACACGCCTTTAATCCCATCTCTAGGGAGGTGGAGACAGGAGTGATATGTAAGGCAGGAGGAGACAGGACCTCAGAAGATTGCAGTCTGAGGCTTGGTGGAGAGCAGTGCCGTTGGGGTTTGTCTCAGAATTCGTGGAGACAGGATCACCCATTTCCGTCTGAGGTAGAGGTGAGAACTCTCTAGTGGCTGGCTGCTTTGCTTCTCTGATCTTCAGCTTGAACCCCAATATCTGTCCCTGGGTTTTTATTATTTGTGCTACAGATGAATTATGCCATGTATCCACGTCTGTTCTCAACCCATCCTCAAGCACCTATGTTCTGTTGGCAACTAAGTGAACCACAAAAATTAAATAAAGCACAAATTCACACTAAATTTGGAACACAATACCTGCTCTACTTCCTTTCCTGATTTATAGACTATCAATCTTTGGTAGGAAACTGGCCAATGAAACACACTGACATTAATGGAGAATGAAAAACAACGCATGACATACTGCACAGCTCTGAACACTGAAAGATGAAATGGCATTGCCAAGACCTAGAAATGAAATTACAAAGAGGGAAGCCCTACAGAGCCACAGCTGGGAGCCTGCATTGGGGAAGAGACGCCAGCAGGGAAAGCGAAGGACTCATGCACAGGACAAATAAGGAGCATTGCCTCCACTTCCGCTGGTACTCCAGGTAGTTTGAATGGAAACAGAAGAAACACCAGTCTCCTAAGCTCTTCCATTTTAGGTATTACTTCCTGCGAGAACTCTCAGGTCCCCATAAATCTAGACACTGTCTGCTTACTTGACAGTGGATGTTTGGAGATCACAGGTCCCATGTGGGATGTTTACAGGTGTTTCTTTATGTGACATGTTTACAAAAAGTATACTGCTGAATGAAGAAATTAAGTTCATTTTCACGTGTTTCTGGATACACAGCATCCAAGCGCATGCTGAAAAGGACATCCTCACAAAGCCAGGTGTGGTGGTACATGTCTTTCATCGCTAATATTCAGGAGGCTGCGATGGAAGGCTCGATCATTCATGACCAGCCTGGGCAACACAGTGAGACTCTGCCTTAACATCTCATCCTTAAACAAACAAACAAGTAAATAAGTAAATAAATAGAGCCCCCTCCAAGGGTTGATGAGATGACTCACTGGGTAAAGGTGCTTCCCCTCCTAGCCTGATGCCCTGAGTTCTATCCCTAGGACTCACATGGTGGAAAGACAGAACCTACTGCTGAAAATTGTTCTCTGAACATCCTGTGACAGCAGGCATGCACCCACACACATACATGTGCACACACAAAATAGATGAATAAATAAATAGGCAATTAAAATGATTTTTAAAAATTCTTTTGCTGGCCGTTGGTGGTGCATGCCTTTTTAATGCCAGCACTCAGGAGGCAGAGGCAGGCAGATCTCTGTGAGTTCACTGCCAGCCTGGTCTACAGAGCGAGTGCCAGGACAGCCAAGGCCACACAGAGAAATCCTGTGTGAAAACAATAAAATTCTCTCCATTTCTGGTGCAGGCTCTTAGCCTTTAGCTCCACTCCAGCTTCTATCAGCATGGCCACTGTCCCTTGAGGGTGCCAAGAGGACAAGTGCATGGGGTTATTCCATGCCACTTCTTGTAACCAGAAACATGACCTGCTCCGTCCTTTAGAACTGCTAAGTAGCTGGTGGCCTCTGGACAACTGGCTGGCTAGCTGCTCCTGCCAAGGCTTCAGGAAAGCAGCCAGCTGGCAGGTTCGTCTCTTGCCATTTAAAACACGCAGTGTCCTCAGCTCATCTCTGCTAATTTCCCCTTAAAATCCGAGAGAGTCCCCACCCTGGCTCCTCTTGTTAAGCCCAAGTCTGTCTTGGGATTGGATTTTAGTATTTGTATGAAGTCTCCATGTTAGAGCAAGAATTTGACTCACTATTTGTTCTGTGTTCTGGTATATCAAAATCTGGCTCTGCGGTAAGATCACTGGCTGCTCTTACAGAGGACACAGGTTCAATTCCCAGTACTCACATGGCAGTTTATGACCATTTATAATGCCAATCTCAGGGGATCCAACCACCCCCTTCTGACCTCCATAAGCACCAGGCATTCACATGGTACACAGACATGCAAAATACTCAAACATGTTAAAAATGATAGTAATTTTTTAAAAGAAGCAAAAAAAAAATTGCTCTCAAGCTTGGTGGCTTGAAACAATCACCATTTAATTGTCTCTTAAGTATTCTATGGGTTGCCTGGGATTTAATCTGGCAGTCCCTCTGTGGCTGTAGGTTAGAGTCCACTCACACAGTCGATGAAGGGGTGGCCAGAGCTGGGTATTCAACCCTGCACTACGTCTTGATACAGCCCGGGTCCTGGAAGGCAAGCTGAGCTGCACACATGGAGATACAGGGCTCCAGATAGGGGAAGCAGCTGCTGCCAGGAGGCTGACTTCACCTCTTCCTTCTTCTCCCTATACTCCCCTTCTCCTTGCTTCATTCTGCTGTAATTCATATACCATATGACGACTCTCTTAGCCGGTACAATTCAACGGCTCTTACTATGCACCAATCCACACCAATCCAGGTCGGAGCATTTTTCATTCCCCAATTTAAAAACAAACAAACAAAACCCCACAGCTATTAACAAGTCTATATAACATATGCTGTCCTGGTTGTCGGCATCCCCCTGTCTCTGCCTCCCAAATACTGTAAATAGAGGTACTGCACCGCTCTGCCTGACTCTGTTTTAATATTATATGGTTTTTGTTCATCCTAGCTTCAGAAGCCATACACTATGCACACATGCAATATGGCCTACGCGATCTAGCTTTGTATAGGTGTACTGTATAATGTTCACACAATAACAAACTCACCAAGTAGATTTCTCCAGTTATGTCATTAACTGATACAGAAGCATACAAGGGCTTTGTGCATTTCATTTTTTCTTCATTATATACCCACAAATGGAATTGCTTGGCCATATGGCAATTGTTCAGCCTTTTGAGAAACTGCCAGACTGCCTTCTAAATACCCCACCTATCCAAAAATAAACCCCCAAAAACAAAAACAATAACAAAAAAAACCCATTGTCATCTGTTCTCTTTCATGATAACCATGCTGTGAGTGTGAAATTGTATCATATTGAGGCTTTGATTTGTTTGACTCTGATGACTAATGGCTTTGATCATTTTTCATGCATCTATTGTCCATTTTCAATATCTTCCCTGGAGAAAAAAAATGGCTTACAGGTCCTTTGCCTATCGTGTTATTGTTTTTCTGAGATACAGTCTCTTATAGCCAAGGATGACCTTGAACTCCTAATACTCCTGCCTCCACCACCCAAATGTTGAGACCTCTGTCACTATACCTGGCAAATCATGACTCATTATTATTGAGTTTTTATGAGTTCTTTATGTGATCTGAAGGTGAGGGTCTTAGACATTTAGTGTGCATTTTTCTCCTATTGTGGCTTACCAGTTCCCGTTTTTACAGCACTGATTGTAGCATGGGTTTTTAATCCCATTTGTCTCTCTCACTTTGTCGCTTTTGCCTTTGCCTTGCCGAAGCACAAGAGTCTTCTTCGCCCCCCCCCCCCCCGGTTCTCTTCTCTTATATTTAGTTCAATGACACAGTTTGACTTAATTACATAAGGTGTGAGGTAAGGCGCCAATTTCATTCTTGCACGTGGCTATCCAGCTGTCTCTGCACCACCAGAATATAATTTTTTTTTGCTATTACATATCTTGGCATAGCTGTCAGCTACCAATCAGCCATGACAATCTGCACTGCCTAGGTTTGAGGTCAGAGACTATCAGGGGGAGGCGACAAGCACGCCGCCTCTTTAGAGAACCATAAAGATCCTCAGATGGAAGGGTGGAAATGCTTAGATGCTCTCCAGGGAATAAGTGCAGTTGCTTTATTTTAGTCACCAAATGGCACTTGAAATAACTATAGCTCATCCGCAGTTTACTTTGTGTTATCTCTCTCCAGCTACATGGTACTTCATGAACATTTGCAATGTCTCTATTTCACTTACCTACATGGTACTTTTTAAAAGTATGAGGTCTGAGATCAGACAAGTGCTAAGCATGCTCACTTGGCTACGTGTTTTGTTTTTTTCTCAGATTTTTAAAAATTTGAATTAGAAACAAGATTGTTTTACATGTCAACCCAAGTTCCCTCTCCCTCCCCTCCTCCCTTACCACCCCCCTAACTAAAACCCTACCTATCACAAATCCTTTCTGTTCCCCCTGGAGGGTGAGGCCTTCCATAGGGTGTCATCAGAGTCTATCATATCCCTTTGGGATAGGGCCTAGGCCCACGCCCCATGTGTCTTGGCTCAGGGAGAATCCCTCTATGTGGAATGGGCTCCCAAAGTCCACACCTATGCTAGGGATAAGTACTGAACAACTACAGGAGATCTCGTAGATTCCCGAGGTCTCCTCACTGAAACCCACATTCCCGGGGTCTGGATCAGTCCCATGCTGGTATTCGAGCTATCAGTCTGGGGAGCAAGAGCTCCCCAATGTTCAGCTCAGCTGTTTCTGTGGGTTTCACCAGCCTGGTCTGGACCCCTTTGCTCGTCACTTGTTCTTCTCTGTATCTGGATTCCAGTTCAGTTGAGTGATTAGTTGTGGGTGTCGGCTTCTACTTCCACCAGCTGCTGGATGATGGCTATCGGGTGGCATATAAGTCAGTCATCAATCTCATTATCAGGGAAGGGCATTTAAGGTAACCTCTCCTCTGTTGCTTAGATTGTAAGCTGGTGTCATCTTTGTAGATCTCCAGACCTTTCCCTAGTGCCTGATTTCCATGAGGGAGCAGAAAGGTTGAGTCAGGCGAAGAATAGAAGATAACAAGAATGGAGATACCATAATAGAGGGAAACATTTTAGGTTTCCAGAGAAATCACTTGGCTATTTGATTAATTCCCCTCAGGTAAAGTGGGAATAGTGATGGTGTCTAGAGTCCGAGGGAACGGCTCCACAGGTAAAGCTACTTAATGTGCAAGCCGGCTGCCCTGAGTTGCATCCTTGTGAAAACTGACTCCCACAAACTGTCCTTTCATCTTCACATGTGCCCCTTGGCACCTGCGTGTGCACACACAATCAAGTGTAAGAATTTAAATATGTAAGATAAAACAAAGAGGAAAATGTAGTAAGTAAAAGAATCACTGTGCCTAGTTGGGAACTTTTTGTATAGTTTAAATGTGTGATGATGCAAACAGACATCTGTCGTAATCGGTGTCAGACACAATGGCTGATGCCTGTAATCCCAATATTCAAAAGGAGACTGAGACAGGAGGATTGCTGTGAGTTTGAAGCTAGTTGGAGCTACAAATAAGTTCCAGGCTAGTGAGGCTACCACATAATATCCTATTTCAAGAATGACCCAGCCGGGCGTTGGTGGAGAACGCCTTTAATCCCAGCACTCGGGAGGTGGATCTCTGTGAGTTCGAGGCCAACCTGGTCTCCAGAGCGAGTGCCAGGATAGGCTCCAAAGCTACACAGAGAAACCCTGTCTCGAAAAACCAAAATAATAATAATAATGACCCCACCCCTCCCCAAAATCATTGTGCCTAGTACATTAGGAACCTGTACTATAAACCTAGAAAACAAATTTAATCCTCATCGTCATTTAATGATGATGACCATGTCAAAAGTTTTATGAGGTACCTATGGGGGTGGAGATTCAAATCCCATTTTGCATCAACAATTAAGATTCTATATTTCCACTAACAAGGCCACCGATTCCACTTTAGTTAGTGGTCCAAAGTGTGCCTACTGCTCTGGAAGCTCTTCCCTTTCACAAAGCAAACTGATTTTCAGCAAAGCTGTTCATATGCTGGCCCATAATGCTGGCATAAAGCCACACACAGTCCGTCGACACGGTTACGCATGGCTGAGCCTTGACTACCGCCACCGCTCAGCAGATTCTGCTCTGCCTCTGAGCTCATTGCCACCTCTCCTGATGTGTATCAGAGTCAGATTTCCCAGGTTCGCATTAACCCAGAGGAAAGGCTGTACAATAGAAGGAACTGCCCCGTTCAGGTGCCAAAACAGGAATAGAAATAAGCTGATAGCCATCGCTTTGCACGTTGAAAAAAAAATTCAAAAGGGTCAGGCAAACCTTGTGCAATGTGGGAAGATATGAGAATTGAGTGCAGAGCCAAAAGCTGCTGCAAGCTAGACGCGGTGGTGCCTGTCTCTAGTTTGAGCACTCGGGAGGGTAGAAGCAGAAGAATCAGGAATTGAAGCCCATTTCCTGCTACATAAAGTATCTGATGCCAAGCCAGGTGTAGGGGTGAACATCTTTAACCTCAGTATCTATGAGGCAGAGGCAGGTGGGCCATCCGGGTGTACATAGTGTACACAGGGAGCTCCAGGACAGCCAGAGCTACCCTGTCTTGGAAAAAGGAAGGAAGGAAGGAGGGAGGAAGGAAGGGAGAGGAAGGAACAAACGAATGAACAAATGAACGAAGCAATGAAGGAAGAAAGTTAGTGTGAGGCCAGCCTAGGATACATGAGAAACGAACAAAACGGAAGCTGGAGGTAAAGTCAAAATTACCATGAGGCTATCGGGCCGGAAGACAGGAGGAATTTAGGAGAAAAATTTTCAAAGAAACTTGTATCAGGCCAGCCTGGGATACACAGCATGACCTCCCAATGCTGGGGCAGGAGGATCATGGGTGAGGCCATCTGGGGCTATATAGCGAGGTCAAGTCCATCCTGGGCCATAAAGTAAGACATGGTCTCAAAAGGGGAGAGTATTAAAAAAATAACATGAAGGCATATGTTAATGTAAGGATCAATCAGCCTACATACATCACAATCATGACTGATAATTAAATATCTATTCACTAAAATATTAATAGCTACCTCTGAGGGTAGGCTAGGAATGGCTTTCTTTTGTCCTGACACAGTTCTCTGTAATTCAGTTCTCCTCCAAATCACTTGCCCTACACTTTTAACCAATGAAAGTCTTATCAATCAAGAAGTCAAATTACAGCTAGGCTTTATAGTTAACCAGATATTTGGCTACTGAAAAAAAAAAAAAAAGCTTATGTTACTATCTTATATAACAAGCTAGCTTTCCAGGCATGAATTACATATGTGCGTTTTCCATAGTTTTGAATGCATGATTCTGACTGACTTGTGTGATTAGTGAGGTAGTATTAATTAGGGATAAATGCTTACAGGCACATTGGAAGTTTTAAGTACTCTGCTATTATTGATAACATGGTTGTTTTATGTATGTACATATATTGATATATGTTCATAATTAGGTGGTGAACTAGTAAACAGAATATTTATGAGTATAAACACTGCATGATGGGAAAGGTGAGAGAATGGGAGAAAACAACACTGCACACTGACAAAAAAATGTCCTCTGGGTCATCATCACCTCTGTGCACTACATAAAATAAAGTATATTCACTCTCACCTTCACACCTCAATCTCCCTATTCTTAACAGCTTTCTTCCCTCCAGTCTCATCTGGAAAAATCTAAACCATTCCTAAGAATCAGGGCTACGAAAGCAAAGCATGGCAACTCACGCTTGTAAGCTCAGTGTGAAACAGGATGGCTTGCATGCATTTGAGAGCCACTGAGGGCATATGGTGAGTTCCAGCTTGCACAGCCCGAACTACGTGAAGTCTATCTCAAAGACTTCATGATACAGGATGTTTACTGCAAAAGGGGGGAAAGGAGGGCTGAGATCTAAGCCCAGTAGTTCATGCCCAGTACTTTGCAAAGACGAGGGCTTCTTTAGCCAGAAGGAAAGGGCAGGGGAGTGGAAGGAAGTCTCGCATGAAGGTACAGAACGGAATGTGGAGTCTTGTTTTCCACCGTCAGTTAAGTCCTCAAGTCGCTACCCAAGTTTCTAAACTAAGCAGCAACCTACACGGCTGTTTTACTCTTTCTAAACAAAATTAGAACAACAACGGCAATAATAAAAGAAGTCATGGTTTTTCTCCTACTTTTGTTGTGTATGTGTATGGACCCCATAGTCCCCCCATACCTACACACACACATACAAGGTGGGTAGGGTAATCACTTTGTAACCAAGCTGTCTTGGAATTACTATGTACCCTGGGTGGCTTGAATAGGTATGGCCCCCATAGACTAATGTGTTTGAATGCTTGGCTCATAGGGAGTGGCACTATTAGGAGGTATAGCCTTGTTGGAATAGGTGTCTGAGGAAGTGTGTCACTGTGGGGTGGGCTTTGAGGGTCGGTTATGTATGCTCAAGTTAGGCCTAGTACAGAGTCTTTACTTCAGCTGCCTGAGGATCAAGATGTAGGACTCTCAGCTACCTCTCTAGAACCATGTCTGCCTGCATGCTACCATGCTTCTTACCATGATGAAAATGGACGAAACCATTGGGGCAAGCCAGCCCCAATTAAATGTTTTCCTTTATAAGAATTGTGTAGTCGTGGTGTTTCTTCACAGCAATGAAAACCTTGACTAAGACACTAGGCTAGCCTTGACATATGGCCATACTCCTGTTTTAGATGCCCAAGTACTTAAGATTACAGATGTGAATCACCACACAGAGCTCAACTTTTGCTTTGTTTTGTTGTTTTTCAAGACAGGATTTCTCTGTGTAGTCCTGGCTGTCCTCGAACTCAGAGATCCACCTACCCCTTCCTCCCTAAGTGCTGAAATTAAAGGCTTGCATCACCACACCCAGCTTGAGCTCAACTTTGAAAACACCTTTTATCTGCTTTTTTTTTTGTTGTTGTTTTTGGAATTACAGGTATTGAACCTAGGACCTCACACTTACTAGGCAAATGCTCCAATTCTGAGCTACAGTCTCAACTGCACTCCCTTGTTTCAGAAGCAAAGTTGGGGTTCACTGAGGGGTGATTATAACATTTAAGCAGGGTTTTAATAGCAGGATGATTAGGAGAGAGACGGTACAAGGGTGTGGCTTCTCAAGACAATGTACCCCAGCCCCTGCTTTAAGACAGGTGTCATGTATTTCAGGAGGACCTCAAACACTCCAGTGTAGTGCCATCTCAATCTCTTGGTCCTCCTGTGTCCATTTCTCAGCTGACAAAGTACAGGCCTGTGATGTCATATTTTTCCCCCCTTTCTTTCTGTTTTTTTTTTTTTTTCAGAGTTGAAGGCATGGGTGTAATGATTTCAATAGATACAAGATAAATGATAAATGGGTGTTTATTGGGGAGCACTTACACAGAGAATAATAAAGAACCGCAGGAGTGCTTCCTATAGGATTGGCTGACCAAAAAGGAAGCCACACCCAAAGGGGTATGGCCACCATTACAGGTTCACCAGCTAGTCCGCTACACAGAATGTCCAAGGTAGTCTTGAACTCAGGTTAGCCTCAAACTCTTTAGAGTTAGTCTCCTGTTCCAACCTCTTGACTGCTACGATTATAGAAATAAGTCATTACACCTGGTTCAATTTTTTAAATATAAATCTATCTGTCCATCTGTCTGTCTATCTATCTATCCAACCATTTATCATCAATCTATCTCTGTCTATCTATCAATCTATCCATCCATCATCAATCTTCTATTTATCCATCCATCCATCCATCCATCCATCCATCCATCCTATGGAACTAAGGCTTGAACCTAGGGCTTTGCACATGCTAGGCAAACTCTCTACAGTCACTGCCCACATTTTTTTTTTTAGACAAGTTCTCTCATTGGTCTGAAACTAATTTAGCTGGCCAGTGAGCCACCAACATCCCCCTACTTCTACCTCCCTGCACTGAAATTACAAGCATGCTATCATTCCTGTTTTTTTGTTTTTTTTTTTTTCCCATGGGGGTTCTGGGGAGTTGAACTGACTGAGTTCTCTCTAGACTACCTGCTCAGCTTTTCACTTTACACAGGGTCTCACTGTGTTATTCAGGTTGGTCTTGACCTTGCAATCAAAGCTGGAATCAAAGACTTGCACCTCCCAGACAGGTCTAATACATGACTTTTATCCTTCAAATCAAGCTATAAACTCCTAAAGAGTAGCATGGTATCATGACAGAATAGCATGGTGTCCTAAGCACTTTTATTTCTTAGAAAACTAAATTCAGGAGGTAGATGTTAGATGTTTAGTAAATATTTCCTATCCAACTGAGGGAAAGCTAAGCAAATACCACCCACAACAGTCCCAGCATGTTACTTCTCTCTGAAGGAGAATAGCCCTTCCTCTTTGTTTGCTATTTTGAATTAGATGGAAGCAAACAGAACACTAATATTCTGAAACCTAAGCTGTAATTTTCACATTCCCCTGGGGTTTTTAGTGTTTTCTGAAGAGTCATTTTCAGAACTTGTATGCATTTTATACAGAAGCCAAGTATAAATTTGAAACCACAACCATTTTAAAAAGGCTTCATTCAACTACGGTAGTGTAACCAAACACTGCATAAGAGCAATGGAGACCAGGCATGGCTGCCCTCAGATTAAAACAGCACAAGCCTCACAGACTTTCCCAACAAGTGGCAGGGGAGCTGGGCTTTATAAAGGTTCATTAGAAAAACAAGATTATTATATTTATTGTATATACTTTCATAATCATCAGACAGTAGAAGTACTAGTTGTATTATAAAAATAATATGCCTTCTTACTGAGAAATCGCTTCACATTTAGAAATTTATTAGTAAAGGAAAGACTCGTGTGTGTGCGACAGAGAGAGAGAGAGAGAGAGGGAGAGACAGAGAGAGGGGGGAGGGGAGGGGGGGAGAGCATGAGCATGCACTTTGGTGTTTTGCCTGTATGTATGACTGTGTTGGATACTGGAGTTACAGACAGTTGTAAGTGAACATGTGGGGGCTGGGAATTGAACCCAGGTCCTCAGGAAAAGCAGCCAGTGCTCTTAACAACTGAGCCATCTCTCCAACCCCAAGGAAAGACACTTTAGTTGTACTTGTCCAGGTGAGGCTGATACCCAAGGTTCAGCCACTTCCTTATTTGACTGCCTTATTTACACCTTAGGCCTAGGCATTTCACATAAGCTGTCATGCTTAAATTTCTCTGAGGTCCCAGATGAACAATTGAAAAAGAGACACCATGAAGGGACCAGCTCCCATTTCAGCAGCCATGACGGCCGAACATGTGCTTGTCTGACCTTATCTTAGTCACTAAGGTCAGACGCCTGCTTTGTGGCAAGGAACCAATCAGAAGTTAGCTGCTGGTGCTATGCTTTACATCTCTGGGTGTGCTTTACGGACAAGTGCACAGCAATGACGTAGAGAGCATAGCAACCACCCTGGGAGGGCCTATGGGCCATAACAACCAGTTGACCAAACCCTCCAAGCCTGGAGGCACACCAATCCTGAGCCTGTGCGTACCCCTAGACACTCCCCTTACGCTGCCCTATAAGATCTCTATGCCGACTCTTCAAGCTATCTTTCCTAGCCATCTGCCATGGTGGATGGATGGAAGGCCTGAGCTAACCTGTGGTTAGCTCGTTAAACAACTACAATAAAGCCTAGTGCAGTTTGCATCAAGCTTTCGACTCTGCATGGTGATTGGGGTGGCCGTGGTCCTGGGCTGAGATCCTGGAAGCCTGAGCTTCTGGGGGGGGGGGTCGTCTTACAGAGTGATAAAAGCTGGCACAGTTATTGAAAGAAAGAAAAAGAAACTGAATATAATGACAAGCAGGAGCTACCATTTCAGGTGAACCATCTATGTGGCTACAAGAAGTATGTATGGCTCTAGGTATTCCTGGAAGCCCTATACAGCAGAGGAGAAATGGCCCCTGCTCTTCACAGGAGGTTGACCTGGGGATGAACTAATGATAATACCCCTGGATATACATAACCAAAAACCAAGCCAGGCACATAATGAACAATTCTAATGCACTCCCTTAAAATAGGTTTTTGTTTGTTGGTTACTTTCTGATGTAGGGTTTCATTTGTAGCTCAGGCTACACGAGAACTCATGTAACCAAGGCTAGTTTTAATTAAACCCAAGGAAACACTCCTGTATCAGACACCTGAGTGCAGTTCTTGGGACACAGAGGTCTGAGGAGCAAGAGTTCAAGGCCAGTGTGGGTGACATAAGAAATGTGAGGCCAGCCAGGGCTACGTAAGACTGTATCTCAAATTTTGAAAGAAGAACCAAGTGAGTTTCCCTGGGAGCTGGTGAAACAGCACAGAGGATCAGGGAACAAGAACGAGTGGGTCAGGTCAGGGAGGGCTTGATTGTGGGGGAATGTGCACCAATTAGACGGGTTAAGCATTCTATAGATGATGGAGAGCCATGGAAAAATTCTGAAGCCAGTTATGAGGGACAGCAGCACAGAGATGCTTTGGTGCAAAGGTGATCGGTCATGTGGTCATTTTCCCCAGTAGTGGTCTTGCTTCCATTTAGCAACTATCAGGCACACTCTGGCAGGTGCTGCCCACCAGGAGCATGGAGAATAAAGCAAGGTCCCTAGTTTGGACCACCAGAAGGAAGGAAAGTAAGCAAGCTTCCGGATAGCTAGAACCCACCCTCACTAAGGACTTTGAGTTGGTACACTGGCTGGAAGCCATCAGGAGGTCACCTGCAGCGAAAGATCCATTGCTATGGGCATGGGAGGACACCCACGGGCAGGGGCATGTGCTGATCAGGACAGTGGAAACTCTGCCACTGCTAAGGAATGAGCTGGAAAAGCGGAATGTGACTTCTCAAAGTTACATCTGGTTAAAAATCTGTCCTAGTGCAGGAAGGATGAATAAAAGCAACATCCCTTGGGGTCACACTGAGGAGACGTGATCTGGTTGGTTACATATCTTTTGGCTCTAGAGAGGTAGTGGTTAATGGAATCTGTCCTGGATTTAAACCTCATGGCCATGCGTGTCTGGCTGGGCTCTATGATCTGAGCTTCATTTGTTTTATGTTTGCAGTGTGTCATACAGCTCAGGCTGGCCTTGCAAATGGCCTCCAACTTCTGATTCACCAGCGTTTGCTTCCTGAATGCTGGGATTGCAGGCGTCAGACACTTTGCTGAATTTATGTGCAGCAAGGAATTGATCCCAGGATTTGGTACACATGGGGCAAGTACTCTAATCAACGGAGCCGTCTACCAACCGAGCTACAGCGATAGTCATCTATCTATCTATCTATCTATCTATCTATCTATCTATCTATCTATCTATCTTGGCTTTTGGAGATAATCTCAGGTAGTCCAGGCTAGCCTGGAAGTCACTATGCAGCCCCTAAATTAGCCCTCAACTCCTGATCCCTCCCGGCCTCCATCTCGCTAGTGTTAAGTTATAGGCATTATATTGAAACTTTGAGTTTCAATCGTAATGAAGACATTAGAATTCATCTGTTTTAAGCACTTAAGACAGTGTGTGGCACACAGCAGCAGAGAACACATCACACCCAAGCACCCCTGCCCCCCACCCATTAGCTGCCCTTGCAGAGGCTGGACAACACTCCCAACTGTGCAGGGTAACTAAAAATCCAAGGATCTGCTGTGGATAGGCTGGAGGAAGGGGATGGATGAAACAGAGAAACTAAAGTAGCTAAATTACTTAACCAAAAAATACAGTTTAGAAGGGGTAGGTTGGAGTGGGAACACACCTTTAATTCTAGCACTCAGGAGGAAGAGACAGGCAGATCTCTGTGAGTTCAAGGCCAGCCTGGTCTACAGAGGGAGTTCTGGGACAGCCAGTGCTACACAGAGAAACTCTGCCTTGAAAAGCAAAACAAAATAATACAGTCTAGATCCTCTATTTACTTTTGTCCATTAAGCCATGAATTCCCAGGGAATGGGCTCCAGCGGCCCAGGCTCCTTCCTGTCAGTCCTCAAAGAGTGAACTTCTCTTGGGCAGAGCAGGCTGTGGACTCCATGTGCCTTTATCCTTGGCTTCCTTTTTGTTCTGATCTGTTTTCCCTCACCCATCTCAGGAGCACCGAGTAGGTGCTCTGCTCTTAGAGCGCCTACTAGGCTCAGTCTGCATGTTCCTCCTCGTGGCAAGATTTTTTTTTTGGTTTTTCGAGACAGGGCTTCTCTGTGTAGTTTTGGAGGCTGCCCTGGAACTCTCTCTGGAGGCCAGGCTGGCCTCGAACTCACAGAGATCCACCTGCCTCTGCCTCTCGAGTGCTGTGATTAAAGGCATGCACCACCAACACCAGGTTTCATGGCAAGAATCTTACCCTTGATTTGGTAGTTTACAATGACACCAGTGGCATGCTGAGTGACCGTTTCAGACTCTTCATTCTCCACCATGGTAACACCTAAATGGCATGACTTCTTTTGAACAGAGTGTATTCCCTTGGTGTCTACAGTATGACCCTTCTTGGAAATTTGCAAGCATATGGCCAGAGGAACAACGCCGTTCTTCCTAAAAGGCCTAGAGAATACACACTGGGTGCGCCTCCTCTTTCCCGGTTGTTTGTCATTTGGGTTGTTGGACTGGAAAATGGCTGCCATGGCCCAAAGGCTAAAGTACTTCTTTAATAGAAGTTTCATATTCTAGAAAATGCCAAAGCTAATTTGTTTAGGATGTCACACCACAGTGGACTACAGAGATTTTTTTTTTATGTTTGAACAGTGGCTCCACAGGGGAATAATGTGCCCAGCTCCACACTGAACTATATATGAATATTATAGTCCAGGTTCATAGTCAAACTTTAGCTGCAAATTTAACTTCAGTAAATTTAAAATAAGAGTTGGGTTTTTCTTTCACTATAGCAGGAAAGAATTTTTCAGCGGCGGGGAGGGGGGGCCCAAAAAGTAACAACTGCTTTCTGTCAATGTGCTGCTTTTTCCACTTGGCAGAATAAATGCCTTTATTTTTTGCTCCCAGGCCCTGTGTGAGGGGACTGTAATTAAGCATGGATGTTTTCACTTAGCAAACAAAGCCTGAAAGACAATGCCACTACAGTGTTGCGCAATCTCTCAGTGTTGTGCACAAAGCGAGTTACCACATGAAGTGTCAATGATGGAAGAGACCCCCTGTCTGCTGTTAGAGATCCTGACCTGTGGTCCATTGGTACCATTCCTCAAGCATCCACTTCTACCAAGTGTCAATATGTCCCCAACCCCTTCTTCTCCATGAAGGTTCTTCCCCTCTGCCACCAAGAGTTGGTTCCCTCCTCCTTCCAATAGTAGGTTTTCATGAGAAAGGATCTTGTAAATATTTTCCGGATGGACTCCATGACATTCAGTTAGAACTAGATTTAAAAAAAAAAAAAAAAAAAAGGTTCAAAGCATCCTGGAAACGGTCTTCAGCTTCCAAAGGTTAACTGCAAGCAAAACTAATTTTAAATCTAATTTTTAATAACTGACATTATTATTGTTGTTTTAGTATGAAGCAAAGTTGCAAAGTTGGACTTTATTAATAAACAAGAGTATATACCCAAGGGGTGAGTGTAGGCTTCTTTGTGCTCACATTTTTTTTTTAATAGCTTCAATTATGAAAAAGGAATGAACCTATGCTATAAGCAACTTTTGGCCAGGATAACTTTTTTATTGTTGTTAACTTTATTTAATATTAGAGGCATGGGAGGTAGACATGTAAAAGTCAAAAGACAACTTTGTGGGGTTGGTTCTCTTCTACTTTTATGTATGCTGCAGGAATCGAACTAATGTCCTTAGGCCTGCACAGCAAGTACTTTCACTTGCTGAGTCATGTAGCTGGCCCCCAGGATCAGTCTTGAACACCAGAAAGACTTCAAGTATTTTACTTTGCACATTGTTCTCTTTACTTATTATTATTTACTTATGTTTTTGTTTTGTTTGAGACAGGTTCCTTTGTATGGCCCTGGCTATCCTGGAACTCGCTCTATAGCCCAGGCTGGCCTGGAACTCATGAAGATCTGCCTACTTCTGCCTCCCGAGTGCTTCTGGGATTAAAGGCCAGTGCCACTGCATCCAGCTAGTTTCCTCAATTGTAATTTACTTTCCTCACCTGTGAGTTGATGGTGACCACACCTCCTTCCTAGAGATGTTAGAAGACTCAAAGGACGATTGTGAGAAATAATTAGGATTGCACCAAAAATATAACAAGGCTGAGGTGGGCTGGCTGTGGTTAGGAGTCACAGCTTTTTGAATATTCATAAGCAGAAACTACAGCTATGAACAGAGTAGCCTCAGAAGAGCAAAACTTCTTATTTTATTCCAATATGAACATCCCCCAGCTTAGGAAAGAGAGAAAGGGGTTGCCTGTGTGTCTCCTTTCCCAAATGAAAATGACCACACGTTCATTTATCCCCTTTTCAACAAACATTTCGGGAAGGGTATTACCCTGGACAATGATGTCCCCCTAAGATCATACATCTTGGAGTTTCCAAGTCATGCTGCAGAGACTGAAACACGAGATACATTACAGTTACCTTGTAGAGCCGGCTCATCATGGAACCCAATGGGATACAGAAGAGATGAAGGGAACCAAAAACTAGTCAGCGTACCATGTGTCAGTTTCAACCATCTTAATAGTCAAGATACACAATCGGTAAAAACATAAACAACAAAAAATGACAAGAAGACCACCAACAAGTGGCTTCTCCATTTATGGGAAATAGACAGCTCAACCCTTCTGAACTGGAAGGAGTTAAGATCTCCTTTCTGATCCTGGGATCGACCAATCAAGGCCCAGTCAGGAAGTAATGGGATCATACATAGGCAGGAACAGAAGGCAGTTTATAGCTCAGCATGGTGGCATAAACCTGAACCCAGCACCCCAAAGTGGAAACTGGAAGATGAGGGAGGTAGCAGCAAGAGGATAAGGAGTTCCGGTCATCTTCAAGGAGACTACACACTGAGTTTGGAGCAACAAGTGTGTGGTGGTTTGAATGAAAATGACCCCACCCCCCCAGCCTCGCAGGGAGTGGCATTATTGGAGGTGTGGCCTTACCAGAGGAATTCTCATCTACTTCTCCAGCACCATGTCAGTTACACCACCACATTTCCTCCCATGGATTATAATGAACTAAACATGTAAAACTGTAAGGCAGCCCCAATTAAATGTTTTCCTTATTAAGAGTTGCTGTGTTCATGGAGTTTTGATGGGGGAGGTCCTTCTGTGTATATGTTTGTCTTATTGGTTGATAAATAAGGTTGGATAGCATCAAAGTCAATCAAGATTTGAGTCGAAAAAGAAAAACCCCTGGATGAGGAGAAATGACAGGTAACGTACCAAGGTATATCTCATAAACTGTATAGAAACCTCTCAAAGGAAAAGGAAGTGTTTTGTTCTTATCTTCACAGGAAAACTCATCTCCAGAAGTCAAAGGACACTGCATGAGTACATACTTAAGAAGAGAAGGTAGCTATAACTATCAAATAAAGGGAATGTGCCATATGGTTAACTTTACAGCTGTCTCTCAGAGAACTCTATTTCTCTTTATTTTCTAGTCCCTATTCAATTAAACCAATGCTGGCTTTAGAGTTGGATTTGGCTTTCCTCCTCTAAATCAAGAAGCCAATTGATGTAATACAGAATAGGAGAAAGATTAGGGACTGTCATTTTTCTTTTCTTGGCCTTTTCTCTCAAGGTGTACACCTCTCATAATTGTTATTTTCCATGGTTGCTTTTCCTGGTATGCATACATATACAGGCAAACATTTCTCTGCTAACATTTATGTTTGAGTCCCACACAGCCAATGAAGATCTGCCTGACAGCAATCCCTGGATGTTCTGGAAAGAAAATGGGCCACACCTCCTTGAGTACATTGGATCTCACTTGCTTCGTTTCAACTGGCACTCCAGCCAGAACTTCGGGTACTGACTTCAATCAACACAAGGACATCAATCAAGATAAGGACTTCAACCTGGACCTTCAACCGAGTATCTCCTACCAGAGACAGACTGGATATAACTCATTCAGGACATTCACAACACTAACACTTTTCCCCCACAGGAACCCACAAGGCTGTCGTTGTCCCAGTTCATCAAGAAGTAGCACGGAGAATACTATACCCCCTTTCCCCACTGTTGACACCTAGGTAGGGCCAGATTCCTATTGTTTAAGGTTGGGTTTGGAAGGAGGTGTTCAAGCTTGGACATCTCTTTTGGATGACTTTAAGGTTTAGTTGGAATAGTTATAGTTAAGATGTGACATTAGTAGATTATTATAACTTCGTGTAATTCACCCTTATGATTGTTAATGATAGATAATTTACACTGCTAAGTTTTAATTTTCTTTTAGACTAAAAAGGGAACTGTAGGGGAAATGCCAGCCACGCCCACTTGGAGGCTGGCATAGGTGATGCAGACCATGCATACTTGGGTGTGGTCAGGGTGATGTAGCAAGACTTTAAATACGAGGGTCGCATGCATCGCGGCTCTCTCTGTTCCCTGACCTGCCTGGTTGTACAGGACTGACTCTGTCCAGTGAGTACTTTCTTAATAGACACCTGCTCATCAAACTTGCTCTGACTCCATTTCAATCTGCATTAACTGCATTTCATTATAGAGCTTCTTCACAGCAATAGAATATTAAGGCACAGGGCCACATGGCACTCTCAAAATATTAACACTATAAACAGAAAGGCTATTTCTAATAATGGAGCTACTAAAAGCAAGAGGAGGGCTAAGGAAAACTAGGAGGGATGATGAGGCTCAGGTCTAGCCAACTGGGTTGGTCATGATCATTAACCACTAGCCCTAATGGTTATGGGAGAGCGTTTCCAGCCTTCAGGACCTTGGAAATTAAGAAAGAATGATCTGAAAGACAGATAGAAATATTCCAGACAGGCCAAAAATCTCAGCTTGGTAATACTAGACTACATTTAATATACATGGAAAAATACCTTATGTGTTAAAATACCAAAGTCCTACTGGAGACGACTACATTACACTGGTCCTCACAACGCAACTGTGGGGGTAGGCACTTTCTTCCCATAACACAAACAAAAAAACAAGATGTGGAAGGGAGATCTGACAGCAAGTGGCAGGGAATGAACTCTGGTCCACCCTCCTTCGAAGTCAGAAATCCTGTGTTTATCCCCCACTCTACCAATTTGAAAGTAACCACAGAGAAGTGACTGCAGGGCATGGAGGAACATTTAGCAGGAGTTAGCAGGGCCGTCCGTCTCCTCTTACTGGACCTGGTCTCTTGTTCAAATGGCAACCTCTTTACCTTTAAATCAAGTCATTTCTAAATAATCAACCAGAGCGAGGAATTCGTAGATGACACCCTAGGCCTGATGACTTCTGACAAGCACAGATGGCTGTTGCCTGATTTGCATATTAACAAAGCTCTAATTTAATCGAATAACACACCAGGGGGAAGGTGGCATCGCTCCTCAAGAAGGGAAATGTGATTTCTACAACCACTTGGCATAAACCAAGTGACACTTTTCTCAGCCTCATTTAAAGGTCTATTAAAGGGCCTGGGGAGACGGCTCAGTGGGTAGAGTACTTGCTAGGCAAACATGAGGATTTGAGTTTTGATCCTCGGGGCCCATGTAAAGCCAGACACAGCAGCATGCACACATAATTCCCTAGCTTCTAAGGCACCATGGGAGGCAGCTGCAGGAGAGCCCTTAGAAGCTCAGGGATCAGCTAGCATGGCATAGGCCGTTGAAGCAAGCGACTCTAGCTCAAACATGGTAGGAAGCCAGGACAGGCATCCACAGGTGTTCTCTGACCTCAACATAAGCAACAGGGCGCATATACACCCATGCATTCACACACGTGCATGGCTATGCACACACAAAAGTGTGTTCTAAAGTCTACTAAGAGATAAGGATGTGGCTCAATTGGTCGAAAGCTTACCCAGCATGCACAAAGCTACTGGTTTGATGCACAGCACAATATGAAACAAGACATAGTGGTCCGTGCCTGTGATCCTAGCACTCAAGAAGCAGGGGCAGGAGAATCAGAAGTTCAAAGGCCATTCTGAACTACATAGGAAGTTCAAAGCTAGCTTAGAGTACATGGGATCCTGTCTCAAAAAACAAAAGGTAAAAAACAAAGACAGGAATGCTTGACTCTGCACTGTTATGGGCAAAACAGAGATAGACTGAAAATTTCATGCCAGTTTTGGCCAAAACAGTAAATATATTCATTTTTCTATGAACCCAGATCCAGGCTATAGGCCAGAAGCTCATGCAACAAGACCACTTACATTTTTGCTCTAATGTGTTTTCTTTCTTTCCTTCTTTCCTTCTTTCCTTCCTTCCTTCCTTCTTTCTTTCTTCTTTTTCTTTCTGTTTGTTGTTTATTGAGACAGGGTCTCTCTGTGTAGCCCTAGTTGTCCTCGAACTAGCTCTGTAGACCAGGCTGGCCACTGCTCCCTAATGACTGGCTACAATATTTAATGAATTTGTGCAGTGTAGCCATTAGGTGATCATTCTCCACCGACCTCTCACATTTTCTCAAGGCCTGCAAACTGAAGCAGCTTTTGCTCAGACTTACTTCTCAAGGGTGTGTGAACAGAGCAAACAGACCTGAAAGACACTGCCCTTGTCTCCAACAGAAAGGCAAGTGTGTTTCTGCTAGCCTGAAAACAGTGTGTCTCACTCTGGGACAGACAGCAGGATGGCCTGAAGACCACTATGAAAGCTTCCGGGTTTCCCCCTCCCCGACCCTGCAGGCTTAGGGTTCTTCTGTACACACACACTGTGTGCATATGCAGCTGTCACCAGCCACTGTGTACAACACACTGTGAGCATATGCAGCCGTCACCGGCCACAGTGTACAACACACTGTGAGCATATGCAACTGTCACCAGCCACTGTGCTCTTTGCAGGAACCAAACAGTTCTTAACAGAAGTGTCTGAGTAATCAAAATCACCCTGGTTACGTGATGTCACTTTGTCCACTGTCACCACTAAGAGTCATAAACTACCTGCCATGTCCTGACCTGGGGTTTCTTGTCTTCTACAAGTTCCCATGAATGGTTATGGATAAAGTTGCTGGCAGGCAAGTATGGAAAATTGCAGTCAGATGAAAATTGTTCTTTTTTAAAAAAAACTATTTTATGTACATTGGTGCTTTGCTTGCATGTACATCTGTGTGAGCGTGCCGGGTCGTCTGGAACTGGAGTTACAGAAAGTTGTGAGCCACCATGTGAGTGCTGGGAACTGAACCCAGGTCTTCTGGAAGAGTAGTCAGTGTTCTTAACAGTTGAGCCATCTTGCCAGCCCCATGCTAACAGATCTTAACATGAACAGCTGAGTATCAAATCAGCCTGGCCACATAAACAGTGGTAATTGGTAACTTTTAACCCAGTAATATCAAAACCACTGGACAGCTCAAATACATGAAAGTAAGAAGTATTTCTTATAAGATTCTATGTAGCAGCTGGGTATGGTGTGAACACCTTTAATACCAGCACTGGGGAGGAAGAAGAGGGGTCTCTGAATTTGAGGCCAGCTTGGTCTAAATATTGAGTTTCAGGACAGCCATGGCTATACAGAGAGACCTTGTCCCAGAAAATAACCCAAGATTTAAAAAAAAGAAGGTTCTACGCTGCGTGTGCCATGGCACATACTTAGAACCCTAATACTAAGGGGTAACATGGGTCTAAAGCCAATGGACAATGTTTTGTTACAATTTGCCAAATAGTTGAAAATATTTCAAGCTAACATTTAAATCAAGTCACAGAGATGAAGATATCAGTCTGGATTCGTGTCTATAATCCCAGCACTTGGGAGACAGAGACAAGAGTAGGGCTGCAAGTTTGATGCCAATCTAGTCTACATGGGCAGTTCCAGAACAGCTAGGGCTACACAGACCTATCTCAAAACAACCTAATAACCAACCGACCTCAGTTTGAAAAATGCTTACAAGATGGAAACGGGAGAAGATGGACTTAAAGATGTGCTGGGGAGATGACTCAAGCAGGAAAATGTCTGCCAGAGAAGCATGAGGAACCGAGTTCAGATCCCCAGCACCCTCGGGGAAAGGTCCCTGTCTTTGGTGGTATACACCAGAAATCCCAGGGCTGGGAAGGTGGAGACAGGAAGGTCCCTGGGGCATGTGGACAGGCAGCCAATCTATGAGCTCCAGATTCAGTGAGACACTCCCCAAAAACAGCCAGTGAGAAAAATGCCTGAATGCTACCTCTAGCATACATACAGATGCATGCTCCCAATCCTTCACAGAAGGCTTAAAGACATTCCCCCTCCCAAGACATCTATCTATCTATCTATCTATCTATCTATCTATCTATCTATCTATCTATCTATCTATCTATCCATCTATCTATCTATCTATTGAAGTACGTGTGTGTGTGTGTGTGTGTGTGTGTGTGTGTTGCACGTGCCAGCATGGACCAAAAGATGGCATCTTGTCCCCTGGAACTGAAATTAGAGGCAGTTGCAAGCCACCTGATGTAGATGCTGAGAGGCAAACATGGGTCCTCTGGAAGAGCAGCAAGTGCTTCTAAGTGCTGAGTCATTTCTCCAGCCCCAGGGGTGTTTAAGAAACATCTCTAGCTCCCCATCTGAGGGCCTATATTAACCTTTCAAGCCTTTCTATGTCTCAAGTCCCTAGTTTACAATGAAATTAATTATGCCTGCAGGGTATATCACTCAAACTTGTCAGGAAAGTCAAGCATAACAATATATAAGATGCTTTGTGCTGGGTGGTGGAGATGCACGCCTTTAATCCCAGTACTCAGGAGGCAGAGGCAGGTGGATCTCTGAGTTCGAGACTAGCCTGGTCTACAGAGTGAGTTCCAGGACTACACAGAGAAACCCTGCCTTGAAAAACCAAAAGGAAAACAAACTACAGAAAAAGATGCTTTGTTAGCAGCAGAGGCCAGACAAGGTGAACAGGCTGGCTATTGTTGCTTGCCAGTAAGCAGCTCTCTCATGCCAGAAGCTCCTAGGCTCACAGAAACAACACGGCAAGTCCTTTGTACATTCAACAACATTTACTGTGCCAGGCACAGAGAAAGAACGAAGAAACCATCATGGGCCACGTGGTGGAGAAGATAAAACACACAGATGGAGCCCTTCCCCACTGGAGATGGTTTTTCCCTTTGATTGCTCTTTGGTCATGCAAAGAGAAAATGAACGAAAGCAGCAGGGAGCCACAGCTCTCAGGACACTCATTCCTTACCACTTAGGTCTAAGCCCCTAAGCAGGATAAATAGGCTGGTGTCTGGAGAGAAAATTCTTACTGCTGAGAAATCCACGGTCCTTTGGATAAAACAACAACAAAAGAGCCCAACTGAGACAAATGGGATATTCACCAGACATAGTGGGGATTTAACTCTACATTAAATCGGGTGAAATCAGAGTTGAGAAGTCATTCCTAGATTTGAAGATGCTCAAGATTAATTCAAAGTGTTCTCCTCAACAACTAAGTAACACTTCATTGCTCTCTCCAGATTTCCCCCATATACTTCTTCCCACTTTCCTTCAAATTCATGGCCTCTTCTTTGATAATCGTTATTGCATGCATATATGTATGTATACACATATATACTTCTAAATACAACCTACTCAATGGCTTAATGGCAATACAAGATGTGTCTTGTATGTACGTTTTCAATGCTGACCATTTAGAACTAGACAACGAGTTGGTGTGCTTTTCCCTGGGGAAGACTACTTCTCCCTCTTCCAGGTTTCTTGGGTTCATTATAGTTCTTTGTGCAGGGCTGAGGTCTCATGAGTTTTTCCTGCCTACCTAGACGTGTTCACCGCTGTCATCCTTGTTCAGCTTCTGACATTACTAGGAGACACAGTCTCACAGGAAACTCCCCGATTCTTTGGCTCTTACCCATCTTTTCACCTCCTCTTCCACAATGTTCCCTGAGCCTTAGATGCAGACTGTTTTGTAGATGTGTCCCATTGGGACTGAGCTCCACAACTCTGCATTTTGATTGGTTTTGCTTTTCTAGTGGTCTCCATCTGTTGCAAAAAGAAATTTCCTTGATAAGGAGTAAGGTCTACACTTTCTGGAGGTACAAGAACAAATGTTCAGAGATTGTTGTCAGGGATTATGCTGGCTTAATAAATCAGTGGTTGGAGTTCTTCCTCCAATAGTCTTCAGTTAGCTAGCTTTCTAGCACCAGGCATAGTTTCCCTCTTGTTGAGTACAATTAGAGAGCTGTTGGTTACTGCTACGGTGTGCAAACCACTAGTGCACTCTTAGGTTGTGGTTCACAGGCATCATGGTTGGGTAGGACTGTTGGCTACCTCCCTCCTTTGGAAGCTTGCATGGTGCCTTCTGGTGTCAGGCCTTGCTCAGGAAGGAAGCATTCAGGTCAGGTCCACATCAGGGGTTTTATTCACAGAACACCAGGGATACTGGCCCGGAAGTAGAAGCTCATGCTTATGTCTGTCTGTGGATCCTGGTACACTTTCAATAAAATTTTACAGAAAATTCTCTACCTTGACAAGTTACAAATCCTTGTCACATTTTACAGTAAGCTGTATTCTGGAGTAAATGTTTATTCATTCATTTAATCTCAACAAAGGGAAATGAAAAGGATTTAGGACTTATTACCAGTCGACTAACAACAGGGCTAGGATTTAAGTTTCTGGATTCAAACTGAATCTGTGAATTATTAACTTTTATTACTGAATCTTGAACAACAGACTTACCCTACCTGCCACATTCCCCTACCATAAAACAGGGATAATAAGAACATTTAAATCAGCCATGCTGTAGTAACTCAATGACCTCTACTAATCAGGCTCTCTGATGAATATTTTGCAATCAATAAATACTACTGTTATTATCTTAAAAGGAGAATGATGAGAGGAACACATATCTTGCAAGACATTCGTGTGTAAATGTTAGAGATACCCCCAAAGAAGTGTTCTAGGGAAAATACTGTAGGAAAAAAAATCCATCTAATTCTAATAATGAACTATTTACTTTTAATGCTATAAAAGTATCTGAAACTTACAAACTAACAAATGTGCTGTCGTTCATAGAAAGACCACCCATAAAACAAGCAGAACATTTAACGAAGAGTCCGTTTCCATGGTCCCAAAGCTTGTTTGAAACATGATCCAGCAACCAAAAGTAAAGGCCAAGGTTTGTGCCACCACAGCTGGGTCAGTTAGGGTCAAATACATATTAAATTTCTTTGTCCTAGTGCTAATTTCAGAAGCAATTTGGAGAAATAAATTTACTTATAAGTTGAGACGCTGAGTATTCTTGACTAGAAAGCAAATGGCAGGCACAGAGAGTCCTAGAATATTGATCAACTCACAAACAACAAAATCAACCAACCAACCAACCAAACAAACAAACAAAAAAAACAAAGCCACAGTCAGTCTCTTCCTCCTGTTCCTCCTGGGTCTTACACATGCTAGGCAACTGTGCACATCAGAGATATAGCCCTGGCCTTATTCATAAATTTCATCAAATGGTCTCCCTATTATTGGCTAGGCTGGAAGAGACACAAAGAAGGCAGGCAGGGAGGTCAGTGGTAGAGTCCACGGAGCATGTGCAAACCCTGTGTTCACAACTAAAACTGAACCTTAGCTCTTAATCCTCTTGATCCTGTGTCTGGCTTCTTAAACCCTCACTGTAACCCCTACACCCACCCACTGTGGAACAGGTGACACTTGTGCATCTTTTATGTGACAAACACGAGTTTCCAGAATGTTCAAAGCCTTGCAAGGCAGCCAAGATTAAGGAATGCCTCTGAGACCTTTCTATAAAGGTCGCCCTGGATAAAAATAAGGATGGTTAGGCCGGGTGTTGGTGGCGCACGCCTTTAATCACAGCACTCAGGAGGCAGAGGCAGGTGGATCTCTGTGAGTTTGAGGCCAGCCTGGTCTCCAGAGCGAGTGCCAATATAGGCTCCAAAGCTACACAGAGAAACCCTGTCTCGAAAAACCAAAAAAAAAAAAAAAAAAAAAAAAAAAAAGATGGTTAGAAGAGCAAGAAGCCGGAGAGAAGCAGACTAGCGCTGACACACCTCTCAGGAGGCTCCAGACTTGTCAGCGCAGTACTGCTGTGCTATGTAAGGTATGTTTCAGCTTCCAGAAAGCTAAACAACGGTCCTTACAAATCTGCTCCGTGAAGTGCTCTCAGCACTGATTGCCTGACATGAGTCTAACTTACCCCCATGCACAGCATGTACAAGGCTGAATCTTCAGATTCTGAAACACTCACATCTATCAGAGGAGGAAAAGGCCAAGGGCATCATTTGGTGGCAAACATCAAATAGCACCCTTTTGCTTTCACTTCCGGAGTTTTGTTCCACTGTCCTAAGTATAGACAATACGATGTTGAGAAAGTTGAGAATCTTAATGAGACCAACTTTCATTTCTGGCAAAGAGAAGAGCAACTACATGACAGAACTTTCTCCTATGAAAAGGAACAGTTACGTAACCAGCCCACATGGACGAGCCACACTGAGGTCAACGCGGTGGAAGACAGAAGGAAGCTCAGTTGATACAGCACGTGTGCTGGGTTCTATCCTCAGCACCACATCAAACAGGGAACGGTGAGTGGCACACAGTTGTAATCCCAGCAGGAAGAGGCAGGAGGGCCAGAAATCCAAGCTCATCCTATGACTGTATAGGGCTTGGACTCAGCCTAAAATCCTTTCTCAAAATAAATCAATAATTAAATAAGCAAGCGAGAGAAGTAAAGCCCAATAGAGCCCACTTCCCTTTTCCAAGTCAACGTGGCGATGGACCTACTTTTCATACAGCCTCTGTCCTCGCATGAAGGCCTTCACTTCGTTGTCCAGTGGGAAGGTGCCGTCATCCTTTCTGAAGCGGTAGAAGAGTTTTACATCCTTGAATTCCTTGTGCTCGTCACACACTGAAACACAACACACACAGAGAGGAAAATGAAAACCTCCCAAGAGACAGTGGATTAAAACCTGTCCCGCTGCTTCCCGCTTCCTCACACAAATATCTACCGCACGGGGCCACGCTCCGCACAGCGCTGTTAGCATCACCACCACCACCACCACCGTCATCGTCATGTATTGACAGGCTCATAAAATTCACTTCATCATTTATCCCAGAGTCTTCATCAGCATGACGCTGGAGCAGCATGAGCCTCCGAGCACACGCATGAAAGCCAGACGAGGTGGCATACGCCTGGAACCCCTGCACTCGGAAGGCTAAGACAGAATCACTATTTCTAGGCCATCTGGGGCTAGAGAGTATGACCCTTTTTGTCAGAAAAGCAAAAGAGATATAAATGGAAATGTCAGCATATACCTAGAATGATGCTAGGGGTTTGTAGCAGTTAGGGAAAACTGCAGTGAGAGTGTGAGGGAGCAGTCCTCAGGACTCCAGCTTTGGGAAACGGGAGCTTCCCTGAATTATTTGCAAGTAGAAACCTAACAGTGAGTGAGCAAAAATAAGGAGAATTTCTGTCTTAGCTTAGAGGAACATCAGTGTGCAAGTGTTAAAGCCACACTGAGACTGCAAGGAATACTGTCTTAGGATTTCTATGGCTGTGATAAAACACCGTAACCAAAAGAAACTTGGGGAGGAAAGGGTTTATTACATCTTACACTTCAGGTTACAGTCCTGAAGCACAGCGGGAACTGAGGCAGAAGTCTTTGAAGAATGCTGCTTACTGGGTTGCCCTTCATGGCTTGCTCAACCTACCTTCTGATACCACCAGCCAGGGGTAGCACTGCCCATAGTAAGCTGGGCCCACCTATATCAATTTTCAATTAAAAAAAAAAGTACACTACAGGGCAATATGGAAGCAGTTTCTTAATTGAGGTTCCCCTTAATTGAGGTTCCCCCTCCCTAACCTATATCAGTTCAACATAAAACTAGCCAGCACACATGTTCATGAATGTTCACTGAACCACTGAGAATGTGACGGTTTGAATGATAATGCCTCCCATAGACATATATTTGCATGCTTAGCTCCAGTTTTTGAACTGTTTAGGAAAGATTGGGAGGTGTGTCCTTGCAGGAGGTGTGTCACTGGGAGTGGCCTTCGAGGTTTTAAAAGTCCACTCCAGGCCCAGTGTCTGTCTCTCTGCTTTCTACCTGCTGATCAGAATGTAAAGCTTTTAGCTGCTACTCCAGCACCAGGTGTGTTTAGCCATGATGTCGTCTGTCTAATCATAAACAAACCCTCTAAAACTGTAAGCGAGCCCCATTTAAATTCTTTCCTTTATAAATGCTGCCTTGGTCATGGTGTCTCCTCACAGAAGGAGATAGTGGTGAAGATAGAAAACCAGCCAAAACTTATAAAGAACCTAAATGCCCCTTAGCTGAACAGATAAAGCTACATTGGCCTATTCATGGCACGCTACGCATGCAACAGTATACATAGCCTACCACAACAGCACAATGAATGGCTAGAGACAGGGGTCTAGAGATAAGGGAAGGGATCTTAAAGGAGTTAGTTGGGAAATAGAGCGGATCACCAATACATGTGATCAGAAGGCAGAGGTAGTATAGCAGGGAAGGAGGCGTGTAAGATAACAAAATGCAATGACACACATTTATGAAGACACCCTGTGGAAACCTCTTGGTTTGTCGGCTAGCCTACAAAGACAATAATTTCAGAGACGCAGTGTGCTGATCAAAAAGGACTGTCTCAAGGGTCAAATATGGTAAACTGTCTTGGAAAGCACATGAAAATAACCCAAGTACCTCTCGGAGGAAGAGGCACTGAAGAGATAATTTAAAGTAAAATGTTATTTGCTTGCTAACTAGCATTTGATTTTGTGGACTCGGGGTCTCACACAGTCCAGACTGGCCTCAAATGCATCATTTAGCCTGCATGTGTTGTCTCACTCCTGCCTCTGACTTTGTAATGGGTACATCCGTGCATTCAATGTGGTCTTCACTGCCTCTCCAGATACCTTGTCAGTGCCGCCTAACTCACCGTGATGAATGATGCCCCGGTCGGCTAATTTCTGCATGAGTTTTATTGCCGTCTCTCGGTCAGAGGCTTCCTTGTGTTCAATCAACCAGTCAATCAGTTCTTTGGCAACAAAGCAGTTTGGGTAGGTCTTCAGATGGTGCCGTCTATCTTTAATAACCTTTTCTTCATGGAGCCTCAGCCTAGAACGATAAACAAGAACGTGAGGAAGGCTGATGGCAACAGGAATCACTAAACCAATCCTGTGCGGAAGTAACCGTAACCGAACAAGTTGGAGATTTCCATTCAGTCGCTACCCTGTCTTCATCACAGATCACTCAGGATCTCCATATTTGCATGTGTACACTTTGAAAGACCCCGCCCCCTGGCTGGTTCTCTCTCAGTGACACTCCCATACGCGCGCACCCACACGCCTGGTGGCTGGCTCCCTCCCAAGCTGGTTCACCCAGGCGGGGCTGCGACCCAGGCCCACCCGCCTGGCGCCGCGCCCCGGGGCTGGGGCCGAGCGGGGAGAGGACGCCCCCCGCCCCCGCCCCCGCCTGATGGGGAACCTCCGTCCCAAGGTCAGCCATCTGGACTCGGAGGGGGGAATTGGGTCTGTTGTACCAGGTGCAGACCTTGAGAATATACTGACCTAAAATAACTCTGTACCTCATTAAATTGTCCAATAGAATCCCTGTAACTATGCTTTTCGCTTCTGCACGGTGCTTTTAGCTATATAAGGACCCCTCTCCCTTGGCTGGGGGCTTAGCCTAACAAAAGCTAAGCCCCCGGGTACCAGCGCTACTAATAAAGCCTCTTGCTTTTGCATCCAAAGTTCGTGGTTTCGCTGATTCCTGGGTGCGGGTCTCCTTCTACGAAAGTACCTCTTCTGAGGTCTTTCACACCTACCTGTTAGGGACTTCTAGGCAAGGAAGGCATGTATCAGAAAATATGGACAAACAAGCTTGCCTTTGAGGGATTTGTTTTCTCCAGTAGGGACCACAGCTATGTTTTTATTTGTTGATTGTTCTTGAGACAGGGTGTCATGGGGCCCAGACAAACTTGATTTGCAGCCAAGGAATACCTTGGATTACTGATCTTCAGGCCACCACCTCAGACTTCAGGCATGTGCTACCACACCTAATTTACCAGCGCTAATAATCTTGGTGTGAGGTTTATGGCTTCCATAGAGTTGATCTGAGCGCTTCACGGTGAGTGATTAGCTCACACAATGCTCACAACAATCCACCAGGAGTTAGTGTTACCCTCATTCTTTTACAGCAGAGACTGAGGTCTGTTGTAGAATATTATTTTAACTGGGCAGAGAAGTGTCTTATTTGTTTATGCTGTAGAATACAACTTTAATTGTGGAAAGGTGTTGTTACTTCTGTTTATGCTGCATTTGTTTAATTATGTAAAGATATGCTGTATTTGTTTCACCTTGCCTGCCTAGGGCATCTGATTGGTCTAATAAAGAGCTGGGAGACCAATAGCTGGGCAGAGAAGAGGCTAGGTGGGGCTGGCCTGGAGACAGAATAAATACGAAGAAAAATCTAGGCTTGAAAGAAGAATAAGAGGAACAAGAGAAGAAAGAGGAGAGAACAAGGGGGTGGGTGATGCCTGGGCCAGAAGCCACCCAGCAGACACAGAGAAGTAAGGAAAGTAGGATATACAGTAAGAAAGGTAATAAGCCCAGAGGCAAAGGTAGATAAAGAGAAACATTAAGTTAAAAGAGCTAGCCAGAAATGTGCCTAAGCTAGGCCGAGCATTCAAAACTAATAATAAGTCTCTGTGTCATGATTTAGGAGCTGGTTGGTTGCTTAAAAGAAAAAGCCTGATACAGAGGACCTGCGATTAATTGTCTAAACCCACATGGCTACGAGTCTGGAAAATGAGATCCGAGGCCTGTTGCTGTCCCTGAGTTCATCAGGCTGCCTCTAGCCAGAAATGGATAAACAAAAAGTCAAGGAGAAATCGATTAAAGCTGTAAAAAAAAAAAAAAAAAAAAAATACAACTTCCAGGCTGGTAAATTTGTGGAGATGAAAGTGCTTTGTGGGAGCTTCCCCTCCCCTTCAGTGACTTCACAAAGGAATTATGGACCTGCCTTTTCTTTAAGGTTTCTGCTGTTTACTGTTTTTTTTTTCATCCTTGCATCTCCTTTACTTTTCAAATGAATGATTTTAATTGGCGACTCCCAAGGCTACCTGGTACAATGCACTCACCTGTCTCCTATGTTTCATAGCACATGTTCTGAACAGTCAGTCCTGGGAATTGGAACGCCTCATGAAGGGTTGTGGGACTCTGTCGGGTGATCTAAGGGCTCCCCCACCCTCATCAGGAAACGGGAGGGTTTGGAGAGATATTCCATACTTGGCCATGTTGAGATCCAGGGGTGGGTATGTCAAGCAGAAACGCAGCTGTGTGGATCCTTCTCCGGGACAGTTCTAACGAAGGAGACTGAAGGGCTGGGGGTGTGGTGCACAGGGGGAAAGTGTGTGCCTAGTGTGTGTAGATGAGAGAGCGAGAAAGCCATGATGCAGTGGAGTGAGAGGGAGAGAAAGACACAGAGAGGGACACACAGACAGACAGACAGATGACAGACAGACACAGAGAGGGACACACACACACACACACACACACACACACAGAGAGAGAAAGACAGTCAGACAGACAGACAGACGACAGACAGACACAGAGAGGGACACACACACACACACACACACACACACACACACAGAGACAGACAGACAGACAGAGAGGGACACACACAGACAGACACAGACACAAAGAGGGACACACACAGACAGGCATACACACAGGCACACTCTGAGAGACACACACACACAGACATACACACAGACACACACACAACACAGACACACACACACACACAAAGACAGACAGACGAAAGAAAGACGACAGACAGACACAGACAGGGACACACACACACACACACACACACACACACACACAGACATACACACAGACACTCAGAGAGAGACATACACATACACACATACAGACAGAGACAGAGAGAGACCTACACACAGACACGCACAGAGATCCTATTCTTGTCTAGTTTTCTGTTTTGTTTTGTGGGTTTTTTTTTTTTATTTTTTTCGTTTTTAGATACAAGTTCTCCTGTATTCCAGACTACTCTCCTAATCCATATGTTACTAAGGATGACCTTGAACTTCTGAAACTATAGCCTCCACCTCCCAAGTGCTAAGAGTACAAGCATCTACCACCATGCCCAATTATTTTTTGTATGCCAGGCAAACACTCGACCAACTGACCTACATCCCCAGTCTTCTGGGGGGGGGGCAGAGACTCTCATACCCCACACTGGCCTCAAACATGCTATGTAGCTAAGGATGACCTTGAGCTCCTGATCCTTCTGCCTCTACCCTCCAAGTGCGAGGATTACAGAATGCATCACCATGCCCACTTTAAATGGGTTTTGCTATCTCAAAAGTTGCCTCAAGTGGGGAGTATACTCAACCAAAATCTCTGAGGCTTAGGTGTTCTTTGCTATCCAACTGCCCAAGACCAAATTGTGTTCTCAAATTCACACCTGCCTCCCCAGGTGGCTTTTCAACTCCAAATAGTCCGTGACTCTGTAAAAAGGGAATGGGTTTCTAAAGATGGGATTAAGGACTGGGGGTGGAGGTCAGAGATGGAACACTTAAATAGTATACACAAGGGTCTGGCCCTAATCCACTATGACTGAAAATTAGGACATAGGCCTATGAAGATACAGGGAGAATGTCACCATCAGTGCACCAAGGAGGCCTCGGAGAAGGACAATGCACCGTGATCTTGGATTTCCAGGCTCTGGGACTGAGATAAAATTTTAAATCATATAGTCTGCTTTGCTATACAGGCCCAACAAACTAATGCAGCCACTGAAGGCTGAAGACTTCAAGACCACGGAAAGACTCAAGGACTCAGGCTCTGCAGGGGCATAGGCAATAGAGATGGAGTGTAAGGACAGTCCCCAGAGATGGGGACTACAGAGGAAAGGGACAGTCCCCAGAGATGGGAAATATGGACAGTACTTAGAGATTGGGACTACATAGAAAAAGGACAGTCCCCAGAGATGGGGACTTCAGAGGAAAGGGACAGTCCCCAAAGATGGAAAATATGGACAGTATTCAGAGATTGGGACTACATAGAAAAAGGACAGTCCCCAGAGATGGGGACGACACAGAAAAAGACAATGAGGTTAAGTGAGTTTCCAGGCCATGCATAATGTTGTACTAACCATTTTCACACACGTTAAATGATCCCATCTAAAAGCCATTCAGCTATTTGGAATCTCATTTTCCTCACTTGTAAGAGAAGGGTTTTGAACAAGTGAGTGTTGAAATTCCTGCTTAATCTAACTCCATCCACCCTTTTTCTGCTAGTTGCAGCATCCACCATGCACTATCAATTCAAGGAGCTCATATGTAATTGGGCTTAGTCCCAACATGTGACCCAGCCTTAGCCAATGACAGAGCCAAAAGGCTCTGCCTTTTGGTTCGTGAATGAGCATGTTGCTTAGACAAGGCAATCCTGAGGCTTTGTAAGCCCTGGTTGTCACTAGACTTTATATCGTATGTCTCAGATGAGCATGGCGACGGCTACGATCCCCAGCAGCAGAGTGCTGCTCCAATTGTGGGCTGCATCACAAGATCCTGTCTCAAACAAACCAAACAAATGCCTGCAGTTACAGCTACTGGCCATTCTTGCCACAATGAAGACATGCATGCCCTCGGAAAAGCCTTCAACACAGAATAAAGCAGTCATAATATAATAACAGATACAAACAGATCAATAGAAAAGTTTACCAGGCATGACAGAATATGCCTGGAATTTCAACACTCTGGGCAGGAAGCAGGACTGCCAGTTTGAGATCAGCATAGTTTACAAAGAGAATTTATCCCTAAAACACAAAACAATGGAGTAAAGACAGATCTTTCTACTAACCCCACCTGAGCACCTGAAATCAACAGTCCACAAAGCCAGTGAACTTATATTTAACTAACATGAACCACTATGTTCCCTATCCATTGAGGTTAACTAGGTCCTAAATCCCCTGCTGGATGAATTAATGGCTCTATGACACACTAAATGATATCATTTTTGTGCCTCCTGAGAACCCATCAGTAGCCGGAATTGTGTAACCTGAACATAGTTATCCCAGGGCTTCTAGATCAGGTATCTGTTTCCCGTTTCCCTGTCTCCTGTACTCTGTTGTTGCTATTACTGTGGTTAGTATTTCATTGGATTTTTGAGACGGTGCCTTGCTTACCATGTAGCCTGGTTGATACACTCATTGCCTTTGCTCTGGAACTCAAATAGTCCCTTACATCTGCTGTTTCTATTTTGCCATGTTCTCCTAATCTAGCTTGTATAAAACTCTAAGGGAGAATCCAGGGGCTGCAAAAATGGCTCAGTGGTGAATTGCACGTCCTGCCTTTGCAGAGGACCCGGGTTTAGTGGTTCCACATATACTTATAAATAAAATGAATCTTTGAAAAAAATGAATTCAGAAGTTTTGGCAGAAGCCCAATATGAACGTCTACAAATAAGGAAAACGAGCAGGGTATGGAATTTTCGACATCTATTTTTCATTACTCAGAGATTGTTTTGTGTGCTGATAAAAAACTGACAGCAAATGCTGATATTTAGTTAGGACATTCAGCCACTTAGAGTTACCTAAAACCCGAGAGTCAAAATGTGCTACAGGGCTCATGAATGAAAGGACACGGAGATGAGTCCACCAGTCAGAGAGATGAAAATGCCATCGACAGGAGGAAGATAATTCTACAAGACATCATCCAACAGGCCTAAGATGCCCATAGGATAGCGGTGATGCAGCAGGATTGCCTGATTTAAGAAAAATGTGGGTATGAAAGGTAGAGACAGACAGAGTTTATCAAATTCATCCTCATAACAGTAAACTGAAGGCTAGGCAGGGCTATTAACAAACTGTTGCTGCTGTAGCAGCAAGAGCAGCAAGAACCACACACAAACACCTATAGATGGGTGTGAGGAGAGAAACTGGAGAAGGAAAAAAGTTAGGAAAACCAACTAAACAGGAACTTCAGAGAGACAAGAAAATAATTCTTTTCTCATAAGCATGGCCTAAATACTGCATGAGACCTACTTATACTAAAGAACAATTATTCATTAGCTCTGCAATTTAACTCTCACTGAGTACTCTCCATCTAATCTGGCAGTCCTATAGGGGGTATGTTTTATTAAACATGGAAGCATATTAGGATTAATATTTTATAGGGGAAAGAGAGGGATTTACATTGATAGGATTTGAGTCCTTCCTGCTTTCTCCTCTAGGGAAAACTACTCATGTAATTTTGTTGAGAGGACCTGACTCGTTGTGTTTATCTACTTCCTCCAGAAAGACTTTGGCCCATATATTTGGAGCCAAGCACTAGCCTTGATGTCTAAGAACCAGGTGAGAAATACAAACTGCAGAAGATTAGGAACTTGTAAAGCTGATACAATGAAACTAGAGTTCAGCCGGGCATTGGTGGCACACGCCTTTAATCCCAGCACTTGGGAGGCGGAGGCAAGCAGATCTCTGTGAGTTCGAGGCCAGCCTGGTCTCCAGAGCGAGTGCCAGGATAGGCTCCAAAGCTACACAGAGAAACCCTGTCTCAAAAAACCATTAAAATAAAATAAAAAAATAAAAATACTAGAGTTCAAAATCTCCAGCTCTTAATATTTCACCAAATGATTTAAAAACAGGAGTGGTGGGTTGCTCAGCAGGTAAAGTCACTTACTGTGCAAGTCTGGAGACTTGAGTTTGGTCCCTCAAACCATAGAACAGTGGAAGGAAAGAACTAACTCCACAAAGTTGTCCTCTGACCTCCACGTTTGCACCATGGCATATGCAGGCAGACACACACACACACACACACACACACACACACACACACACACACACACACACACTTATAGTAAATAAACTTTTTTTAAAAAAAAGAGACAGATGTAAAACAGACAGCACATTTGACTAGAGGTGGCCAAACAAGGAAAGAGGTAAAACCTAACCAACACCATGTTTATGTGAGTGTGTACTCGTGTGTTGTTTTTTGACATAGGGTATCAGTATGTAGCCCAGGTTAGCCTTAAACATAGCCCACAGATTCCTGGAGTGTCGAAATTAAAGACAAGCATGTCTAAATGTTTTTAAAGTTGTGGGGCTGGAGAATAGGAAAGAGGTCTAGAAGGCCTTACAATAAGGCTTCAAAATTAGCATATGAGAAAACCTGTTGGTCAAGAGGAAAGCTGGAGCCTAGTGCCCAGATCTCCAGAACTGGTAGCAGACACTGGGGCAGGTACAGAGACTCACCAGGGTCCAAAAGTAACCCATGACTCACAATACTAAAACATATGCACCTGGGTGGAGATTTAAAATGCCAAAGAGACACCCAAATGATGGGGGAATGTCCTTCTGTATATATGTTTCGCTTATTGGTTGATGAATCAAACACTGATTGGCCAGTCGCCAGGCAGGACGTATAGGCAGGGCTACCAGACCAGGAAAAGGCTGGGGAGAGGAAGGCAGAGAGAGGCCATGAGAGAGATGTCATGTAGCAAAAGAAGGAGTAACAGGTCTGGACCCTTCTCCAATAAGATAAGACCATGTGGAAATACTTAGATGAATAGAAATGGGTTAATAATTAAAAGAGAGTTAGCCAATAAGAAGCCTAAGCCATCGGCCAACAGTTTAATAATTACTATGTTTCTGTGTGTTTATTTGGGGCTGAAGGGTGGCGGGACCTGGAGGAACAGAAACCTCCATCTTCACCCAAGGAATGAAGCCGTATTTTGAATTACACATGACAGAGCACACATGAAAGCCCACACTGTGCCAGTGACCCCACAAACCTCCCCACGGGACATAAAGTCTCCAATTCTTTGTGCCCACTACTTTTGAGTCCCTAAACTTTCTCCCCACTCCTATTTGTTTCCTTCTTCAGAAATATGTAATTGCTGTAATAGCCCCCCCTGCTTCTGCCACCAACTGTGCATCTCTGTCCAGTATTTTGATCTGGGACACAAGAGGCCAGAATCCCCTGAGAGATGCCCAACGGATCCCCGATGTCTACTGCTGTCAGTACCAGCCAAGGAAACAAGCAGAGGGTCTGCAGTGACAAGGTCTTCGATGACAAGCAGGTTCTCGATGCACAGAAGCCTTGTTGCTATGGAGAACCATCTCTGCCTAGCAGAACAAACCTAGGATGGGAAGCTGGGTGAAGGCAAAAAGTAAGACTCCTTCCAGTTACCTTGGCCCTTACACTGGGGAAAATTTAGCTATCAAATTTAGCCCAGGAGAGAAAATGGCACGTGGAGACAACCTTGCTGTGGTGGTTTGAGAACTACCCCCAAAGGCTTATATATCAGAATGTTTAGCTATCAGGGAGTGGAAGAGTCTGGGAAGGATTAGGAGGTGTGGTCTTGTTGAGGAGGTGTGAAAAGCCCACATGAAGCTGTCTTTCTCTCTGCCTTCTGCCTGCCAGGAGGATATAAAGCTCTCAGCATCCAATCCAGTGCCATATCTGTCCTCTTCCTGCCACGATGACCACGGACTAACCCTCGGAAACTGTAATTAAGCCCTCAATTAAATGCTTTCCTTTATAAAAAGAGAAATAAACTCGAGGTACGGATGGAGACACCTGTGACATATAAACGTAAAGGTGAATGTTACAGAAAATTCCAAAGCAAAATGGGAACAACTGCGGTGATGTCTTGCTTGTACAAATAAAGCTTGTCTGAAGATGGGAGGGTGGAGCCAGCCACTAGCTAACCATAGAGGTCTTCTGTACAGACAGACAGGAAGTGAGATGGCTGGGCGGAGCAGGAACTCAGTCTCTTTTCTGCAGGGAAGCTAATGAGGTAAAGGTGGCGTCAGCTTGTTCCTTTTTCTCTCTGATCTCTCAGCATTTATTTCTCCCTGTATCTGACTCTAGGTTTTTATTATTAAGACCTGTTAGAACTCATGTTACCAAAAACAATAACACACGCTACTAAAGAAAGAAAAGAAGGAAGGAGAGAAGGGAGAGAAGAAGGGAGGGATAGAAGGATAGAAAGGCAATCTCAAAGAGAACACAATTCAAAACACACAATTGTTCTAACATATAGTGAACTGTTAGCAAAAATAAAAACAAAAACATGGACCAAGCAAGATGGGTTAGTGGGTACAAGCCTGACAATTTGGGCCTGGAAGCCATGGCAGAAAGAGAGAACTGACTCCCTAAACCATACACTCTCCAGACTCCATGGTATGCTCCCTGTAATAACAACAACAACAATAATAATAATAATAATAATAGAACTTTGAAAAATATTGGTGCTTGAGAGTCCCCCTATGTGCTAGGCACTGTGATAATGGCTTCATGGCCATTGGTCCTCATGATTGCTCCCTAAATATTCCCCAAACTGCAACTGGTCCCTGCATGCAGTTACAATTTTCAAGAAAATACTGAGCCCTAATTTTACAAAGTTATTTCACCCAAGTACACCGAAATCTTCACAGGACTCCTGCTAATTAATTCAGTGACAATAGCACCGAATCATTTGTTGAACAGAGTGGCAGGATCCAAAACACTAATTCTTAGACATGCTGTCTGTCAGGAATCCAGGAATAACGAAGGTCGATTTATTTAGAAATTTAAATGTGGAGCAAAATGCCACATAATTCAGTGGAGGAGGAATATGTTAGGAGCCAAGAGCAGTCTCAGCTCTTGTACACTCCCCCACCCACCAAAAAATTATTAGGTAGTGTTTACCTTGAAATACTACAGAAGAGAACTTCATTTTCTGTGACCCCTGAGCCCAGTGCTAATTCAAACTTCTTTATTTCCACTGACTCATTCTGCTCAGTGGGGAGCAACATGACACACTGGCCCCTCTGGCCTTATGTCCCTCCAGAGGCTGACATGTTTCTTATTTCAGAAAACAGCCACCATGCACTTTAATGGCAGCTAGCTTTTCTTCCTGTGTTTTAAGGTATAAAAGCAATTCATTTTTAATCTCTTCCAGGGCCTTGCACAGGCCAGGCAGGCAGTTTGCCATTCATATTCTCTCTCTTTCTCTCTCTCTCTCTCTCTCTCTCTCTCTCTCTCTCTCTCTCTCTCTCTCTCTCTCTCTCTCTCACACACACACCAAGAGATATTTATCCATTTTGAATAACCATGACTCTGGAATATATAAATTTAGGGTACCCCAAGTTTCATGTTGCAATATGAACTCAGTTTCATGAAGTTTTTCTAGCTTTACAGAACACACACACACTGCTGGGTACATCAAAGAGGCAGCTACAGCAAGATGGGGGAAGCTTTTCTATGGGCTCAAGATGTTACCTGATGTTATTCTTAGCTTTTAGGCTGGTAGAATCTAAATTAATAGATTCTGAAATTTATGTATTAGACACAAGATGCTAGCTCCAACACAGAGGTGGGCAAGGGACAGCTGTTCTGAGGGTTAGAACTAACCCAAGATAAGGTAATTAGCCTCTAAATCGAGACACATTTCTTTCTAAGAGTTTTTATTCATATTCATTTGTCCCCTGTTGGCCAAACATCATATTTTGTACATGTGGGAGCTACATATTATTTACTAAATAATATAATGTCCATCATAACTGGGAAGGCTCATTCTTAGGATCTGATATAGAGGGAAGGTCAGCAGTGTTCAGGAGAGGGGAACAGCTAATAAAAGGCATTAAGAAAGAAACTCTTGGCCGGGGGTGAGGGTGGCACATGACTTTAGTCCCAGCAGTCAGTTTGAGGTCAGCCTGATCTACTGAGTGAGTTCCAGGACAGCCTCCAAAGCTATAGGGAAACCCTCTCTTTAGCTTCCCCCCCGCCCCCCGCCAAAAAAAAAAATGAAAGAAAGAAACTCTTGGATGCTATCAAAATTACTAGCCATTATGCTTCAGATCTGAATTTTTATCCCCCCTATATCTGGCATGACATTTACATGTGACGTAGGAAGACTACACCTAAAGTGGATTGACCTTGGTTCTTTGACACAAAGTCATGTCTATAGCTCGGGCTAGCCTCACACTGCCTTACTTCTACCAACACAACAGGGCTTGAACTAAGCTCATTTCTTTCATATTTTACAACTTTTTTGAGACAGGGTCTGATGTATCCCAGGATGGACACAGCTAAGGAGTACAGCATTCACGAGGGTGTTGTTTGTGCAGAGCTGGGGATCAAACCCAGCACTGCTCACAAGCTAGGCAAGCACTCTGACAAACTGAGCTATATTTTCACACTTATTTTTTTTGAGAGTCTCACTAAATAGCTCTTGCTGGCCTGGAACCCTCTACGCAGACCAGGCTGAACTCAAACTCATAGAGAACTGTCTGTGCCTCTTGAGTGATGGCATCAAAGGTGCAGGCCACCACACCCAGCTTAAAGCCACAGTTCTAAATATAACATGCAGCCTGTGGACAGTGGTCACCCTGCTCGCCATGTCCAATGTCCCTTTTGATTTAAAACTGCCTTCCTCACCTTCCCCTAATCCAGGGAAGGTTCAAAACCCATCCATGTGTCGCTTCCTGGAACAGGGCCTGAGCAAAAAGAGACCCGGATCTATGATGGCCCTCACATATTTCCATAGGCAGGCCAAGATGAAAGCCAAGGACACCCAGTTCTTCCCAATCCACCTAGCACAAATGAACTAAACCTAGCCAAATGGATCTTTACCCAAGCAAAACCACACCTGCAGTTTTCAAGCTGTCTTTGTGCAACGAAACACTTCAAAACAGAGCCGTAAGAGTGCATTCTGATTAGAAGGAGTTTGGACTATGAAGTACAGAATAGTTTCCAGTTTTCCCACACATACTTTCTCCATCCTTGGTCTTCCTAGAAATCATGACAAAAGGTTCAAAACTAGCAGGCGTACAGTGCCTATGGTGGAGCACTCTGTAACTCAGTACTAGGGGGAGGAGGAGGAGGAGGAGGAGGAGGAGGAGGAAGATGAGGAGTTCCAGGCCAGTCTCAGCAACCCAGTGAGTTTAAGGCCATATTTCATCTCAAAAACAAAAACAGAAACAAATGATAATAACAAGTTAACAGAGCCAGACGATGCTAAGGAAACAGGCCTGGCAGGTTTGGAAGAAAAAGAAGGCTGACCAGCATAGAGACACAGGGAGCACCTGAGGATGGACATGAGGACTGGCGAGGGACAAGCGTGTCTGGAGTAGATTTATCCATCAGTTTTCCTTCTAGGCCATGTGTATTCTTTCAATAACTAAGACTGGGGTAGGGGGCAGGAACCACAGAGTCCTATCCTCTCTGCTCAGCTTTTTGCTGATAGAATGCTAGAAGCGGGCGTGGGGTGGGGGGTTTGGGGGGTGGTGGTGCTACCTAAGACACTCCCTATACCCTAAGGTATTTGAGTGAGCCTGGATTCTGTGGATCCATGACTTTGAAATCCAGGCTCTACACAGGCTTTTCTCCCCAACCCAGACTCCTCTCCCAACCACAAGCACAACCACAAGCTTTGTGCTGGGAGCATTCTTTACTCAGGATGGTAAACCCGTCTCCATGCTGTGGTCACCAGATGTCCCTATGCACAAGCTACTCTCTCTTCCCTCCTTTAATAACTCAAAAACCTTGCAGCCTTGCAAGGGCACCTGTTTGGTGAACATGTTCCCACACTGAGAGCAGCCTTCTCTCCTCTCCCACAGGGTCTTAGTGCCACTGGTAAAATGTGCATCACACTGCATGACCTCAGGTCCAACCATGAACACAAAGTGAACTCTGCTCATGGACTACTACAGTCCCAGTGATAGCTAAGAGAGCACAGATGGGAAAATCAATTAGGCTGAACTCTGCATTCGGTATTATGGGATGCCCAAGTACAACAGCCCTTGGATTCAGAATCTAAACCCCTTTTCAATATACTGGTGAGAGCAAACACCTCTATTTTATTTTAATGTTTAACCCCCCTAGCCATGGTGTTTAAAAAAAAAAAAAAGACTTTCCCATTATTCATCTCAGACATCTGGTTCACAAACTTTCAATTCAAGGTGATTCTGTAATTTTCTATTCCTGTCTGGCTAACCAGCTGCCCAAATTGCATCAGACAGTTCCCTCTCCAAGTCCTCAGAGAAGAAACATTACTGAAGGCAGGGTGTTAATAATACCTTCAAAATCACTGTACATCTTATAAGAAATGTTGAAAATATTTTTCAGAGAAACAGCTTCGTGAGGATGCAGCAGCTTGAGGAAACCGGAGAACAAATGGGGTGTTTGAAGCCACCTATCATTTAAAAGCCACGTCATGCATCTCAGGTAAACAGTTTAATCAAACAACACAGAAAGCCAAACAGAGTCAGGAGGAGCCATGTGACACAGGCATGGGTGCTTTAAAATCAAAGCTTCTGATCCTTCTGGAATGTTCCTTAATGACCAAAATCTGTCCTTGGAGATCTGAGAACCCAGAGAAAGCCGTTCTTCCTCTATCACCTATCCTGGAAAGGGTCTGAACCCAAAAGAATGAGACTAAAACCAGGAAGAAATGTAATTTAACGCACAGCATTCCCTTGTGAAGGTTTGAATTTGTCTTATAATTAACAATTTGGGAGGTTTATTTCTTTGTTTTGAGACAAAGTGTCACCCTGTTTGAGACAACTAGCCTGGATCTTGCTACATGGACACTCTGGTCCTGAATTTGCTATGATCCTCCTATCTCAGTCCCTCAAATGCTGGCATTATGGGAATGTACAAAGACACCCAACTCATAATTAAAATCTAGGTGTTAAAAACGTATGTAATGAAAACGAGTTGGGTATTGGTGGTGCACACCTTTAATCCCAGCACTTGGGAGGCAGAGGCAAGCAGATCTCTGTGAGTTTGAGGCCAGCCTGGTTTATAGAGTGAGTTCCTAGATGGCTAGGGCTGTTACACAGAGAAATCCCATCTCAAAAAAAAAAAAAAAAAAATGTATACAATGAAAATGAAAAGTCTCTTTCTAGTTTGGCAAGAATGCACAATTACTAAAATGGGTAACTACCAATGACCTGTTAAAGCTAGATGACAGGGGAATGAGAATTACGTTTGGAATTTTTCTCAAGCGCTATTCAGCAAACCGAACTCTACAGTTATTTGTGTATTTTTGCTCTGTGTGAGCAAACATGTAGCTTGATAAGCATATTTCTTTATGAAATAGGTACACATGGTACACATTTTACAAAGTTTAGTATTTATTAGGGTTATCAAAAAAAAAAAAAAGACAGGTTCTCTCTATTACGTAGCTCAGGCTTCTCTGAAACTTGCTATGTAGATCAGGCTGGCCTTGAACTCACAGAGATCTGTCTCCCTCTGTGATGACATTAAAGGCCCATACCACCACACCCGGCTTCACATTTCACAGTTTTATTTGAAGAAGATGTTTGAACTTTTCATGACTGATTATATTAAGAGAGCATATAGACGGGAATGAAAACAGGAAGAAAGGGGCTGGAGAGAGCTCAGCAATTAAAAACATATACTCACATACTGCTCTTGTAGAGGATCAGATTTTGGTTCCTAACCCACGTGGGGGTGGTTCACAACCACCTGTAACTCCTGCTCCCTCTTCTGGCGTCTTCCAGTATCTGCACTCATGTGAGCACACACCCCTCCCCACACATACAGCCATAATATTAAAATAAAACATTGAAAAATAGGAAGAAAAATTATAGATCTGTATACAGAGAGCATATGACTGTGGAAAGGGAGAAGGAGCTGGTCTCAGAAACCCCCCCACTGGTCTCAGACCACACACACACACACACACACACACACACACACACACACACACACTATTGTGAAGCCCCTCCCCCCCATCCAAAGCATCAGCAACCACTTTAAAGACAGTCTTATCAAATTCTACCAGAAAAGTCCTTCTCAGGGTGTGGTAAGCAATGATATTGTGAATGAAGAATAAATATAGAGTCAAAGTTGTAAAACAAACCCTTCCATGGCTCATGATAAATCAAAACAAACCAACTCTCTCCCCCTCTCTCTCTCTCTCTCTCTCTCTCTCTCTCTCTGTCTGTCTCTCTCTCTCTCTGTCTCTCTCTCTCTCTCTCTCTCTCTCATTTGCTTTTGTTGTTCATTTTCTTTTTGATATTTTTTTTGAGACAGTATATTGTGGCCAAGGATGTTTTAGAACGCTTGAAACTCCTGCTACAACATCCACCAAATGTCCAGCCACCTGTGTGACATATCACAGCAAAGCTCCAAGACTGGAAACAAGGAAGGATATTTCACTCAGAGCCGGGCATACCATATGCTATATGATGAAGGAGCATTTGCATAAATAAAAACAGTAATGTCTTGCATCTTCATAGAGCCCTGAATCACCAGACAAACCCAACAATCTCCCTTTGACAGGGTGTATATAATGGATCACATCTGTAATCCATGTATTTAGGACACTAAGGCAGAAATGCTGCAAATTCAAGCCTATCCTGGGCTACCCAGGGAGTTCTAAGCCAGCCTGAGCCACAATGTGAGACCTGTCTCAAACACAGACCACAAGAACAAAATAAATGTCTATCCCTGAAAATCAGGAGGATGGTATCATACTCATCTGATCTTGTGAAGTGAAAAAGCCTGCCAGCCCTTGCTGGAGATGCTGCAGCCCCACCAATTAGAACTCGTGATAGAGCAGAGGTGGAATATTGCACATGCAGGAGCAAAATTATCTTAGGCTCCCACAGTCTCTTTAATAGCCATTTATCACCCACCTCTACATCTGACCTAACACCTTTTTGATTGTCAGGTAAGACCTCTGGAATGTACTAATTATCTAAGTTGCCAGGAGACCACCTAGCTTCCGACAGCATGAAGACTCCGAATATCAACATCAGCACCTGGAACCTCTAGCAGAGAATCTTTTGACTGGTTCTAACTCCACCACCTCCCATACCATCAGTGTCTTCAGGAAATGCTGCTATTCATGTCTGACTTCTACCCAAGCGCTCTTGTAAATGCTTCCGTGGTAGAACATGTCATTTGGGGGGCAACGTGACAACCTCTGGTCATCTTTGGCTCAGGGTAATTTGTCTCTTCCCTTTGGAACAAGAGTTGTGTTTTGTATTGGCAGCAGACACAAAAGGGAACTAGGAGAGAGGGGGGGGGGGGGAGGGAGGGAGGGAGGGAAAAAGGGAGGGAGAGAGAGGGGGAGAGACTTATTCAAGTTGTGTTTTAATAACGGACAGACTCAAGACTTGAATCTAGACCTGATTTTTTTTTTTTTTTTTTAATTTGAGAGACAGGGTTTCTCTATGTAGTCCCGGCTGTCCTGGAACTTACTCTGCAGACCAGACTGGCCTCAAACTCACAGAGATCTGCCTGCCCCTACATGCTCAGTGCTGGGATTAAAGATGTACACAACCACTACCAGATGGACCTAATTTCTGTGTGGAGAGCTCTCCATGCCATCTAATGCTGCAGGGTTGAATCACCAATATTCTGCCTACTTTGTGGTCATATAGATTCAGAAGATGAAAAAAATGTATATATCACACAGATATATACCCATATAAATACAGAGAGCCACGGAAGAGCCTACCAAAGACACCCCCATTCTCCTGTTCGTATTGAGCCAATGCTCTTTAACTATGATGACACACTTAGGGACAGGAAATGTGTCAGAGGGTTCTACCTTGCTGGAGAGTCAACACCAGTGAGTGCAGGGCATAAATCCAGAGATTCAATATGTGCATAAAGGCTCCCAGCCTTTTAAACCTCTCATCTTATCCCGGAGATAAGGGATAATATAAGATGAATACAGGAAGGCCTTGGGGCATTAGACGTGTGATTTTTCATTTAGCTTCCATGTGAGCTTTTTCTCAACAGGTCTGCTGAACAAACAAAGAGCCAAAGCGAGATCAGAGCTAATCTCCAGCTAGTCCTCTGATGAGTCAGAAAACACCCTTCCTGTTTGCAAAGTGCCTTTCCAAGAAGCTCCAAGACTTTTTTTTTTTTTTTTTTTTTTAAAAAGCAGGTCATTATATATCTGCACACCACACCCAGAAGTCTGAGGCCTCTAATTGCCTTACAGGTGAAGAAATGAGTTCACAAGGTTTGGGGACCTTGCAGAAGATACAGGATGACTCACAGGACCGTGCTGGTTGCTATGCCAACTGCCTCTTGTTTTTTCCTTGGTAAAGGCCAGAATCACACTCTCCATTCTGGGTCCTCTGTCCTTATCATCCCCTTCTAATGAGGGGGTGCATGTTCTCAGACCCTCCTTCCACAGACAGGGTTCACACATTACAACAGTTGTTCTTAAATTACTGAACACATTGTTCTATCCTTTACTTCTGGTCCCAAGATCCTGCAGTGGATTGATGAATGCTGCTATTCAGATGACAACAAATAAGGAAAGGAAAAAATACGGCTTCCAGGTATGCCCAAGAGTCTCGGCTGAGTCAGCAAATGAGAAATGATCCCCTGCTTACTCCATTCACTATGCACCGACGACTCATTGTGGCAGAGCTATGGAGCCAGAGAGCCAGCACTCGAGGTTGTATCTTTCGTTCACTTGGAGGTTCAGACAAAGTGTGTGATTTCTCTTCTCTGTACTTGACTTCCTTATCTACCATAAATAAATAAATAAATAAATAAATAAATAAATAAATAAATAAATAACAAAACATGCCTCATAGATTTGTTGTAAGGATTCAGTGAAAGACTCTAATATAAAGTGCAGAGTATCCAATGCTGACTCTTATTAGTTATTATATAATGTCTTCATTATCAGAGTTTGACTGCAGCATCACCAGTCTCCCGTTAAACACACATTTCTGCCATTTCTTAAGGTAAATGTAGTCCTGAATCAAGGAAAGATTGCGGGGGAGCGGGGAGGTTGGGACCTGAAGAGACCTGGTTGTTCTCTTGTTAAAGGATCAGAAGGAATGATAGAATGTCAGGTTAAATCCAGGGCGTCCTATAAGGCAGCCCTCGGTCACTCCCCGAGAACAAGCTGAAATCTGTTTTCCCATGAGGTGTGGCTATAACCAGTCTCCCATGTCTATGGTGTCACCCAAACATATAAAGAAGTCAATGAGGCATTTTAACTGGAAAACAAAAACAAAAAAACAAAAAACCATCAGCCCATCCAGTTGAAGCCTTCCCCCATGTAAGTTTTCATAGATGGGAAAAGGGATACTTGGTGACTTTGAGCTGTCTGCCCTGTTGGCCTTAGCTGAGATTTAAACCTTGACTTCCTGTCTGTTAACAGAATGCTCCAGTGTGCTCCCAGCAACACTAGCGGAACAGCAGCTGCGACTCCGCTGCTTTACACAGAACTGCAGGTGGCCTTGCGTCATTTATGATAACACCAGCCTGCGTTCATCCTAGAGACGCTACCTCTCCAACCACCAACTGGAGGCTTACTAGTTCTGAAGCTCCTCCCCAGGAAGAAACAGACTCTGTGACAATGTTGGACTAGAGAAAACTAAACAGATAAAGTGTGGTCTATTGTAATGAACTATGCCACTCGATCTGCAAACCGAGGCTGAGATTGCTACACTCAGACCAGGAAGTCGACTCTCAAATATGGTGTACCTGAAAATCACCAGCAGGGCTTTTTTGAGACAGGGAAGGCAGCCCAGAGCCTAGGCTTCTAATTCAACAGGGCAGGGTGGCCCCAGTATTTACATTTCTAACAAGAACCCTCCTGTTGCTGCTGCTGCTGCTGCTGCTGCTGTTTCAGCCATAGTTTGCAGACACCTGGGTTGAAATCAAACAGACACATGAGAGAAGATAGGGAATCGGGAACCAAGTGCCACAGGGGAGACAGGGCAGGCAGATCTCTGCTGGGCAGGGTGTGGAGAACAACATGGCCACCCCACCCAACACTCATATTCTCAGGTTCTTGACTTCTGCCACAGAGAGCTGGGACTGCTGGGTCTAAGGCAGACACACCTTGCCAAAACAGTAAAAAGTTCACCCAGGAACTTGACCCCAGAGTTTGGCTTAGTTGGGGTTTTAGGGTTGAGTTCCGTCCTTGAAAGGCATCTCCCTACCTGCTTGCTACTGATTAGCAGGCCCAGCTTGGAAAGCTCAGGAAAGCCAGTTTGAGGCCAACCTGAAATATATAATGAGACTTGTTCTAAAAAAAAAAACAAAACAAGACAAAACAATGACTTGGGAGGTGTGGCTACCAACAGAAGTCAGACACAGTCAATTCTGGGAGGGGCTCTGACACCTAACTGTAGAGGGAGCACGGCCCGTCTAGATGCTGTGGCGGTGGCAGGGAGTGCTCCCGGCCCAAGTTTCATGACCTAGTAAATAAGGAAGCTAGCTGGATTTCTTTCACAAACCTCCCTACTCTCGAATCTGTTTTTGTGGACTCCCTGAAGAGCCTCCTGGGAAAATCTTCCTTCATAGTATCAAAATAGAACAAACGGTTTGAGGCACATTTTGTACTGAAAAGATCAACCACAAACCACAAGGCTGGGCAGCATGGAGCAGCAAACATTTCCTTGGGGCTTCCAAACTCGGATGATTGTATTTCAAAGGGAAGCCTGTGCTAATAGCCGTGCTATAAAACACCATCTAGGGTTACAACCCATCTATTTTCAGTCCATGGGACAAACACTAAAGCTGCCACAGCGCCACAGGCTTGGGTGTTGCACACCTATACCACGAGAACACATAAGGCTATTCTGGGTTTAAAACTATCATTTCATAAACCCTTAAAATTGTTTTCAGGGCTGGGCGGTGGTGACGCACACCTTTAATCCCAGCACTCAGGAGGCAGAGGCAGGTGGATCTCTGTGAGTTTGAGACCAGCCTGATCTACAAAAGTGAGTTTCAGGACAGCCTCCAAAGCCACAGAGAAACCCTGTCTTGAAAAACCACACACACACACACACACACACACACACACACACACACACACACACACACAAACGTTTTCAGGAACATCTGCAGGAATGGTGACAGTGGCTTTTGGTTAAGAGGCAGTCAGTATACATGCATATGACGCTCATACCAGGCATAGAGACAGATGTTCAGGGTGAACTAGTTCCCACGGTCACTATGGTGGTTTGAAAGAAAATGGCTCCACAGATCCACAGGCAATGGCACTATTAGGAGGTGTGGCCTTGTTGGAGTAGGTGTGGTTTTGTTGGAGGGAGGAAATCACTGGGGTGGGCTTTGAGGTTTTAGATACTCAAGCCAGCCCTAATGTCACTCGCTTTCTGCCGATCCAGATGTAGAACTCACAGCTACTTCTCCAGCACCCCGTCTGCCTGCATATAACCACGCTTCTCATGAGGATAATGGACTAGTCCTCCAAATTGTAAACCAGCCCCGATTAAGTGTTTTCCTTTATAAGAGTTGCTATAACTTTTAAGAGTCATGGTGTCTCTTTCCAGCAATAGATACCCTAGCTAAGACAGTCCCTATAACTGAAGGTGTTTCTTTCAAACGAAATGCTGTGATCTCTGTGGATAGGATGTACACAAATCTGTAAATATCTCTATATTAAAACTGAATCCACCCAACATCATTTCCCCTTTCTATTGGATCTGGAAGATACTTGGATAAGGTCTAGAATATACTTGGGTGAGACACTGCAAACCCCTGTGGACAGAAAAGAAAGATTTGTCCTGGTGACTGGATTAGTCATTAACACTTTGCAAGTGGCAAAGAACACTGGCCAGCGAGTAGGTAAGAATTCTCACCAAGACTCAATCGTTCTTTGTATTTGTTTTGTTTTGTTATTTGCGACGGGATCTCACGTAGCCCAGGCTGGTCTCAAACCCACGCGGTGCTAAGGAAGACCTTGAACTCGTGATTCTCCTATCTCCACTTTCCAAGTGCTGTGGTTATAGGAGTGCGACACCATTCAATGTTTTTGTCATCTCAGTGCTGGAGATTAAGCAGGGAGCCCGGCACATGATACAGAGGATTGAGACAGGGTCTCGCTAAGTTGGCCACGCTAGCTTTGAAGTCATTCTATTGCCCAGGCAGGCCTTGTATTTGAGAATCTCCTGCCTCAGCCTCCCAAGTAGCTGGGGCTTCAGGCCTGTGCCACCGGATAGGTTCTACTGGCTCTTTCTTCTAAGAATAATTCTAAAGCCAGGTGTGCTGGTTCACGCCTGTACTACCATCATTACTTAGGAGGCAGAAGCAGGAAAATGAGGGGTCCATGCTTATCACCTGATACCACTAGAGTTCAAAGCCAACCCAGGCAACACAAGACCCCTCCTCTTTCTCCCCCCCCCCCGTGTGTGTGTGTGTGTGTGTGTGTGTGTGTGTGCGCGCGCGCACACACACACACACACACACACAATACTTCTGCATGGTTGTCTCTCTGTGTGTTTTCTGTATACTTAAGTCTTTCATGAATTCTCTATTGTTTTGCAAGTACTCCACACACTTGGTTTTCTAATTCCCTACTAAGTGATGGCGGGTCAGTAGGTTCTCATTGCTGTTGGTGATTACATAAAGAATCTGAAAACTTACCAAGCCCCATTTAGAGCCCCAAGAATGCCCAGCAGGCTCCAAACACCTGTGGCTACTTTTCAAAAACAGCCCTCATTAAGCCAAAGACAGTATCTTCTAAAGATAGCTAAGCAAAAATCTCATCGGCTCTCAGCCACATTCTCCTGACAGCTGTCCTTTGGGCTGGAGTGACATTTGGTGAGATCTAAAAAGTGGCAGTCTGTTAATTAGACTAGCAGAGGCAAAGGCAGCAAGCTGGACAGGGACTCTGGGAAATCATTATGATTCTAATGGGCCTTTGAGAGGCTTTTCTTAATTGAACATCACCCCATTACTGCATGCATCCCAGTATCTTTTCATATTTGTTCTATTATAGGCAAGATGCTGCAGTGTGAGGCCAACACAACAAACCCTTTAGCTACACACCAGAAAGAAATGATGCTTGCGCTCTGGGACTCCGTAGGCTGTCCTGGTTCCTCAGTGATGCTCGGGCACCTATTTTACCTTGGGGAGTCTATTCCTTGGTGATCCTTTGCTGGCATCACAGGTACAGCTGCCCTGAAGGATTCTGATCAGTTAACTGTCTCATTTGTTGTTCCCAGAAACTTAGACTGCCAGCAGATCAGCGCACATTTATGAAACTAGTAGCTTTTACATGGATGATGGGTTAAAATTCAGGGAAAAGGAACTAACCTCAAAAGCAAATTCCTTATCACAAGGAAGGGGCTGTGGCCCGTTAGTGGCCTGCCTGCCTGCCTGCCTGCCTGCCTGCCTGCCTGCCTGCCTTCCTTCCTTCCTTCTCTCTCTCTCTCTCTCTCTCTCTCTCTCTCTCTCTCTCTCTCTCTCTCTCTCCTTCCTTCCTTCCTTCCCTCCTCCCTCCTTCCTTTCTTTTTAATGTGATGCTGGGATTTGAACTCAGGGTCTTGTGCACAGTAGACAACACTACTGAGTTACATTCCCACCCACGGTTATTGAAGTATTTCTAAATTACCTGTGACAGATGGGGAAACTCTAACCCAGACCAAATTCAGCCCACCGATTAGTCGTAAGTCAGTGTGTAAGTTCCAGGCATCTCACTGGATACAGAATTAGCTGGTTTGTTGGGCTGTGTTTTTTGTTTTGTTTTGTTTGGGTGAAAAAGGTTCTCGTGAAGCCCAGACTTGCCATATATCCAACAATGACCTTGACTTCCTCATCTCCCTGCCTCCCCCTCCCAAGTGTACCACCTCATCCGGCTGCAATGTGTTCTTTTATGTCTGCTAATGGTGTCTGGGTGACCTGAGAACTAATTCTGTCTGGTTCTGAAGGGCATCATTTTGTAAAAGAGCTGAACCTTTAAACCATTATTTGTAGGGGAAGCTGTAGCCACGCCTACAATTATTTGTTCGGCAGTTTTTGAATGCATGACTTACAGGTTTAAACGTGACCATCGTTATAAAAAAGCACGGCCAAAGTTTTAGACTGAAGCAGGGCTCGAAGACACGCATCTATAATCCCATCATTCAGAAGGGTGAGGCAGGAGGAATGCCTTTCTAGACCCTCAGAGCGAAACCAGAGGAAAGAAAATCTGTAGTGAAAATGAGTCCAGGCTTGCTAATACAGCATTGATTGCACTTGAGGCATAGATGGGTGAGTTTTCTTCTTGATGTTCTTAAGCCTTTATTTTCTAACTGTGGTAGTTTCAATGCAATTGGCCCCCTTGAGCTCACTGGGAGTGGCACTACTCGGAGGTGTGGCCTTGTTGAAGGAAGTGTGTCACTGTGGGGGTGGGCGCCTATGCTCAAGATACTGATCAGTGTCACAGTCCACCTTCCGATCAACATGTAGCCAGCCGCCATGCTTCCCGCCATGATAATGGACTGAAACTCTGAACTGCAAGCCGCCACCTCAATTAAATGTTTTTCTTTGTAAGAGTTGCTGTGTCTCCTCACAGCAAGAGACACCCAAAGTAAGACACTAAGCCATGGTCAGCCTAAGCTTGTTGTAGCTAGTTATATGCATAGTTCCATAGTAAGCATCGCTCCAGCTCAAACAGAGTTTCTTCTTAAGCCCTTCCAAGAGCCTTTTACCACAGGTTGGTAGGTATAGCTCAAAGCTTTATCCCTCCAGACCTCTCTAGTCACTCGGTCTTTTGAGTGACTAACTCCATCCTGAAGATATCTATTGTTCCCACACTAAGTCACACAGAAGCATCGACTTGTGAGGAAAATAAGGAGAATTTGGAGTCTGTGAGAAACACTGGACAAAAACAAACACATTTTTCAAAAACTTTCTTTTGATTTATTCTTTGTGTCTTTCAAATCACGCTTCCTGATCCCAACTGTCTCCCTCCCTCCCCCAACCCAACAAATATATAAATTAATTTTGGGGGGAAAAAATACAAGGAGGAGAAAATCTTGTCATGGAAGCTGCCGTGTGACACGGTGAGTCATGGAGTAGACTCCTTTATTCATACATTTTTCCATGCAGGCGTTCATCACAGAGAATCATTTGTCTGGTCCCAGGTCCCTGGTTTCTGCTGCACCATTGATGCTGGGCCCTCACTGGGACTCTTCCGAGACACGCCGTTGCTGCCCTGTGCTGTGGAGCTCCTGCAGCCCTGAGTCTGCAAGACAACCCCAGCCCATGCTCCAGGAGGTCACAGATGGGGTGAATGGTGGGGTGGGCTTCTGGGCTTGGGTAGTTGCAGGGTTGGTCAGCTCGCCCTCTGCCCCTTGTCTTCACCACCAGGGTGAGCTCTCCAGCACTGCCCTGGCTAGTTCACCACCTGCAGCGGTGAGGAAGGGACAGGGCCAGCTCTTCAGAGTCCTCAGAGTCAGTCCTACACCTTCAGGGCCAGCTCTGCTGTGTTGCCCAGGGGAGATGCAGGGCCCACTCTCTCCTGTGCTGTAGCTGGTGAGGAGCAGGGACAGCTCTGCCATTTTTATGACCTCAGGACCTGCCTTAGGCATTGATGGGGGGGGGAGTTGGGGGGCATCTCTCCACTGTCCACGATGCCACATGAGTAACGGGGACAGCTCTCCCATGCTCACAGCATGCCAACTTCTGCCAACAGCTTTAGCTCTACTGTGCTGCCCATGCAAGGTGCATGGCCCACTCCCTTGCCCACCACAGGAGTCAGGGTCAAGGGCGCAGGGATCTTTCCCTCGACCTCACCCCGTGGCAGACAAGGGGAGTGTGGCCAGCTATCCTACTCATACTCTCAGGGCTATCTCCCACTTACGCCTGCCAACAGGGTCAGCAAGGCACAGGGGCTACTTTTCTGAGTGCTGCAGCTAGTTCATCTGTCACAGTCAGTAAGGGGAGGGGGGATGGGGACATCTCTCCTCCACCCACACTGCTGAATGACAGACAAGTGTGAGCGCACGCGCATGCATTTTACATTCAAAGGCTTTTTTTATATTTAAGATTTATTTTTATTTTCTGTGCATGAATGTTTGACCTGCATGTATGTATGTGTACCACATAGTTGCCTGTTGCCCAGAAGATCAAATCCCCCGGAAATTGGAGTTACAGAGGCTGTGAGCTGCCATGTGGGTGCTGGGAATCGAACCTGGATCTTCTGGAAGGGCAGCTGGTGCTCTTAACTATGGAGCCATCTTGCTTGCCCCAACTTTCACGTTTTCTTCAGTTGCCCTCCAGCAGTATGTGGGCTCTTATTTCTATCTACTGAAAGAGTCCTCTTCAACCGGCAAAACAAGGGAGGGTAAAAAACTCATTCCCCTAAGGTAAGCATATTACTTACGTATTGGTATCTTACTGTGGTCAAAACCAGGCCTCATAGGGTCTCAGTGTGTATAAGTTGGTTGTCTTAGTTAGGGTTTTATTGCTGTGAAGAGACACTATGACCACAGCAACTCTTAGGAAGAAAAACATGTAACTGGGGCTGGCATACAGTTTCAGAGGTTTAGTCTGTTATCACCGTGCTGGGACATGGAGGCATGCCAGCAGACATGGTGCTGGAGAGGGAGCTGAGGGTTCTACATCTTGATCCACAGGCTAGAGTAAGTAATTGTCACACTAGGCCTAGCTTGAGCATCTGAGACCACAAAGGCCAGTCCTGTAGTAACATACTTCCTCTCTAAAGAGGTCAGACCTCTTAATAGTGTCACTCCCTATGGCCAAACATTCAAAAACATGAGTCTATGGGGGCATACCTATGCAATCCACCACACTGACTAAAGATAAAATATTTATCAGAAAATCATTTTTACAGTTCAAAAAAAAATAAGAATATTTGCAGGTTTCCCTAAAATTCAGTGGAGAAATCTGCGCTTCAAACTGACCCATAATGCAATGAGATAGAATTATATATTACAAGCAGGAAACATGCTCGCCCAGCCCACTGCTCTTCAACCTATTTGCATCCACTGACCAGTGCAAAGCTGTCACTGACCCTGTGTCCTGTTGGCTGCCATGTGAAAAAGACAATTCTGTCACTACATCACTCACCCTGAGATCCAAAGATCAACAGGAAAAATGCGCTTTGGATGTTATCTCTCCTGGTGAGAGCGACAGGGGGAGGAAAAACAGCCTCATTCTGTCCTCCTGCTTATGCAAGCGCTATTCACCATCTCAAATGGGGTGGCCTTTTCTCTGTGCCAAGCACCTCACAGTATCCCTTTCATCAGCTCCTTGCCCCAAGCAGCAAGTGACAGAAAGATTACTGTCCTGATGAGTATCAACATGGGCTCAGGAGACCTGGAGAATTTTATGAGGGACTTAACCACCTAACATAAACAGTGCAGCTTAGGAGAAGACCTGCAAAGAGCCTTGAGAAAATGTAGAAAGATCTTCCTTTAAAAAAAAAAGAAAGAAAAGAAAAGAAAAAGCTGGGGAAACAGCTCATCACTTTAGGCTGGGTACAGCAATGCTGCAAACCAACCCAACCCAACCTAAGCATTTTAGGGTACCCGGCAATGCCAGACACAGCAAGACAGGGAGCACTGCATTGAGGCTGATGCACAGTCATGGGATATTTAGGGTCTAAAGTGTGACTTACAGGGCTGGAGAGATGGCTGAGCAGGTAAAGGCGCTTGCTGCCAGGCCTGACAATGGGAGTTCAATCCCCAGAATCCACGTGGTGGAAGGAAAACCAACTCACAGATGTTCTCTGACTTCCATACATGTGCTGTATCAGGCACACACACACCCCCCCCCACAAAATAGCACAAAATTTACACATTAAAAAATGAATAATAAAGTGTGAGCGCTAGCCTGGTGTGGTGGCTCACACCTTTAATCCCAGCACTCAGCAAAGGAGGCAGATCTCTAAAGTCAAGGCCAGCCTGGACTACATGGTGAATTCCAAGACACTCGGTCAGGGATATACATCGACACTCTGTCTTGAAAAACAAAAGCAAACCAAAATCAACAACAACAACAATGAAATGAGACAAAGAAAGGAAAAATAAAACTTGAGTGATAAAGGAAAAATCTAGGACCAACCTTTGAAAACAGCAAGAAAATATCGAAATGTCTATAATTTATTTAATTATTGTTTTATATTACCCTGAAGATTTAGACATTTCTCTTTTGTGGAGGGTTTTGAATCTGTAATGTGTTAGATAGAGCAGTGTAGGATGAGAGCCATTAACATAATCTGTCTATTTTGAAGGGAATCTGTATTGTCATATTTTTACAGTTAGGAATGGGTAAACAGAAGCCCTGGAAAACCCCTGAACCACAAGGCTCTTGCGACGACTCCTCCTGAGCATGGCACGTCATACATGCAAGCCTTTATATTTGCTCTTGTCTCTGCCCAAAGTGTCTCATCATTCCACAGTGTGCTCCAGGTAAACTCCTTCCAAACTAGTTGAGCTGCCTCTCCCAGGAAGTCTCTATAGTTCCTGTCTCCTGAGCAGAGTCTTTCCTTTCTATCCAGGGTCCCCATGGTACCTATGACATTCTGTCACTGCAAAAATACCATGCTAGGTTGTAACTCACCAGACAAACACCTCCAGACCCTCTGTCCGAGACCTCTGATCACATGTTCCTTGAGAGCAGGGTCCTCACAGCTAACACATTGTTCTCATAAGCTACCATGGTGTCCAACACAAGGCCACTCAGTATAATTTACTTCCTCCTTTAGGGATACAGGCACCCACATGAAGGAGGATGTTCATGTCAGGACGTTAGACAATAGTCTGACCCCAACTGTGTTGAAAACTTAGAGCTGAGAGACAAAACTGCTATACACTGAAAATTTACCAGCCTACCCTGGCCAGTCTCAATCTTGAACAATGGCAGGAGATGGACCAGAAAGATGGCTCAGCAGGTAAAGGCACTTGTCATGCAAGTCTGACCACTTGAGTCTGGTTCCTAGAACGAACATACAGTAGTAGGAGAGAGTCAATTCCACAGAGTACCTAACCCTCTGACCTCCATACATAAACACAAAAACAGTAAAAATGTTTTCAAAAATTACAAAGGTGATGAGCAGGCATTGCTGCTTTTCCCTGTGGGTAGGGGGTTGTTGTCTGAGGCAGGGTCTAACAAAGTCTATCCTGGCTTCCAATGTATCAGGCAGCCACAGATGACGATGTTATAGGGATGTCCTTCTGTATATGTGATTCTCTTATTGGCTGATGAATAAAACACTGTTTGACCAATAGAGACAGGAAGATAGACAGGGCTAGGAGACGAGGAGGATACTGGGGAGAGAGGCAGAGAGGAGTGCCAAATAGACTCCATGTAGCAGAGGAAGGAATAACAGGTCTGGACCCTTCTCTGGTAAGATCAGACCACATGGAAATACTTAGATTAACAGAAATGGGTTAATAATTAAGACAGCTAGCCCACAAGAAACTCTAGCCATTTTATAATTAATAAGTCTCTGTGTGCTTATTTGGAGCTCAAAAGCAGCTGTGGGACCTGGGGGGGGGGGACGACGACGACGACACACTCCAGGTACAACCCTGAACTCCTGATTCTCCAGCCTTCTGTTCCCAGGTGATGGAATCCTAGGCTACTGCCATTATGCCCGGCAGTGCTGGCGACTAAACATTGGTTAGTTGGGAAGATGAGGACAGAAAGTGGAGTGATGCTCTGTTTGGTGGAACTGTCCTCTGAAAATGCCTGAGGCTTAGACGAAAGTGACCCGCACAGAACCGTGAGCAGAACCGTGAGCCTCACTTCCGTCTCAGTTCTCAAAGGCTACTGAGTCTCCAGAGAAGGAGCTGGTCTGGATACACTTTTCTTCCCGTGTGTGTGTGTGTGTGTGTGTGTGTGTGTGTGTGTGTGTGTGTGTGTGTGTGTGTGTACGGGGGTGTTATGTATGTTTGTGTTTGCAAATGCCCCCACTCAAGGTATATTGCAGAGGCCAAAGGTTAACAGGTCTGGCCTTCCTCTCTGTTCTCCACGTTCAGGCTCTCACACTGAAGCATACTGTTTCCGCTAAACTGATGGGCCAGCAATCTCCCAGCATGTGACTGACTGTCTCTGTCCCTCCAGGCTAGGGTTACAGATGTCCTCTTCCACACTCAGCTTTTCTGTGGGTGCTGGGGATCCAAATTCAAGTCTATACTCTTACACAGCAAGGGTTTTATCCACTGGGCCATCTCCCCAGCCGCTCTGTGAGTTTTCTGACAAAGTTCTCCTCTGTAGACCAAGCTGCCTTAGAACTCACTGTGTAGCCAGGCTGGCCTCGAACTTGCAGTCATCCTCCTGTTCAGACTTCTGAGTGCTGAGATTTTAAGCTATAACCAACACACAGGCTCATGCATTTTTTTTTTAATAGCTTCAATGTGTCTTGTTTTTTTTTTCCTTCTTTGATACTAGAGAATGAACCTCCCATATTCTGGGTTGGTGCTCTACCACTGAGACATAGCCACATCTAATCTCCCACTTTTATATCTTGAGGCAGAGTCTAAGTTACTCAGGCTGGAGCCCTGAACTTGTAATCTTGCCTCAGCTTTCCAAGGAGATATGATTACAGACCTGTGTACCAGGCCTATCTTCAACTGTATTTCATTATTGTGGTTTAACACTACTAAAAAACGACTTCAGTCCGCCAATCAGAACATTGCCATGGCAAAGCTGAATGAAAGACATTGTAGTAGCATCTCACCTTGCCAGTATATATTTGTTAATGGCTACACCCTTTGGGCGTGGCTTCATGTGCAGACCTGAAGGTCTCTCTCTTTGGTCACAGATCCCACCAGAAGGGGAAGGGCAGAGACCCCATCTTCTGGAGCAGGAATGCCATGATGGTTCGTTACTATTATCTTTGTAAGTTGTTCCCCAATAAAACAACCATTTATCATTTATCTTGGATCTAGTGAACTCATTACACAGCAAGGGTTTTATCCACTGGGCCATCTCCCCAGCTGCTCTGTGAGTTTTCTGACAAAGTTCTCCTCTGTAGACCAAGCTGCCTTCAGGACAGGGATTTTAAAATCCTAAATAGGAACTCTGCTACTCGAACTAATTTTGTGACAATGGCGTGTTCCCCTTCTCTTTCTCTCTCTCCTCTTCCATCTCCCACTCTCTTTCTGTAATATTCATTTTTGCCACCTAGAACACCTGCATCTGGTGTTCACCATTCACCCGTCTTTATGCTGAGCACTGAGACATAACAGTGGACAAGAAAATATTGCACAATGTGGGCAGCGGATGTGACGTGAGGGGCAGGGCATTTGTCTAGCATGCATGAAGCTCTGGGATCAAGCTCCATCACGACAAACTGGCTATGGGGGCAGACAACGCCAGCATCAGCAGGTGGAGTCGGTAGGATCAGAAGTTCAAGGTCATGCCTACCAACACAGTGAGTTGGTAGGCCAGCCTGTGATACGTGAGACACTGTCTCCAAAACTGATCAACAAGTAGGGAATCTGTGTTATGATAAATCTTTCCTCCAAAAGCCACCCAAGCCCTACCACCAGGTGTGCACTCTACGTCAGCTGCCCGCCTGAGTTAGGGCTCCAATTAATGCACAGAGAGACTTGTATTAGGTACAATGCTGCTTGGCAATGACTAGGATTCTCGTCTGTTAGCTCAGTCTTAATTATCATAAATCTATATATTTTATAAGACTTATCTTATCGGATGCCTTATTGGCGTCCCTCCTTGCCGGTGGATCACATTGCGCTGCTGGAGGAAGAGCGGAAGGGGAAAAGAGGGACACTTCCTATTTCTCCTTGGTTAAATATGAGTTTCCTTGCTATGTTACTTCCTGCCTAGATCACCACTTCTCTACTACATTTCCCAGAATCCTCTTTGACTCCTAGTACCGTCTAACTTGCTGTCTCATTGGCCAAACTTTATCTAATAATCAACAAGATAGACATACAAAGAAGTACATTCGCCATCAAATCTGAGCCATGGTTCTCAATCCTCTTTCTTAGTAAACAAGACTAAGGATTAATAGAGACACGATACATTGAATGAATGCACGCAACATCTTTTCTAAATTACAAGGTGCTGTTTAAATGTCTCACAAACAAACAATCAAAAAAACAGAAACTGGTCTGGAGTAGGGGTGCAGTCCTGCAATTACAGCAACAGGTAGGCTGAGGCAGAAGGCTAGCTGTGAATGTAAGCGCACACTGTTAATCAGTTGTGAGCACCAGGCCACTCTGGACAACCTCATGGGCTTGCATCTCAAAAGCAGACAAACTGCTATTATTATAAATTCAGTAGTGCTATTTCCTTTCATTTAAGTTACCAATAATGATAAATTGTGACATTTCCCTAAACGATAATCAAATTCGGTAAGTCTGACTATTACAGGGATGGGAACTCTCATGACACAGTACACATATACAGAAGCCCATGAATAAAAAGCTGAGAAATTGCACATGGTGGTAGAAGCCTGGAATCCTAGCACTTGGGAAGTTGAGGCAAGACCACAGGTTTGATAGCAGCCTGAGCTACCTAAGATTCTGTGAGAGGAGGAAGAGGAGATGGAGGAGGAGAAGGGAGAAAGAGAAGAGGAGATTACTGAGTCCTGCCCATTAGACATTTCCTCTGACAGAGGCTGAAGGTTCCAGAAGCACCTGCGGGTAAGGGGGTTAGGTGGCTCAGGAAGAGGGGGCTTTAGGAGATAGCGCCCCATTCCCTAAGCGCTCACTCTTCCGAGGTCTCCCTTCAAGCAGGAAACCTGAGGCTACAGAGGCATCACCAGAGTGGAAGAAACAAAAACAGCCCAATGATCTCCAAATCCTCACAGATTTCCAAGTCTTCCCCGGATAAACATTCCTGCAGAAGTGCTGATAAGGAGCCAAACCAACTTCCTCTCCTCTGTGTTCCCCTTAAGGAAAACAAATTATCTAACAGCCAAATAGCCACCCCAAATGGAGCTAGCAGGAAGACAATGGGGGAGATTCCCTCGGGTTCATTAAACATGTAAATAAGTCAACTGTCTTGTTCCAGGATAAACAATGACTCAGGAAGTCCTAGTGTACAGCGGCTTCTTTTTTCTTAACTAACCTTCTTTTGAAGGGCGGGGCATGTGTTAGACTCAGGACACTTGCAAGAGTTGGTTCTCTCTCCTTTCACCATGTGGGTCCTGGAAGGTCTGGCTGTCGGACGTGAAGTTAAGCGCCTTTACTCACCCAGCCTTCTCTGGCCCTAGAACAGTGGTTCCTATTGAATTCTTGTCCCTGACTGGTACATCTTCACGGGAAAGACGCAGTGATAAGTTACAACGAAGTCCTCAGTCAGTAGACGGCTGAGCTTCTTGGCTTGAAGCCACTGTTGGTGCCAAGTCAGCAAACGGTGAGCATCCCACAAATGTGCTGGCTCCCAGCCCCACTTCTTAGATTTCATGGATGTTTCGCCATCATTTCCTCTTGGTAGAAAACACAGCAAAAGAAAATTTATGCTTCTTCTGTCACCATTGTGTTGTCAGCACTGAAGCAGAAAGTCCTGGGAAATTCAGATACGTGCACCATATATTCTTTTTTAAACAACAAAAAAAGGTTAAATTCACAGTTATCAGAGAATAAAACCCCTTTTACTTGGATGTGTTTCTTAGTGACATTTGTGATGAGGCAGTACAAAGTTTGAGCCAAAGCTCCCTCTCCAGTGTCACTGCAGTGTGCAGTTAGGCATAAGCTTAAATCTTACATTACCCAGAGACAGGGGAAAAATGTCTCCTTGGTGTCAAAGGTTATCTCTGATTTCCAATTTCTAGAGGTGGGAAGGAAGAACTTGACAACATGTGTTGAAAAGGCCAACCCGCAGGGCCTTTCCTCAGACTATGTAAATCCAAGCACACTGTCAACTTTTCCAGAAAGTCCACACACATCGGCCTTAATTACTCCTCAAGGCTTTGCTTATACAAAGCCTTTTCTGGGTGGAAGTATTTCTTAAAAAGACATCAGAGTTCAAGGGATACAAATCTGGTCCCTGCAACTTGAACTGAAGCCATCTTCGCTTTTCTTCTGTTTGGGTGTGGAGAGGAGTAGTGAGAGAATCTTGCTATGTAGCCCTCCCTGGCGGCCCTGATACTCAACGTGTAGCCCAAGGTGGTGGTGACTTGCTGGCTGAGTACTGGGATTACAGGTGTGCACTACATCTGGTCTCTTTTACTGCTTTTACTGAGCACATTTGAATGGCGGATTTTCCAAATCAGGGGCTAGCAGAGGTTGGGGCGACGGAGAGTAACGGTGTCTTGGCATAGGCTGTCACTATGGGGCTGCACAGGGGGACTGCATTCAAAAAGCAGACAGTTCCACAACTCATGTCAGTAACCCCCAACCTGTGCCTTTTCTAAAGCTACTTTCTTGCTTGGATAGATAACCCCGCTAGGTATATTCCCACAAATTTTACCTTCATCACATTATATACTCTGGGGGGTGGTGATTAGGGGGACACCCATATGTCACTGTTGAACACAAATGACCTTTTGTGGATGGCATAATCATCCCTCTAACACTCCCTAGGTCTATAGTACAGCAACTACTCAGTGTGGGTGGAGACGACCCCATATCTTTCCCCAAGAGATCCTGATTGAGCTAAGATAGTCAGGAGAACAACTCCTCCTCACCATGATACCGCCATACTGATGTCCATGAGCTAAGATGGGCCAAAAGAAAAACAACCAAACAAAAGAAATCAATGCTCAAGCTTGTGTATGTAGGTCACTGACAGCAATCAGCCTTGCCTTCAGCCTGTATCAATGCTGGTGGCCAAGAGGTCTTATGAAGACCTCTTGCTGCCACCAAAGAGAAGAATCAAGAGCAAGGAGAGGAACGGAATAGGAATTCTGACCAAGCCTCACAGTGTCCCCTCATTCAAGAAAACAGTCTTCATATAGCCCCTATGTATTACCAATTACTTAAATACAAATTATTCCCCCATATGTATATGGCTGTAAACTATATATCTTGCTCATGAACCAAATGTGAGGACCATGGCCTGGGAATGGGGATTCAGATTATTATCTTGAGTGATATGCTTCACAGGAGTCATTGTAGTCACTGGACAAAAGTCACCAACCAATGCATTTGCAAATGTGCCGGTGAGAACATTGGGTAGGCGGCAGATTATAGCAAAGCGGGGAAATCTGGGCTACCGATCTCAGATGCTATATCATGGCATTCTTAGCTTTTTGGTTGGTGGATGCTAACTCTGTTATGTGAAAACATTCCAAAAGTTGTGCCTGATAAGAGGATGTTAGTTAGTGATGATGGTGTACATCGAAACCGTTGAGATTACAGGAACGAACCATTATGCACACTGAATGGTCCATCTTTACTCTGTATCCACCCACACGGTTAAATAATATCTGCCATTCCCAGTCTCATAAATGCCAGTCTCCCGAAGATTACATCCCTCTATGAACTTAACATTTCTCAATAAAGAGAGTTTCTAGGGAAATATCAGAATCACAAGGCGGTAGAAACAAGAATAGTAAGGAGACAGTATCATAATAAATTCCAGAGCCAAGAGGACCAGTCTGAGGTTCAGGGTGGTCAGGAGCCGATCGGAGCCTTTCCCAAAGCCACCAACCACCTCCTCTGTAGCTGTCAGAGGCTTCCCCAGTTTGGAGGCCAGGCTGGTATCCCAAACCTGAGAATACTTGCGCCTCCCTCCAGTGAGTCATTTAGGCTGCATCTCCCCTTTCCTCTCCAATCCTAAAAGGGGTTCTTTTTTTTCCGTTTTTCAAGACAGGGTTTCTCTGTGGCTTTGGAGCCTGTCCTGGCACTCGCTCTGGAGACCAGGGTGGCCTCGAACTCACAGAGATCCGCCTGCCTCTGCCTCCCGAATGCTGGGATTAAAGGTGTGCGCCACCAATGCCCGTCGAGGTTCTTAAAGATTGTCTGACCTTGTCCTCCTCACTAGAAAGTCAGATGCCTGCCTCGTGGCAAGGAACCAATCAGAAGTTAGCTGGTGGTGCTATGCTTTACAGCTCTGGGTGTGCTTTACGGACAAGTGCACAGCAATGATGCCCAGAGCATAGCAACCATCCTGGGAGGGCCTATGCGCCATAACCAATTGGCCAATCAACACAGGGCAAGCCCTCCAAGCCTGGAGGCACACCAATCCTGAGCCTGTGCATACCCCTAGACACTCCCCTTACGCTGCCCTACAAGATCTCTCTGCAGCCCTTTCGAGCTGTCTTTGCTAGCCATCCACCATGGTGGGTGGGTGAAAGACCCGAGCTAACATGGGATTAGCTCGTTTAACAACAATAAAGCCTCATGCAGTTTGCAGCAAGAAAAAAAAAGAAACAACAACAAAAGTTTCTGTACAGCCCTGAGTAACTTAGGGTTCTATGGACATTACAAAAGATGTGACAGCCCCAAGTAGAACAGCTCAAGTTCTTCTTCCTGGTACCCATAAAGTGGGAGCGGCTTGCCAGCATGTTGCCTGTCCCACGGAGAGCTCTCCCGGACTCTGTCTCCACTATGTCCCCCAAGTGTCGGACACCCAACAGAAAGTGTCACTGACACAGACTTTCAAGGGTCATTAAGGATTTCAAATCTGAGAGAAAATGAGGAAATCAGAAAAATGTGCCAACTATGGAAGGAAGTGATTTTGCTACTTCCTATTTTCTGAGTCACTAAACTCATGGAAATTCACCACCTATGACCGGATAGAAAAGAAACAAACAAAACTTTGACCCAAATGAATCCTAGAAATAATAAGGAACTTTCCTCCTTCACCTTTTGAAGTTTAACTGTTTTTCATGCTTATTGATTCTACAACTCACAGCAGCCCATTAAATATCAAAACTAGCCTCTAAGAAGAGTAACCACAAATATATCATTCTAAAACAATTAACATCCAAGCCTTTTTTTTTTTATGCAGCACTGTCGATTGAACCCAGAGTCTCATGAATACTAGGAAAGTCCTCCACTAAGCTACATATTTAGGCTCTTGACACATTTTTGTATATGTATGTGGTATGTCTCCTGCCTGTAGGTGCTCCGACAGACAGGCCAGAAGTCAATGTTGGGTGTTTCTTCCTCAATTACTCTCAACCTTCTTTTTCTTTTTTAACATAATTTCTTGATTGATTCTTTGGGAATTTCACAGCCTGCACCCCAATTCCACTCATCTACCAATCACCCCCATATCCACTCCCACCCTTGAAGGGTTCCCCCAAGAGAAAATTTTAAAAAATGAAAACCAAACCAACCCAACAAACAAGCAAAAAACCAACAAACAACTTCATTCCTTCACTTTCCTGCCTGTCCAACACCTCTTCATCCGTCTTAGTGGCATTGGGAGCTGCAGTGTGTCACGAAATATACCCTTTTGTCCAATCAGCCTTACTCACAAATGTTCATTGAAATGAGCCATTGGTCTGGTTCTAGGCTTCTTCAACCTTATTTCTCTAGCCAAGAGGCCTCACTGAATTTGGAGCTCACTAACCACACAGGGAGCCTCCTCTCTGGGCTGGGATTACACAGATGCTTGGCATTTTACTTGGGTGCTGGGGACCCGATCTCAGGCTCTGCACTCCACTGACTGAGACATCGTCCCATGATGTCATTATCTTTTAATTTAACTTATTTTTATATGTATGTGTATTCTGTTTGCACGCATGTCTGGGCACCATGTGCATGCGTGGTGCCCAGAAGACAGAAGAAAGCATTCGATTCGCTGGGACTGGTGAGCCACTATGTGGGTGCTGGGAATTGAACCCAGGTCTTCTAGAAGAGCAGCCAGTGTTCTTAACTGCTGAGTCATCTCTCTAATCCCCATTTTTAATTTTTATCTACTTATAGATTTAGTTTTGGTTTTCTGAAATAGGGTTTCACTTTGTAGTCCTGGGTGTCCTGGAACTCACTCTGTAGACCAGGCTGGCTTGGAACTTAGAGATCTGCCTGGCTCTCTGCCTCCCAAGTGCTGGGATTAAAGGTGTGTGCCACCACCACCCATTTTTTTTTATTTTATTCTTTTAAAGTACACACAAAAACAACCATAGGTCCAGAAAGATGGTTCAGCAAGTTAAAGTATTTGCCATGCATCATGGGAACCCATAATGAGCCCAAAAGTTGTTCTCTAACTTCTTCATGCACTCAATGGCATGGACATGCTATCACTCACTCATACATACATACATACATACATACATACACACAGAGAGAGAGAGAGAGAGAGAGAGAGAGAGAGAGAGAGAGAGAGTGTGTTCAAGCATACAGGAACAAAATAAATGTTTAAAACAACAGCTACATAGGGGTACAAGTTCCTGAATGTTCATTGAGTGCTTGCTAGGTTATCTTCCCTTTGATGGTGGTCTTGCATGTCACAAAATTCTTCTGTGTGCTCTATACTAAATCTATACTGATGGCCTCCTATTGCACCAGAACTGTGCTCCTGGCTCTCATAGCTAATTTACAAGGAGATGAGACACAGAAAATTGTCTGTTGGCATGGTGGAAAGCCTCTCACATGACAACAATTAAATACTCTACTCTTGGCACCTGTGCAGTAGAGACTAGTTATAGAAAGAAAAACGAGGACAAAGTAAGAGCAAGGAGCCCCTTACCCAAGGGTCTCCCTAAATCTCTCATCAGCTGAGTTAAGAATTCAAGCACAGTTGACAAAAACTGCTGTAAAGATTGCCTGCTTAAGAGACTGTTCCTTTTTTGTAGACAGACTTCAAATAAGAATGCTAAAATAGGGGCTGAAGAGATAGCTCAGCGGTTAAGAGCACTGGCTACTCTTCCAGGGGACCTGGGTTCAGTTCCCAGCACCCACAAGGCAACTCATAGCTGTTCATAACTCCAGTTCCAGAGGATCGAACACCTTCACACCAATGCACATGAATAAAATTAAATATATTTTAAAAAAGAATGCTAAAATACTAAGCGACCATGCATAGTAAGGCCTGAGCTAGTTTATAACCTCAGGCATGGTCTTATTCCTTTCCCAGATGAAAGCCTACAATTTTCTGGGAACCTCACAAACTCTAAACAGAGGATAAAGAAGACTTGTTTATAGTAAAAATATCTTAACTTCCTCAGCAACCCTTGTGACCTGGGTTTACCCTTATCAGCTTCAATCCCAAATTGACACCAGGAAAAGGCCCCTCATCTCACTTAGCAGCACTTTCCAGATGTAACTTCAGAACCCACCAAAGTCACATACATGGTTATTGCTAAGACACTCAAGCTGCGTCCCGAGAATCCCACAGCTGCGTTCTTGGGTGTGTATTATCCTTCATATGGGCTTCTCCTTCTATTAACTTCCATGTTTAAACCAATGTCAAAGTCTCTTATGAATAAATTCCAATTCCATTTCACACAAACTTGTCCTGTCAGAGAGTGAAGAATCCCAGATTCACTTGGTAGAAGTCTCTGCACTCACCAGTCTGTTACAGACAGCAGCATGGACATGAGTCTCACTCATGCCTCTTCGCCATTGACAGAGTGACTCCACATGGTGACTTCCTGACTATCAGACATCGCTGCTATTAATGTATTATTTGTTTAAGTTTTTTGAAACAAGGTTTCACTATTAGGACAGACAGGCTGGTCTAGAACCCACAAGAGATCCACTTGCCTCCACCTCCCAAGTGCTAGGATTAAAGGTGTGAGTCACAACTCCCAGGTCTGTCTTTGCTACAGTCTACTGGCTTCCCCTGTTAGTGGGTTCAAGAGAGCTAAGTGTTAATTAAGAGTTATGGTCACCTCTAAGGACCTTCTGAAGGTTCTAAGGGAGCTGCAAGTTCCTTGGGTTCCAAATTCAACAGATCTGGAAGGCCCTTAGAACATGCGTGTGGGATTCTCAGGGACCATCTTGAATGCCTTTACAATACCCATAGATGTATCTTTGGTAGGTTCTGAAGTCACATCTGCCAGTGCTACTAGGTAATCTAAGTGAGATCACACTCTAGGTCCTAGTGTATCCTGCATAAGATCATGGCTGATATGATAACCCTGGGTCACAATTTGTTCTCTTTTTCCTAGGCTGTGTGCTCTAATTCCTATTCCTATTTCTCTCTCTCTCTTGTTTTTTTTTTTTTTGTTTGTTTGTTTGTTTGTTTTCCGAGACAGGGTTTCTCTGTGTAGTTTTGGAGCCTATCCTGGCACTCGCTCTGGAGACCAGGCTGGACTCGAACTCACACAGATCCGCCTGCCTGTGCTTCCCGTGTGCTGGGATTAAAGGCGTGTGCTACCAACATCCAGCTTCCTATTTCTCTTATTTGAGATATTTGAGCATTCTCTTGGCCTTATCCTTTTGCACACAGCCAGCCAGGCATCCCAGGATTCTGGAGGTTAAGGGGAGAAGATTATGAAATTTAAGATTCTCTGGACAACATGGTGAGAACCTGTATCAAACAAGGAACAAATAAAGGAAAGCAAACTTAGAAGAATCATTCAGTCTTCAGTGTGTGTGTGTGTGTGTGTGTGTATAAAAGCAACAGCAAGATAATATGAACTTGGGAAAGAAGTCTGTTACATCACACAGTTTAAAAGTACTACAATTGCCTACACCCTGGCTAAAACTCACTGTGTGGTGATCGTTTTGTTACAGCAGCCATTAGTGACTGCACATGCTTTGCTCCAGATAGAAGAGAATAACTGAAAAGCTTGCAACATTGTCTTAGGGTTTCTACTGCTGTGATGAGACACCATGAGCACGGAAAACTCTTATAAAGAAACTATTTAATTGGGGTAGCTCCCTTACAGTTTCAGAGGCTCAGTCCAGGACCATCAGGAAGGGGAGCATGGCAGCATGCAGGCAGGGGTGGTGCTGGAGCTGGAGCTGAGAGTCCTCCGTCATGTAGGCAACAGGAAGTCGACAGACACCAGATGTTGTCCTTAGCATAGGAAACCTCAAAGCCCACCCCCACAGTGACACACTTCCTCCAATAAGGCCGTGCCCACTCCAACAAAGTCATGCCTCCTAACGGGGCCACTCCCAGTGAGATTAGGGGTGCCAATTACATTTAAACTACTGAATTTCATTCCTTTATGCTTGTAACAATATCAAATGCAAAATTCACTTAGCCCAACTTTAAAAATCCCCATGGTCTATACTAGTCTCAAAGTCCAAAGTTCAAAGTCTCTTCTGAGATGGCAATCACCTGTGAAAGTCAAAACCAAAAAGCACATCACATAGTTTCAGCATACAACGGAACAGGCTATAGGTCAGCATTCCAAAACCCAGGGAAGGGAGCACAGTATGGAAATACTGGGCCAAAGTAAGACCACACTAGACTACAGCATAACGGAAAACCAGCTGGGCAAATACCAAACTCTGCATGTCCATGTCTGATGTCATAATGCTCTTCAAATCTCCATTCCATTCAGCTTTCTCTATGGCTGGTTTTATTCCCTGTTAGCACCTCTTCTGAGCAGGCATCCCACAATTCTGCCTTCTCTAACATCTTAGGCTCTCCAAGGCAATCTTCCACAGCCTCATGCAATGGTCTCTATACTAGGGGACACCCCTGACATATATGCCTGGCCTCGGTGGCTTGATTTCATAACTCCTTTCTTCTATCCTTAACTCTAAACCAGAACCACGTGGCTGAAGCTGCCAAGTTCTGCTGCTTGCTGGGGCTGGAACATGGTCTCCCTCGTACAATTACATCTTCACTAGCTGTCTTTCACGGCCTAAGCTTGGCTGTCCTGAAACTTGCTGGGATTAAACGTATGCCCCACCACACCCAGCTCTAGCTTTTCTTTAGTTCCTTTTCACTAGTTGTTAACTTAACTGGATGGGATCTTGCCCTGAGGTCACCATTCCCTATTTTCCATTTCTTAATCCATTTATCTCCTTAAACACAGGATTTAGCTATATTTTTCCTGGTGCTCTTTTTCTCCTCAAAATTTACTTTTTGTAATTTACCCTTCTCAGCTTGTCCCTTCTCATCATAAATCTTCACTCGAGTTACCACTAATAACTACATGACAGTCTTACTGGGCTGTTTTGAGATTTCTTCTGCCAACTGAATAATCCAAAGCTCTTCACTTTAGTCTCCAGCAGACTCCTGTAGTCAAATGACTACAGATTTAGCATTCAGGCAGTCCAAGTCAGGCTTTCAAAAATCATGTGGCACTAAAGACGAACTTTAACATCAGTGGAGAAAAGGAAGAAAAAAAAATCTGTTTTATTAAAACATGAATACTTCCAGGATAAATTAGATTTCCATAGACAATTTGCAAAAGTTGTCATACTAGAATTTGATGGTCTCAGATACATGATTTTTAAAAATGTTTTAGCATAATATATATCATTTTATGTGATGTGTATGTTGTGACATCAATAAGACATTGGAATATGTGTGGATTGTCAGCACCATCTAGCATGTCAATAATGTATGTCACATTTCTTAATTAGTGATGAGTATTACTGCAATCTTTGGCCAATTCAAAAGTTTTAAGCACTGGCAAGGAGATGTCTCCTTGGGCTTAAGAGTACTTGGTGCTCTTACAGAGGACCCAAGTTTGGTTCCCACTTCAGGAAGATCACAACCATTTATAAATACCACACTAGGAGGAGTCATGCAAAACTATCAGGGAAGCTATTGGTAAGATCATAATTAGAAAATGAAATGTGTCTGGTCATCAGAGAGGCTTCCTCCTGCAGCAGATGGGGACAAATACAGAGACCCACAGCCACACACACACACACACACACACACACACACACACACACACACACACACACACTTAAAAATAAAACACATCGTTTTTAAGCATTATCTCTCACAGAGTGTAGCCATAGCTTTATAACTGTCTGATCACCCAATTTCTCAGAAAGGCATAACATTTCCTTTTCTTTTCTCTACCTCCATTCTCAGTATGCTTTCTCTGGTCCTATCAGCGTCTCTCCCCTCGATTCCTGCTATGACTTGATTGCTGTGTTATCATCTCCTGTCTCCACCTCTCACGTGCTGGAAGAACGGTAGGCATGCACCACCACACCTGGCTCCAACTGCATCCGCAAGATGCAAAAATGTGGAAAGTAACTGGGCAAGATGACCCATGAAGCACAACTCAAGCCTGGTGCTTGGGCTGAGAACAGAGTGGGTAGGTTATAAGTCCCGGGGAAGAACCCGCTATTATTATTATTCTGCTAAAAGGAGATAGGACTAAAACACTCTCTAAGGACTCATCTTAATGATTATTACTATAACGTTATTGTAACATTAGTGCAGCTCTGACCCTCAGCGGTGCTCCTTCCAGTAGCAGATGGTGATCCACACAGACTCGAAACTGGTCAGTGCACAGAGAAGAAGACTGTGCGGTGCTCAGCCCTAAATTCCACATCCATATCACACCACCTACTCCCAGGCTTAGGGATCATGGAGGAAGACAGGGCAGAAATTCCATAGGAGCCAGAGGAAGAGGAAGACCCCTGCTATCCAGTCTTTTAAAGATGTAGAGGGCCCTACACTACGGACTCACAGCAGCTATGCACTCACGGACTCACAGCAGCTATGACGGTTCAAGACCAACACAAGCTCAAGCTACCTAAAAATCCCACCAAGGATGAGGGAGGAGCTCACAACCACCTCCGCCCCGAGGCTTTGGAATTATTCTCAATTTATGGCTGCTTGCGAAGGAAGACTCAGTTTTCTTCAGTGATGCAGCTCCTGGGGGATGACCCAGGTTCCCATAGATTGCCCTATACCCTGGCAGCATTAAGTGCACTCAGTTTAAAAAGGAAAACTTGAAATTGCAAAGAAAAAAGTGGGTGACCTATGGGAACATTGAAGGGCAGAAGTAGGGTAGATTTGTTCAAAACATATTATGTACATGTATAAAATTCTTAAACAGTTAAAAGAAAGATCTGGACAAGGAAGTGAATTCTTTTAAGATGAGGGAAGAAGATCTTGAAGAGAATTAGGAAAAGGTCCCACTGGAAAAGAAAGCAGAGTATATATGGGGTGACTTCTGGTGTCCTTATGCAACCAAATTTGGAAAAAGTGTCAGCCCATGCAGCCAGTCCCCAGCTCCACAGCACCCGCCCCAACTCATTGCTTATTGTACGTAGCTCTTTCCTGTTGGACCCCACTTTATGTAACAATACAATCTGATGTTGGGGGCTATTATCCCCATTCTGCAGGGAAAGGTGCTGGGTTCACTAGCTTGCCCCAAGAGAACACACTACAAAACCAGGAAAGAAAAGGACGTACATACGTGGGGTAGCTTCCCACCTATAATCCCAGGACTTGGGTGGCTGAGGCAGAAAGACTGTCAGAAATTCTAGGCCAGACTGGGCCATGTATGTATGGGGTACGGCCCTATCTCTAAAAAATGGAAAAGAAATTGAACATAAGTCAAGCTAGAAAGGAAACTTCTTTCACACCCTACTCTCGGATTCTCCCCTTTTCATCACTCACTCCTCACGGTGATGACCCAGAAGCAAACGGAACAGTACAAAGACAAAGCAGAGGTAACCTGTGGTGGGTGCAAAGCAATCAGAGGCAGAAAGTCTGGTCACCACCACATGCCAGGAATCATGTAAGATGAGGACATTTGGAACAACAGAAGAATCCATCATAGTGAGGATGGCCATAGACTGGGTCCCACATGCCACCTAGGCTGGCCTCAAACCTCACTAAGTATCCAAGGACGTTGAAGGCCTAACTGTCTGCCTCTGACTCCAAAAGTGCTGGATTACAGACATGAGCCACAACAGTGGGCCTGAGAGATGGCTCAGTGGGTAAAGGTGCTGGTTGTGAACTTCTGGCAACCTGAATTTGATCCTGGAACTTACATAAACACGGAAGAAATGGCTCCTGAAATTTGTCCTTTGACCTCTACATTGACACAGTGGTACACACAAGCCCTGCCCCTCCCCCCACACGGTAGCATTCCTTTAATTGCTTTAAAATCATTGCAAAAGAAAAGTGAAATTGAACTTTAAGTCAAGTTTAAATGGTCAATATTTGCTCAGACTTTGGGTTTTTAAAGACAGGGCTTTGCTGGCCTAGTACTTACTATGTTGGCCGGGCTAACTTCAAACTTATAATCCTCTGGTCCCCACCTCCCAAGTGCTGGAGTTGCAAGTGCATACCATTATACTCAAATTTGGATCTGACACCGAAGGCCATTGAAAACAGAATCGTCTACAAAAAGGAATCTGAGGCAAGAGATTAATTGTCCCAAGGTCACAGAGGTAACACATGGTAGAGGCAGAAAAAGAAAACCCGGGGTAGTCTGTTAACATCCTGTACTCTTAATAACCATCCAAGTCTTCTGGACACATTTTACCAGCCTGAGAGACAGAAGTGGTGGTGCAAAGAGAACACTAACACCCATTCATTCCAGCAAGCCCTTGCAGATTGCTCACTAATATGGGAAGCCTGGGGTCAGATCCTCAAAGCACCCCTTGAAACACTTTCATCTTCATGGCAACTTTACAGGTGAGAAAATAGCTCAGATGAGAAAATTCATTTGTCTAAGCTCGGCTACACTGGCTAATAATCACATGGTGTGTATCAACACCGGTGTAAACACTTACTGCAATAAGCCTCGTAATCAACGCTGCAAGGTTAAAACAAAACAAAAAACAAAATAAAAACCTACTGCAAGGCAAATTCCATTGTTACTCGTCTTTCTTGCCTAAATAACTTGTCCAAGGCCCTATTCTAGCTAAGTAAAGGGCAAGGCCAGGATTCATGCTGCCTTAAAGCCCTCCTCAAAACAAAGTCATGGTAACACTAGGCTACATGGAGGAGGAACAGAAATTCAAAGCCAGATCTAACTCGGAGTGAGAACTTATTTACACTTCTGTCTGCAGAACTGTGGCTGGAAAGCCAGCAAGTGCTCTGAGGAACCTGAAGAAGGTACATTTTGGTTGTTGGAGACAGGGTGTCTCTGTAACTCTGGAGCCTGGCCTGGAATTCGCTATGTAGACCAGGCTGGCCTGGAACTCATAGAGATCCACCTGCCTCTGCATCCCAAGTACTGGGATTAAAGCTGTGTGCCATCACTGCCTGGCTAAGATGCAGCCAGCCTCTTGAAGGAGAAAGTGACACAATAATGTTTGTAAACGAAACGCAAAGTAAGAAATCCCATCCAGGGAAGCCTTTTCAAACAGCAATACAATAAGTAAAGAGCAAAGCACTAAACTATCAAGAAAATCAGACTAAATCAGAAAAGCTTTACATCATCTTCTTAATTAGAGATACTCTTGCATCATCTTCTTAATTAGAGATACTCTTGATGAAGGGAAACAGGTTTTTAGTTCCCTGTAATTGTGGCCACACACTTGAAATTTAACAAGGAACCAAAATGCGTGATTTTCCTTTTGTCGCGCTAGACTATATCGTCCTGGTTTTGAACACCTACTTCCTCAAACCGAGCCCTGCAAAGCCAATGGTTTACCAGGCCTCCAGGGACCTTTGCAAAATTCTCCTTCAAGTCTTGAAATAGCCTTTTAGAAATCGAAATCAGCAGGAGAAAAAAAAAAAAATCAAGCCAAGTACTAGGGGAAAATAGCGCACATCTTTCTGGTTGGACCGGGGGCTCGTGGTTCAAGTTCTGGCAGAAACGTCGTAGAGCCGGATTCATTTTAACTGGCAGTCGGATTTATGACCACAAGAGCGGCAGCTGCGGAAGCCCAAGCCTTAGGCATATGCCCAAGAAAAAGGAACAGGAAGCGAAGGGAATGCCAAGGGGGCCCTGGAGGTCAGGGCTTGTTCCTGGATTTCTGACATTGGGCAAGTGATAATTCTAGGAAAAGTGCGGGGCGATCGGCCAAACTCCAGGGTCCCAAACGTGGGCCCTAAACAAGGTACTTCCACGCCCCCTTGCGGACCCAAGTGACAACTGACGATGTGCCAATTAAGGGATAGGTAGAGGGCTCGGAGAGGTTTTCCAAGACGAGCCTTCATGGGACTGGCAGAGATCGGTCCCTAAGTGAACCGAGACTCAAGGAAGGGAAGCTTGCCTTGCTAGCAACAAGAGAAGCGCAACGCAAGGCACTCGTGGAGCTCGCTGGTGCCTTTTATCTGGAGGTGCAGGGGCTGCGGTCCGACCCGACCCTGCTTTGGGGACCGTGCCGGCTAGCTAGGCTGTGTCATCAGGGGAAGCTCGCACCGGGCGAGCCCGCGGGGACGCAGGGCTGCAGAAGCCCAGCATGCACCATGCGTCCCCGGCATCGGTCCCTGCAGCTGCAAGTCCCGGGGCTGCAGCCGCCCCACGCGCCCGCGCCACCAGCCTGGCGCGAGCCACATGGAGCTCGCCCTCCGGACGGCCGCGGGCAGCGCGACCCTCTGCTTACCGGAGCTGCTCCCCGGTGACCAGGACTTCAGCCATGCGCTCCAGCTCTCTCTGCTGCGCCCCGCCACTGCCGCCGGCGTTGCTGTCGCTGCCGCCGCCGCCGCTGCCCTCCTCCATGCTCCCGACCGCGCCGCTGCCACTCTGCAAGCCTTCGCTGGCCCGCCGGGTGCCTGGCGTTCCGATCAGCCTGCCCTCGCCGAAGCCGCTCCGGCCATCTTTGTTCCTGGCGGTCCCGTGGCTCGGACGCGATTGGCTGGCGAGGGAATCCCTGCGGGCAAGCAGAAGATTTGGGCGAGTCCCGCCCTGGAACTTCGAGCCTGGGGGCGTGGCCTGGCCGCTCGCTCGTGGTCCGGGGGCGGAGCCAAGGAGAAAAATATAAACATCTGGGCGGGGCGGTGGGCGAGCAGTGTTTCTTCAGGAGGTTGAGCTTTTTCTCCTTTTATATTTCTTTCTTTCTTTTTTTTCACTCCACTCCCAAACTCATGCTGGGGAATTTTGCATTTAAAAATTTTGCATTTTTACTGTGTTTCCCATAGCCGAGTTGCAAAGGATAAAAATGAGAACAATATGCTCCATCAACGAGCAATCCAGGATGTCGCTGAAGGGCTATGCCACTCTTTTTGAGCACTTTCCCTGAAGGCAGCCTACTACCTTAAGTGGAGTCAGTAAAGCATCTTGGCCTGAGGTTTAAAAAGACTAAGACTCTGGCTTCATTCCTGTGATTTCCTACCTAAATGCTCTTAATTCTTTCTTACAATAATTGTAGCTAGCACCTGTCCACACCTGGTGCATTAGAGGTGTTTCGGGTAGGTTGATGCCTTGCTTAGTTTTTGCAGATCATAATCCTAGCATGGCCTTCCTTTAACATCCAGAAAGCGACTCGGAGGAGTGAGGTAATTTCTCTCATGCAAGCAGGCAAGGTCATTCTAGATTGTAGGCTGTGTTTTAAAACAACTGCAAGTTTCCAAGCGTGGTGACACACCTGTGTCCCCACAACTTCAGAGGATGACACAGGAAGATGTTGAGTTTGAAGAAGACTGGGCTACATAGATGCCTTGTCTCATAAAACAAACTAGGACAAAAGAAGCACACCTGGCAAAATGAGCAATGCAGTAAAGAGTGAAGTTAAATGCGTTTGAATGGCAGACATGGTCTAAAATGTTCACAAAAAAATCGGTTGTCCTCGTCCCTTTTCATTTTGGGTTTGTAAACTTCCACATAGCTGCAATTCAGAGGTTGTGTCTTTCATGGTTGGATAAATATTTTGAAGTGTCTTTGAATTTCCCTTCTGTAAGATACCGGCACTTGTTTCTATGTACCTTGTCACAGTCCTAGGACAGTAATACCTGTGAGAAGATGCAGGGAGTGTCACCTCATACCATATCCCATGCTGTTATGAATCTTACTTGACCCTGCTGAAGATGAGGTCTGACCCTTACTGGGCACAAAAATAGAACATTTAACATTTTGCAAAGCCCAATCATTGGTAAACAAAACCATTGCAGTCCCATTTTAAGAGACGGATTAAAATATGTTGTTTGAGATAGAATCTTGCCATGTAGCCCAGGTTGACATCAAACTCAGGATCCCCCTGCCTTAACCTCCCAAGGGCTGGGGTTACAAGCACTGAGTATCATATTCTGATCTATTTTTTTTTCAACAGGAAAACTCACATTAGTCTTCCTAGTGCTCAAAAAAGACCAGTCCTCACGGTTTGCTGGAGTATTGAACAGTATTTTGAGCTTTTATTTATGTTTGTGCTTTATCTGACACCTCAAACCTTTTTAATGTTGTTTAATTTATTCTCACAAAACCCTGTTAGATATTAGTGCTTCAAACACAAATGGGAAAGGAGAATTGTTTGTCTAAGTTTCACAACTAGTAAGTTAGGCAGCCCTTCGATGCTTATTCTTTTATTTATTTATTTATTTATTTATTTATTTATTTATTTATGCAAGACAGGGTTTCTCTGTATTACTTTGGAGCCCGTCCTGGAATTTGCTTTGTGGACCAGGCTAGCCTTAAACTCACAGAGATCTACCTGTCTCTGCCTCTTGAGTGCTGGCATTAAAGGTGTGTGCCACCACCACTTGCCAATGCTTATTCTATAGATTTTCAAGACTATGCTCAGCCACATTCCAGAAAGGAAATAATTCCTCTTAACAGAATATCTTAGGCAACCCCTCTGCCAAAAAGAAATTATGCTTATTACTTTTATAAACAGACAATATTTTAAAAAGTGGACCAAGAGCAACAGCTTTTAGTTAAATGTGATTCCAAGGGTCTCATTTTGATAGTATAACCTTTATTCACAGTAATGGAGGTAGATGGCCTAGACTTAATGAGAGTTAACACCTGTCTGTTTCTCATGGTTTTATTTTTGGTTTTGGTTTGGTTTGGGTTTTTTGAGATAAGGTTTCTCCGTGTAGTCTGGCTGTCCTAGAGCTCAGAGGTCTGCTTGTCTTTGCCTTGGAAGTGCTAGGATTAAAGGTGAGCACCACCATGCCCAGCTGTTGTTTCTTGTGTTTTAAGTTTTATGCTTATTACACAGAAAATTGAGGTTTGTTTTTGTTTTGTTTTTTTGGCATGGGCGATTCTCTTACCCAAGCAATCTTGATTTTCATTCTATTTTCGTCTAAGTTTGCAATCTTATAGTAGTCACTAATTCTCTTTGGTTCTGAGTTTCAATTGATAAAACAGGAAGAATAACTCTTACTTTCTAGGGATTGGTCTTTGACCTTTATGAAATAATGCTTTCATTAAATAAAATTTTGAAGATCCATTTTAATAATAAAATTTTGTATATTTATGGTTTTCTTTAAAAAAGCACCATATTTTAAGGCTTAAAATTTTCTAGGTGGAAAAATACCTGACCTGAAAGGGAAAGTAACTTTTAATTTTATTTTTAAATTCAACTTTTTGAGACAGAATCTCATATAGCCAAGGCTGGACTTGAACTCCTGATTTTCCTGCTTCTGCTTCTCAAGTGCTGCTGGGCCTGGATATTTTCCTTGAAAGCCCCTCCCATTTGGTGTGTGTGTGTGTGTGTGTGTGTGTGTGTGTGTGTGTGTGTGTGTGTCTTTTGTATTCTTGGTGGTAGTGGTTTGTGTACATGTGAAGATATTTGTAAATAATGAAAGCTAGTTTGCTGTTAGGTATTAAACTTTAAGATTTCACTTTGATACATGGAATACATCATACTCCACCACTGAAGACTCTCTTCTAACAGGGAATTGACTACCGAGGACAAGTAGATACCCAAGACTGTGAATCCTGGAGCAATGGTGCCTGTGACTAACTATGGAAGAAGAAGGGCATTGCTCTGGCAATTCATCCGCCACCAAGATTTTGGAAGAGCTGAGAATCCTAACAGATTTTGGATTGGTTCCTGACTCCACTTGCAAGCAGATTATCCCCTCAGAATTTCTGTTCTCAAAGGGAAGGCTTATATACCGCCAGCTCCACTGCTTATTGAGTGCATTAGATGTAATTTAGTTAAGTATTACAAGTGGGAACTAGGAAGTGTAAGCCATCTCTTCTGGCTCTCCCCACTCAGCCCCTTTATATCTTCTGGTGTTTGGTGCTTTAAGGCCAGCATCAAAGTTGTGATGGGAAGGTCTAGGGGTGCGTGCGTGCGTGCGTGCGTGCGTGCGTGCGTGCGTGCGTGCGTGCGTGTGTGTGTGTGTGTGTGTGTCTAAGCAATCAAAGTGTGATATTGGTAAAATACAAGATAAATTACGTAAAAGTCATGCTTAACACATACCCAAACCTAATGGGGATAAATAGACAAAATACTCTGTAAAATTGCTATGAATGTTTCTGAGTGATTTGTCTCAAGAACAAACAGTATGTCTCTATTTTGCTTTGAGGTTAGTGGCCCCTCCCTGGTCAACTATATTTTGAGCAGTGCTGGTGTAATGAACTCTTCCTAAAGGTGAGTCACAAAGTGAAAAGATAAACTTGAATTGCTAAAAATTCAAAAGTACAGTGTCATCCATCAAACTGAATGATAGGTTAGAAGTTATCTGGACTTCGTACACACCCAAATCCCAGATCTTTGGAAGCTAGAAGGAAAGTCAATAGTTCAAGGTCAACCTTAGATACATAGCAAGTTCAAGAATAGCCTGGAATACATGATATCCTATCTCAAAATCAAACAAACTGACAAAAACTATGGCTGTCACTTCTAAGAGTCCATCTGTCTTACTCCTGCTTGATCTTAATGAGATGCTTCTGTCTGTCATCTTCCTGGGCTCTACTTCACAAGTTATACTTCCTATGAATTTGCGTTTTCTGAAAAACAAAAGTTTCACTGTATTTTAGTAGGTGTGCATGTGTGCCTGCGTGTTTGTGTGTGTGCGCATGCGTGCACACATGTGGAGATGAGATAACACCTTGCTGGAGTCAGTGCTTCCCTTCTGCCTTGTCAGTCCTGGGGACAGAACTCAGGTTCTCAGGCTTGGCATCCAGTGTTTACCATCTAAGCCATCTCCCCACCCCCTGAATTTACAGCTTCTCAAACATTAATGGAAGTCCTGATTCTTTAGCCACCATGCTTGTTATTGGTTTTGCTAACAGAGAAACTGATGGTTTAGAATATCCTGTCCAATGTGTATGCACAGAACCCCCATGCATGGTGTCTCAGTCTCTGAGCTCGTATGAGCTTTGCTCAATGATTTAGCAGGTCTTGTTTTCTTGTTGCCCTCCATCCCCTCTGGCTCTAACCCTCCTCTTTCTCAGGGTCTTCTGAGCTCTGAAGGGAGGGATTTGATGGATTGAGTGACACATCCCACTTAGGGCTGAGTGTTATCCTCTGCAAATATTTTTTGTTGTAGATGTGTTGAGAGGGGGCTCGTCTTTAGCAAGATGATGGTCAGGTCTGGGAATATATCTTAGTGACAGAGCACTTGCCTAGCATGGCCAAGGACGTGGGCTTATCTGTCAAAAGTAAACAAATAGGCTCTTAGGTGAGACCTGAAAACCTGTATATAACAACAAGCAAAAAATAAATGGCAGGAAATTAAAAGCTAATTGTAAAGATTGTAAAAAAAAGACATCCATGGTCTTCATAATTCACACCCACTTTAATATTTTATTGTGTTGATTCATCTTGTTGAAAGAAAACACGACAAAAGCAACTGTTTTCTCCTATTGGACCTGGATGACTGCCCCAGATCATTTAATATGTTGGTAACTTCTGCCATCTACTGATCACTTTTGCAATGACACTAAAAGATTGCAAATTGACCTGTGGAGAAATGGTCTGTTACATTTATCAGGGTGGTACTGGCTTTTTGTGATATATGAAATGATATATGATATGATATGATATGATATGATATGATATGATATACACCACATTTCTTTGAGGTGATAACTCACAAAGAATTGGGTTGTCCCAAAGCTCAACTGTCTTTCTTAGGAGGTAGTTTTTGCATGATTTTAACATAATACAGAATGGTCTGGAATGTGATTATTGTATGTATTGGCAAAGAATTGTGCCTTGTGCAGTTCCAGTCTTAAACAGAGAAGGTTTGCCTTTAGGTAAAATGACTCTATTTGCAATTTGTGTGATATGCACTTGGCAAATAGCATTTCTGTTTACGTATGGTTGCTGTCCACAGTCTGGGGACAACGCTGACATTGGTGACAGGTGCTGACGCTGGAAACCATGTTGGTTTCTATGGTCTGTGCTGTCACCAGAAACCATGTAAAAGTCCATAACCTGTGCTCCCACTGACTATAAAGTGCAAGGAAGTTATTTTTGCAGTGGTACAGACAGTTGTGAAATAGGAGGCTTCTGTGATAACACCCCCTCCAAAAGAAAGTAACGGCCTAGAAAGGACAGCTTCAAAAAGAACTCTTAAGGGTGGCGATAAGGATGCTGAAGTGTAGCCCTCCACAGCTGATGGCTTCTGGTGGGGGTTGGGGTGGAAAGGTCTCAGTTTTCTTTAAGAGACTGGCAACTGGGAGTTTGACAATGCTCCAGTGAGTGTCTGGGCAACACAGATTGGATATGTGGGGTTTGTGTTTGTTTCATTGTTGTTATTTTTCATCTTCTCCTCCTCCCCCGCTCCTCCTCCTCCTCCTTCTTCTTTTCCTTCTTATTCTTGGGGAGTTACAAGGGTGGGGTGGCAGAGGTTAAAGGACTGGTAACGGAGTGTGACCAGGATACATGGTGTGAAATTCCCAAATAATCAGTAAAAATATTATGTTGGGAAAACGTGGTTTTCATTCTCCTAATCTAAAATTACTAGTTAAAAGTAATAGGTTTTCTGTAACTAGGTTTCTCCATGGACACAGTAAGCCAGATCAAGCTGAAATGAAAAAGTAAAAGAAAAGGTTTATTTGAGTGAAGCACCTCCCGAGTGAGTCCTCCAGCCCCAGAGATCAGGCAGGAGAAGTCATGTGCCCAAGCTAAAGCAGGTAGACACGCAGGACCCACAGAAAAGTGAATGCTGAACTTGCCAAAACAAGATGGGACAGTCCTTCAAGGTTCCTGCTTCATAGAAGAATCTGCCAGACATTCTGCAGGACACAGAGGAAAATGACTGACAAACTGCCAGTATAGTTTCAAATTTCCTGATTCACTTAGAAGTCTGCCAGCATCTATAGGCCTATATACAGAAGATGGAAGCCCCAACATTGCAGAAGAACTTTGGGTGATTGTCCAGGCAGCAAGATGTCTCTATCATTTGTAGAGTTCTGGAAGTTGCTTACAATGTACCTCTTGTTTACTTAGGTAATATTATATCCTTCTGGGGTCTTTGATGGAGTTGAAGACTAAATAGTTATAATTAAAGTTTTCCTTAGTTATGACAAAAGGTAAATTAGATATGAAACTTTAAATTCACAAAGATAGGAAGATGATGGGGTATTTTCTTTAATTTTGCCAAATAAAATTACACTCAATATTATAACTGCAACTCTTGCTTGATACCTGTTTTATGTAATTTTACAATGCTAAAGTTAAAACTTTTCTTTTTAATTAGACATAAAGGGAGAAATGATGTGGTATGTCCTTCTGCATGCTGTGAATATGTGTTGCTATTATTAGTTGATGAATAAAGCTACTTTGGCCTATGGCGGGACAGAATACAGCTCAGTGGGAAATTCAAGCAGAGATCAGGGAGAAAGAAGGCAGAGGGAATGCCTTCCATCTGCCAAAGAAGACAGATGTCCAAGCATCACCAGTAAGCCATGGGCCATGTGGCAATACACAGATTAATAAAAATGGGTTAATTTAAATTTAAGAGCTAGCCAATAATAGCCTGAGCCATTGGCCAAACAATTATAATTAATATTAAGTCCCTGAGTGATTATTTTATAAGTCACTGTGGGACTGAATGGGATACATAAAAGCCTCCAGCTACACTGCTGTTCCTATATAACCATGGGAAAAACTTCCCCTGATGCTTCTCCCTGCTTTCCTGGGGGGGGGGGGAGAGGCAGACTTGGAGGTTTGGAATAAACTTTTCCCTTTCACCCTTGGGGCAGTTATTTTGCTATTTATTATTTATTTATTTATTTTATTTATTTTTACTGAGCTCAGTTTTCATTCAGTGAGAGACTAGAAAGTATAGTGTTTTAAATGAGAATGATTCCCACTGACTAATACATTTGCATAAATGATGAAACTGTTAGGGAGAAGGTATGGCCTTGCTGGAGGAGTTGTGTCACTTGAGGAGGGGTTTAAGGGTTTAAGATTTCAAAACCTCACCGGCGTTGGTGACGCACGCCTTTAATCCCAGCACTCGGGAGGCAGAGGCAGGTGGATCTCTGTGAGTTTGAGGCCAGCCTGGTCTCCAGAGTGAGTGCCAGGATAGGCTCCAAAGTTACAGTGAAACCCTGTCTCGAAAAACCAAAAAAAAAAAAAAAAAAATTCAAAAACTCATATCATTCTGAGGAGTTAGTCTCTGTCTCTGTCTCTGTCTCTCTCTGCCTGGTGGTTGTTATCTCAAGACATGAAATCTCAGCTGTTGCTCAGGACTATGCCTGCCTGCCAGCTATGACGGTCGTGAACTCACCCTCTGAAACTGTAAGCAATCCCAGCAGGAAACTCTTATATAAACTTGGCCATGTTGTCTCTTCACAAAAGGAATATAACTAAGTCAGAAGTGATGAGGAAGTCAGAAGTAGGCACAGGTCTGTAAGCTAACACTCAGGAAGCTGAGGCAGGATGATATCTACTTTCAGAGCAGTCTGGGCTACATAATGAGACCTTTTTGTAAGTGAGAAAGAGAGGGAGGGAGACAGAAAGAGGATTTCTCATTTACACTCTCGGCTTGAAAATGCATCCATTGTAGTTGCTGGAAGACCATAGTCCCTTGAGACCAGGTGTATAACCACTTTCTGTCCTGAGGATTTAGGAATCATCTGCTTTTGTTTCATGGCGTGTGTGTGTGTGTGTGTGTGTGTGTGTGTGTGTGTGTGTGTGTGTGTGTGTGTTTATGTTTGTGTGTGTGTGGGGGGTACTTGTGTGATATACCATTGAATTGAGAGGCTTGCAAGATATCAGTGGTAGGAGGAATAGAGGTTGTCTTTAAATCTTACAGGCCTTGGTAAGGATTTTGTTTACTTATAATTCTTAAAATTACTTTCTTAGTCATTGTTTTATGGCTGTGAAGAGACACCATGACAAGGGCAACTCTTATAAAAAGAAAGCCTTTACCTGGGGGCTTGCTTACAGTTTCAGAGACTTAGTCCACTCTCATCGTAATGGGGAACGTTGGTGCACACAGGCAGACATGGAGCTGGAGACGTCGCTGAGAGTTCTGCATCTTGATCCACAGGAAACAGAGTGAGAAACTAGGCCTGGCATTTGCTTTTGAAACCTTATAGCTCACCCCCGCCCCAGTAACAAACTTCCTCTAACAAGGCCACACCTCTTAATCCTGTTCAAATAGTGCCACTCCCTAGTAACTAAGCATTCAAATATATGAACCTATGGGGGATGTTCTTATTCAAACCACAATTACCTTGACTTATTTTGGGGTGGGGAGCAGGGTATATCTTAGATCAAATGTGGAGATCTGACAACAACTTGCTAGAATCAGTTCTTTCTTTTCACCTTTCTTTTTACATGTGGATTTCCGCCCATTTCCCACAATCCCTTCCTCTTCCCAACAGGTCCACTGTCTGTCTGTCTGTATTTATTTATTTATAATGTTAAATTAGGATATAATTGCATCACTTCCTTTCCTCTTTCCTTCTCTCAACCTCCCATGTCCTACTCCACCCTCTCAAATTGACAGCCTTTTTTCTTACACACACACACACACACACACACACACACACACACACACACGTACACAAAACCATATAATACTGACTGAGTCTGTTTAGTGTGGCTTGGGTATATATGATTTCAAGACTGACCACTTTGTATTGGATAACCAATTAGCATGTTCATCCTTGGGAGAGGCTAATTTTCCCTCTTTCAGCAGTCATTAGTCGCAGAGAGCTTGGACCCTGTGAGACTGCATGTCTACTGACGTTGTCATTGTTCAGATCTTGTTTAGGCAGTTATATTGTCAAGGTATCATGGGTGTAGCTTCCCTGTCATTTCCAGGAAACAGTCTCACAGCAGACTTCATAGACCTCTGGCTCTTACAATCTTCCCACTCTTTCTTCCCATGTTTCCTGAAGCTTAGGTGAAGGATTTCTGTTGGTGATGCTGTTTTTGACATATTGAGGCTGGGCTCCCCACAGATCTCTGCATTATGAGCAGTCGTGGTGAGGGATGAGAGCTACACAGATCTGTAAATGATGGGGGATTTCCTTCTGTTTATGTTTCTCTTATTGGTTGATGAAAAAACACCGATTGGGCAGTAGCCAGGCAGTAAGTGTAGGTGGGGCTACCAGACCCGGAGAAGGCTGAGGAGAGGAAGGCAGAGAGGGGCCATGAGAGAGACGCCATGGAGCAAAAGAAGGAGTAACAGGTCCGGACCCTTCTCCGGTAAGATAAGACCACATAGAAATACTTAGATAAATAGAAATGGGTTAATAATTAAAAGAGACTTAGCCATTAAGAAGCCTAAGCCATCAGCTAACAGTTTATAAATTAATATAAGTGTTTTATGTTTATTTGTGGCTAATTGGGACCAGGTGGAACAGAAACTCTTGTCTACATGTAGGTATAAGGATAAGTTTTAGAATGCAGTTAGGAATTATGTTGGTCTAGTAGGTTCTCTTTTAATATCCCTGTCCTCACTAGCCCCAGGTAGTTGGCTAGGTGTCTAGTACTAGGCCTGATCTCCCTCCTACTGGGCAGACTTCAGTCTAATTAGACAGTTACTGGTTACCACCAAGATATGAGTACCACTATTGTACATTTAAGGATATGTTGACATTATGGTCATTTGTTATCATTCATAGGCATCACAGTTGGATAGAGCCACTGATTGCTTCCTCCCTTGTCAACATATATAGTATATTCAGATACTATGAAAGCTAGACCACAGGAAGGAGGCTTTCAATTAGATACAGCTCAAATCTTCTGAATCCCGTGTCTGAAATATGTGGTCTCTTTGGCGATAGGAACTCATTTTCAACCTCTGAGAGTCAACCAAGGGCAATGACAACAGCCTATATTGTTTTGGGAATCACCTGTATTACCCTGACCAGCAACTCAGATAGAGATTTCCCATGCCTGGTATTGGGATTTTTGTTAGTTTATGGCTCCCAGGAGAATGGTTCATTGTCAGTCCAAGTGACATAACATCAACACACACACACACACACACACACACACACACACACACACACACACACGATCGTGCACACACACACACTGTGTATAATTTTAGATAATTATAGAAAATATGATTCCTTGCTTAATAATGTTCATTGCCATTCAATTCACAATACTTAGGAAATGGAAGCAACCTTACTGTCCTTCAACAGACAATAGAAATGTGGGTCACACGCACAATGGAATACTATTGCTTTGTAAAGAAAAATGTAGTTCGCAGGTATGTGGCTAGAACCAAAGGTCAGATTGAGTGAGGTTACCCAGACCCAGCAAGAGAAACATCACCTGTTCGTTCTCATATGAGGCTCTTAGCTCCAATCGTCAGATGTGAGTACATGATCCAGAGTAGCTGCCGAAACCAGGAGAGCAAAAACAAACAAACAAACAAACAAAAAAAAAAACAAAAAAAACGAACTGGGGGAGGGAAGGACGATTGGAAGGGAATGATGCAGGTGATACAGAGGGAGAAATGGGAAATTTTGGGGCGGTGGGTTTAGTCGGTTTAGTGGTGTTTGACAAAGCCTCAAGCAATTGTATCACTTAAAAATACTCGACAATTACAGACATGTACAGAATGCACTGTGGTGATATGTACTCCCCTCCTGTTACCCTCCCCTCTTCTTCCCAAGCAGTCCTCTTTTTTGGGGGGTTGGGTCAGGCTTTTGTAGGTAGCTGCCGTGTGTTCATGGTTATGATGGGCATGTCATATCCTGGTCACCCTCCAGTTCTTCGTCTTTCCACCCCATCTCCGTTGACTGCTGTGTTTTGGAGGGAGTGATGGAGATGTCTCCTGTAGTAACAGTCACTTACTCTCAGTGTCAACCTTGGCTTTCTTTTTTAAGATGATAGGGAACAAATGAGGCCGATTTGTCTGGGAAACGTGAAGCAATACCACCATCTAGTGGGCAAAATCACAATTGTTTTGCAAACAAAGTTGTTTTAGGTTTTAGTTTTCAAGACAAGCGAAATTTTTATACAAGACACATTTTAATAATAATTTACACCATCCTATGATATTTTTCCTAATAACTATTATTTCATTAATTAATTAATTAATTAATTATACATTCTGACCACAGCCCCTCCTCCCACTCTCTCCCCCCCACCCCCTTCAACCAACCCCTCCTCCATATTCAACAAGCAAAACTTTTAATGGCATTTATCATAAAATGTCAACGTAAGGTGCTGAAGATTCCAAGACACTAAAAGACACTACTTGACTCTGTTTCTCCCAGTGCCTCAGTTCTTGCCATTGACATTTTTTCCCCTCTGAGCTGGGGATGCCAGCCAGAGCGTTTCCATGCTAGACAATCTGCCCATCGTGGAGCTACACCCCAACCCTGTCACTCCTTACTTTTTAAAAATTGTACTTCCTTAGCGTATATTACAGATAATAAAGGGCTTCATTATGACATTTTCACACATGAACATAATGCAATTTGATCATATTTAATCATCCCCATTTCCTTCTGTGGTGGCTTGAATGAGAAATGTTCACCGTAGTCTTGAGCATTCGAACAGTTGGTGGCACTGTTTAGGGACATTTAGGAGGTGCCAACTTGCTAGAGGAAATACGTCACTGGAGGAGAGCTTTGAGAGTAAAAAAAGCCTTGCTCAGCCGAATTTTGAGCACCCTGCTTCAAGATGTGAGCTCTGAGTTTCCTGTCCCAGGTGCCTTGACTATTCACCGCTATTCCTGCCTTCACGGAACCCTCAGCCCAAATCAACCCTTTCTTCTCCAAGCTGCCTTGATCCTGTTTGGTCATGGAACAGAAGTGATGAACACACTCTCTCTAGGCCCTATCCACTCTCACTGATCTCTTCCCTCTCCCAAACTACCCTCTCTTCTCTCCCACCCCACCTCATCCTATGTGACCCAATGAGTTCACTACGGCTGCTTATAGGAGTATGGACAACAAGTTACTGACGTGAGTGTGAGCAATTTACCAGTGGCTACACCACTAAAGAAAATGTCTCTTCTTCCCCGAGCAACCCTTAGCTACCTATAAATCCTCAGAGAGTCCCCACCTTACAGGACAAGGTGTTGATGAGCCCAGTCTCATGTAGGTATTGCAGGAAGTCACAGCCGCTATGAGTTCAAGAGTGCCATGGCCATGCCATGCCTAGAAAACAGCATTCCAAAACACTCCACCCTGTCCTCTGGCTCCGACCTTCTTCCTACCTCCTTTTCCTTCCCTGAGCCTTGAAAGGGATAACACAGGTGCTATATTTATGGCCAAACATTCAAGAATTGCTGTTCTCAGCAGTGCGACCAACTGCGAATCTCTGCAGTCACCTCTGGCCACAGCAAGAAGCAGCTTCTGTGACAAAAGCTGATAGCAGCACTAATCTACACCAGTAAACATAGTTGTTAAAAAGGCAGTTTGATAGGCACACCATGTTTACTTAATAAAACAACAGCAGTAGTTTCCCCATGAGATCCTAAGACCTCCTAAATAATGGGCTTTTGGACCAGGTTTTTCAAACATGAGTTCCTTCATGTGGAACAAGCTTCAGTTCCAATCAGAAGGAGGTTAGTTACCTCATAACAGACTCGCCACTATAGCACTAGAGCACACATCTTGTCTAGCTGGTTGGTAGCATGGCACCCAGGGTCCATGGCTGTTGATGACAATTCTCTGTCCCCAGCAGCCTGTGTTACTACCCTGTGGCATAAACAACGGTTCAATTTTAATGGAGAAACCCAAGTTGAACTTGCAGGAAGTGAAATAAGATGGCTAATTTGGGTTGTCAACTGGAGGGAATTTAGAGTCACCCTGGAAACAAACCTCTGGGTATGTCAGTGAGGGATTTTCTAGATTAGCTTAAAAGAAAAGGGAAGATCCACCCTATGTGCAGGGCAGTACCATCTCCTGGGCTGGGGAGACGTAGTGAATAGAAAGGCGGGGGGGGGGGGCGCAACAGGACATTCCTTCGTCTCTGCTTTCTGACTGCAGGTGCAATATGACCAGGCACTGCTTGCTCCTGGGACCATGCTTTTCCCTAAGGAGCTGGACTACATCCCCTTTGAATTTCAAACCAAAATAAACCCTTCCTGAAGTTACTTTTGTGAGGGTATTTTGTTGCAGCAGTAAGAAACTCAACTTGGCTTCATTAAGTAGAAATGAAATTATTTGCTGGGCAGTGGTGGCTCATGGGTTTAATTCTGGCACATGGGAGGCAGAGGCAGGCAGATCTCTGTGAGTGTGAGGTCAGCCTGATCGGCAAAGCTAGTTCCAGGACAGCCAGGGCTGTTATACAGAGAAATGCTGTCTCCAAAAACCAAAACAACAACAACAAAAAAAAAAAGAAAGAAAGAAAGAAAGAAAGAAAGAAAGAAAGAAAGAAAGAAAGAAAAAGAAGAAACAAAATGAAATGAATTGCTAGGTGTCCCATTGAGGACAGTTAGGATTCCAAGCCAGACATGTCTATTGAAAATTTCCCTGTTCTCCCTATCCTCCACTTCTTCTGGTTGTAGGACATGCCAGCCCTAATTGTTCTTTTGTTTGATTTGTTTTGGTTTTGGTTTTTGGAGACAGGGTTTCTCTATGCAGCCATGGCTGTCCTAGAACTAGCTCTGTAGGCCAGGTTGGCCTTGAACTCAGGGATGCACCTGCCTCTGCCTCCTGAGTGCTGGGATTAGAGGCATGTACCACCACCACCTGTCTAAATTTTTTATTTTATTATTGTGTGGATTTTATATAAGTGTGGATGCACACTTGCTATGGCACATGGAGGTCAGAGGACAACCTTTGGAAGTTGGGTCTCTGTCCCACTGTCTTCTGGGGATTGAAATCAGGTCATTAGCACTGCGTGGCAAGCACTTACAACCCTGAGCCATTTCACTGACACCCAGTAATAAATTCTCAACACTTTTAAGTTCAGTACAATGTTCCATCATTTTCATTACCAGTTCAGAGTTTTGCTTTTTGAGGTGGGGCCTCTCTATGTAGCTTTGGCTGGCTTGGAGCTCACTATTGTAGACTAGGCTGGCTTCAGACTCAGAAATCCACCTTCCTCTGTTTCCTGAGTGCTGGGACTAAAGGCAGGCACCAACATGCCAGGCGGTTCGGATGTTTTAAAAGAGAGGTGGTAGACTGACTTTTCCTCCCAGTAAATCTTCAGGGGGACCCCAGGGATGCTCTGCTCTGTTGTTTCCCTATTGTTTCATCAAAAGGCTGGGGGAAATAAACAGCAAACAAATTTGCTCATTTCCTTTCAATTCAGCCCTTCACTACCCTCAACGAATACATTCCTTTGCTTTAAAGTCTAACTTACAGGAACAAGTAGAAGTCCGTCCTCTCTAAAAAGAATTATTTTTCTTAGAGTGTTTCAACTTTGATGGGCAGTCAGATCTGTGGGAGTCTGCTGGCCTCCCTTGGAGAGCTCACAATCAAGCAGTTTGAAGTTCATGTTTGTGATTCTATGAGTTTTCATCTTAAAGCAGTTTGCGGACACTACAAACTTTGGTCAAGAAAACACCACATCCCGCAGTGCTGAATTAGGGGGACTCTCCCTGGAGCCGGCAGGACCTTCCCAGTACCAGACAGACTGCCTTCTGAGGGTATGTGTCATGTGACACTTAGCACAAATGAAGTATTTACCGAACCGGAGGTGTTATCTCCCGTCTAGGTTGGTCTCCAAGCCCAAACAAGTGAGATGATGCAATTAATTCTGCCAGGGTCTGGATGGACTGTTTGCACAAACCTGGGCAGGGCGATTTTTGGAGCCGCCATAGACTTGGCTGGATTCAGGCTTTGCCGTCTCTAATTGCATGAAGGGCTCGCCTGGATCCTGCCTTAGTGGGGTCGCGGTAACCGGTTAAAGAAATTCTGCAAACAAACCGCTCATCACCAGGGCCCTCCCACGGCGGGAGAGAAAAGTAGCTTTGGCGGGAAAGAAGGGGGCGGGCACAGGGCGGCGGAAGGGGTGGATGCAAGTTCTGTGCTTGGCTCCGCAGGGACACAGACTGGTCCACACGACCTTCCAGGAGTCCTCGGAGGAAACCCACGCTGCCCCTCAGCAATCCGGGACTTGCAAGCGGTGGGCGGACAGCCCAGTGACTCGCGCGCCCGCCCGGACTCTCCGACTTTCCCCGGGACACGCCGCGCTCGGCCCCGGAAGCCCAGGCACTGGGCGCGCTTTTGGAGTCCCGGGCGCTCGCTCGCTCGCATCTCCACGCTCGGCGACACGCCCCTCTCGGTGCTGCGACATGCCTCGGAGGACCCGCCAGGAGGTGGACGCGACGCTGCAGGTGGCCAAGCTGAACGCCGCCGAGCTGCTGCCCACGGTGCACTGCCTGAGCTTCGGCCCCGGCAGCAGCGGCGCGGCCGCCGGCGACTTCTGCCTGCTGGAGCTGGAACCCGCGCTGTGCCAGCAGCTGGAGGCCGGGCACAGGTGAGCCGCATGGGGGCCCCGGGCGCGCGATCCCCCGCCTCCTGCGGGCCACAAATACCTGCTGCGTTTGGTCCTGGGGTGGGGTGGGGTGGGGTTGGGGTGGGGGTGTCACCGAACGAGGAAGCGGACCAGAGAGTTGCTTTGATTGGGCCAATGCAGACTGGTGGGCGGATCTCCAGCTTGCTGTCATCTGCCTGGAGGAATCCATGCCTCTGCTAGCAGGACTCAGCCAGCGGGAGAATGTCAGGAAGAGAGCTCCAGGGAGTTCGGAGGACCTTAGCAGTGATGCCAGGAAGAGAGCTCCAGGGAGTTCTGAAGGCCTTAGCAGTGATGCCAGGAAGAGAGCTCCAGGGAGTCCTGAAGGCCTTAGCAGTGATGCCAAGAACTCTACAGAGCACACAGTTGTTCTCTCTCAGACTATAGGAGCAGCATCCATATAGAGAGTTCCTGCCTTCCACTTGGGCTTCTTTTACTCGGACAGTAGTGGGACAGATGAGGTTTAAGATTAAAGCCTAATGCAGTCTTGGTTGGAAGTCACTGACTGAAGATCTGGAGCTGTTTCTAATTCCAGACCAATTGCAAGTTTGCTTGCAAAGACCTTGGCTTTTAGCACCTAGGGACCCTGACTGGGCTTAGTGATAAAGTGCTTATGTTATCGGATCAGGCCATAGGTTGGATCCCCCGTCCTGTTGAGGGTGGGGTGAAAAATGGTGGCTGGCTGAAAATATGGGTCATGGTTAAGAGTATTTTCGGCTCTCCCAGAGGCAAGCATCTTTATTGAATGAGCCACCCTGCCACCCTCCTCAACCAGCTTTGGGTCCGTTTATTTTGTGCAGACCTGACTCCTGCAAGTTGAGTCCTTCTTGTATTTACTCAGGCATTGTTCCCGCCCCTAGTTCATTTTAGCTGGATCATCTAAGCGCCCTTTGAGTTTGTGTAGCTGACCCATTGGGGTAGTGTTGTAGTTCATCAGCCACACACTGGCCACAAAATACCCTCAAGAGCATTGCCCCAAAAATGTTATTTATCTGTTTCCACCCACCTGTACTGGAGATTAAGAAGGACTCAAGGTGTGAAGGATCTTTTCTTTGTTGGGTTAATTTATAGTAATATTTAATTTAGTTGGTAAAACCAAGATATTAAAACATGCTTTTTAACCCTCCCCCAAGAGAGAGTCTCTAGCCAGGCTGGTAGTAAACTGACTAGGTAGCCAAGGATGACCTTGAACTTCTAATTGTCTTGCCTCCGACTGTGCAGTGCTGGGATTATAGGTGTGCTGGACAGTGAACTCAGGACTTTGTGCAATCATTCTACCACGGGAGTGAGCTACATCCCCTAACCCTGTGTGTCTGTGTGTGTGTGTGTGTGTGTGTGTGTGAGAGAGAGAGAGAGAGAGAGAGAGAGAGAGAGAGAGAGAGAGAGAGAGAGCCTTTGTGTGATTTGAAGTCAGGACAACTCTTGGGAGTTCATTTTCTCCTTCCATCTTTGAGAGAGGTAGAAAGACTCTTGTTTCTACGGCTTCACTGTGTACTGTACTCTGGCCAGTTCTCCAGTCTCCACCCCCCATCTGCCTGCAGGAGTTCCGGATTACAAATGCCCATGAGTGCATCTGGGTTTTCATGTATATTTATTTATACCTGATGTACCGTCACCTTGGCCTTATTTATTTACTTACAAGAATTGGAACAGTGTGTACCCCTCACTTTGGTTTGGGTTTTTTTGTTTGTTTTGTTTTTTGTTTTTTGAGACAGGGTTTCTCTGTGTAGCTTTGGAGCCTATCCTGGCCTCGAACTCACAGAGATCCACCTGCCTCTGCCTCCCGAGTGCTGGGATTAAAGGCGTGCGCCACCAACGCCCGGCTGGTTTGTTTTTATGAAACAGGGTCTCGTGTATTCTAGGCTGGCTTCAGCTGCCTTTGTAGCCAAGGGTGACCTTGAACTCCTGATCTTACCTTTCTACTCCTAACGAAATGTTTTGAAGTAAGAGTGCTAGTTTTTAGAAATGACTGTTAGAATGAGCGCTTAGATCCATTAAACCAGCAGTTCTCAACCTTCTTAATGCTTTGGCTCTTTAACACAGTTCCTCATGTTGTGATGACATCCCAGCCATTAAATTATTTTGTTGCTATCTCCTAACTGTAAATTTGCTACTGTTATGAACTGTTATGTAAATATCTGATAAATATGATATCTGATGTTTATCCCCCAAAGGGCAGTGACACACGGGTTGGGAACCACTGCATTCAGCTTTATTGGCACCAAGAGTAAAAGAAACAAACAAACAAACAAACAAAAAAAACAACTAAAAACAACCCTCCAAACCAACGCCACCTTTAGCCTTTATCCTACACTAAAGGTTTAGTTAGAGAAAAATTCCCGTCTCCTGTTTTAGGTCATTTATTGTTGTTTATTTAAGGGAAGTTGGTTGTGCACAAAAGTGTAAAATGCTTCACAGGTAATTGAAAGGTTCAGGCGTTATGCTGGCCTGCCCCTGTTACCTGGTGGAATCCACTCAGGCAGTACCCTGGTCAGCCCAAGGTTCCATGGGAAAGAAGTCTGCACGCAGGTGCAGAGGACCCCTTTAAAAGATAGGCCCCTGCACCTTTACCCTCTCTCTCCCCCTGTCTCTCTCTCTCTGTGTGTGCTCTCCCGTCTCTGTTTCCCCGCTCTGTCTCTCTATGGCGACTGGTCATGGCGGTCAGCCATTACCCGGTTCCTCTTCTTAGTCTCCCCATTCTGCTGGTCCTTATAATAAACTTATAGTCAATATGTCTGTCTCAACAATTTCTCTTTTCTTCTTTTTAAACAAAACAATAACAGTAATGAAAACAGATCCAACATCTTAGCATCTCTGTCATCGTTGCCTTTCTTCTCCCCCCACCTCCCCTTCATCTTTAAAGTCACCCGTGGTGAACTTTAGGCTTTGTCACCCGTGGTGAACTCCAGTCTTTAGTCTAGTTCGCATATATAGTTCTCATGCAGCATTGCACCCTTCTCTCCTCAGGGTCCCAGTTTCTCTGCCACATAGCCGATGATTAGGCCATGCTGTGAACCTTTAATTGTGCAGAATAAGGATGACTTGACTGGGTACCAGCTGCACACAAATCCTCTGGGAACTTGTTAGGGCTGCAGAATCCTAGGTCTCATCCCAGACTTAGCTTATCCCAGTCTGCTGTCTTCTCCAAGATGTCTGTTCCTACGTTTGAGAAGTAAAATGCCACCTGAGCCTGCTTCAGAAGCTAGCTGTATCATTTTCTTTCCCTTTGTTTTTTTGTTTTTGTTTGGTTGCTGTTTTGGTTTTCCTGTTGTTTTGTTTTTAGAAAGGATCTCATGTAGATCCGGCTGACCTCAAACCCACCGTGTACCATCTTACTATGTAACTGAGGATGGCCTTGAAACTTCTGGTCCTCCTCTCTCAGCCTCCTAACTTCTCCAGTCGCAAGGATCAGTCACTATTGGTCCAAAGCCAGGTGAATGCCACAGCATCTTGGCTAAAGAATCTGGATGCAGTGTCTTCTGAGTTTCTTAGCATATCTGTGGTGACATCTGGCCTTCTGGTCTCTTTGAGTCTTTCTTGCCTGCATTAAATTATTTTCCTTGGTTAGGTACCAGACAGATACCCAGCTCTCAAAAGTCCCAGTGTTTTTTCTGTGGACTCCATTATTGTACCACAGGAGCCTGTGTCAGTTTCTTTCCTGTTTCTGTGAAAAAAATAAAAAGAAAGAAAAAAAACCTGCCTTGACCAAGGCAGCTTCTAGAAGGCAAAGTTTATTTGGGCTTGTGGTTCTAGAGCGTTAAGAGTCTTTCGGGAGGAGACAGCGTGGCAGCAAGCTGCAGGCATGTGGCAGGAGCAGGAAGCTGAAAGACTGTCTTAGTTAGGGATTCTATTGCTGTGACGAAACACCATGACCAAAAGGCATGTTGGGGAGGAAAGGATTTATTTGGCTTATGCTTCAGCATTGCTGTTCATGCTGAAGGAAGGCAAAGACAGGAACTCAAACAGGACAGGAACCCAGAAGCAGGATCTGATGCAGAGGACGTGGAGGGACACTGCTTACTGACTTACTCCCCATGGCTTACTCAGCCCACCTTCTTAGAGAACCCCGGGCCATCTGCCCAGGGATGGCACCCACCCCCGTGGGCTGGGCTGTCCCCCATTTACCACTGATTGAAAAAAAACGTCTTACAGCTGGATCTCACTGAGGCATTTCCTCAGCTGAGGCTCCTTCCTCTGATGACTTTAGCTTGTGTCAAGTCGACACACAAAACCAGCCAGTACAGAGACAGAGACACATCTTTTATGGTACGCACCAAGCTGAGAGAGTAAACTCTTAGAAAACAAGGCTCTAAACTTTCAAAGCTCACCCTCAGTGATAGACTTCCTCCAGCAAGACTACATATACCTCCTGAACCTCCCCAATAGTGCCACCAGCTGGGGACCAAAGTCAAATGCCTGAACCTGAGGGTGGGGTGGGGTTGGCTTTCTCTTTCAAAGTACCAGAGGTATGGCCCAAGGCTTAGTTTTAAATCTAGAAGCCTGAGGATTGGGGGAGTATTTGAATGAGCTATCGACTAGCGTCTCAATAAGCCATGTCTTCTCCCCTCTCCATTTATTTCCCTGTAGTTTTGTGATCCGAGGTGACAAAGATGAACAAGCTGTGCTGTGTGGTAAAGACAAAACCTATGACCTGAAGATAGCAGACACATCCAATATGCTGCTTGTCATCCCTGGCTGCAAAACTGCAGAGCAGCTGAAGAGGGAGGAGACACAGGAAAACATTGTCCACACTGAGGTACTGCTATTTGGTCCTATACCTGTGTCTGAGCATGGCAGTCTGTGTTCCAAGCTTGCCTTTGGTTAAAAAGTTTTGGTATGAAAAATGTGTTATCAGAGGGAATCTAAAAATCTCTTTACTGAAGTTTGAGATTTCTCAGTATTATTTGAGTTCTTTTTGAATTTGTGAATTCTCTTTATTTTTCCACTTTGGCTTTTTTTTTTTTTGCCTCAGACACATCCAATTTTTCTCTTAATGTCTGTTTGCAATTAGGTAACTTGTTCTGTTTTTAAATTTGTTTTATTTTATGTATTTATTTTGTAAAAATTTTGTGTGTTGGTGTTTTGTTTGCATGGTCTGTCTAAACCATGTGCATGTAGTGCCTTTTGAGGCCACAAGAGGGTGTCAGATACTCCTGGAGCTGGAGTTACAGATGGTTGTGAGCTGCCATGTGTGTGCTGAGAATCGAGCCTGTGTCCTCTGGAAGAGCGACCAGTTCTTTAAGCCACTGAGTCATCTCTCCAATTCTAAGTGACTCATTCTTAAAGTTTTATCCACTTTTAGTAAATTATGCTGCAGATACGTTTTGAAAATTGAATCCCTCAAACTATAGTTAGTGCATTTGGTATAATTTATAGGGTAGAGAAGTGAAAAAAACTTGAGGTTGGAAGGGAGTGTGTTTCTTAGCTTTGAAGTTAGGTTAGTTTGTTAATACAGAACCAAGTAAAATGATAATTATTTTGGAGAATGCTGATGGTCGTTACCTAACAAAAATCCCCAGCCTGTCTTGATTTTCACACATATGGCAATTGAAGCAAAGCCCTTAATTCTTTCAGAATAACTCAGGCTAGTTGTTTCCTTAAAAATAGAATTGGGGAAGAAACAAGGGAACATGCTGGGAAGTTGTAATGATTCGTGATTCGTGTGGTATTAGGGTAGAGGAATGATCAAAACTATCAATAGGTGTGTGTGTGTGTGTGTGTGTGTGTGTGTGTGTGTGTGTGTGTGTGTGTGTGTCTCATGTAGCCCAGGCTAGTCTTGAACTTGCTATGCATCTGAAGATGTCCCTGAAATTCTGAACTTCCTGCTTTCATCTCCTAAAGCCTGGTATTAAAGTTATATACCACCATGCCTAGTTAATGCAGACTATTGTTTTATAGTTGATTTAAAAAATTATTTATATTTTATGTGCATTGGTGTTGGGTCCCCTGGAGCTAGAGTTAAAGACAGTTGGGAGTTGCCATATGGGTGCTTGGAATTGAACCCAGGTCCTCTGGAAGAGCAGTCAGTGCTCTTAACCACCGAGCCGTCTCTCCAGCCCCTTTGTAGTTGATTTTTTGAGACAGTCTTTCAGTGTAGCCCAGGCTGATCTTGAACTCTTAATCTTCTTGCCTCATCTTCCTCTAAGCACGAAAACTAGGCAAGCACTTTACCAGCTGAGCTATATCCCCAGTCATGGCTGGCTATTTTTGTTTACTTTTTTTCTTCTTTGGAGACAAGGTCTCACTATGTACCCCTGGCTGGCCTGCAACTCATAGAGATCCACCTCCCTCTGCCTCCTGAATACTGTGATAAAAGCAGGTGCTGCTACGCCAGACCCTGGTTTTTGTTTTTGAAGGTTTTATTTACTTTTATTTTATATCTATGAATGTTTGATCTGCATGTATTCTGTGTGCCACCATGCTTGACATTTGTCTTATTTATTTTATATTTTCAGTTGTTTCCATCTGGTAGGTAGAATTGTCACCATTCTAGAGTGTTTCAAGAGTATTCTTGAGAGTAATCATCATTTTGTTGGCAGTGTTTTTCTTTTCTGTCTTTTTTTTTTTTTAATTTTTTCCATGACACGGTTTCCTTGTGTAGACCAGGATGGCTTTGAACTCACAGAGTTCTGCCTGCCTCTGCCTCCCAAGTACCGGGATTAGCTGGGCGCCACCACCGCTTCATGGCAGTGCTTTTCTTAATGGGCTTTTCGAAGTAGTTGAGATGGCTGGAAAGGTACCGTGGCGCAAAGATGACTTTGTGGGAATGTTTTATCTTTTAGAAAGGCCACAAAGACTTATGCTGTGTTGTGATTTCTAGATCTTTGGTTTCTCTAATAATTATTGGGAGTTAAGAAGATGCAGACCTAAACTAAAGAAGCTAAAGAAACTTCTGATGGAAAATACCTATGAAGGCCCTGACAGTCATAAAGAGGGAGATCCAAGCCGCTCAAAAGTAAGAATATTATCTTCTTGTTTTATTTGAAATTTTAAAATGTAAATCATTAAAAAACTTTTTTTTTTTTTTTTTTTGAGGTATACTCTTGCTGTGTAGACTTGGCTGTCCTGGAACTTGTAGCCATCTTCCTGTCTCTGCTTCCTCAAGGGCTGGGATTGTGGGTGTGTGCCATCATCCATTACTGGTGATAGTCTTATTTTTTTTTTTACATTTGTGTTATAAAGGTTTCACACATACAGCAATCTGGGTGGACACTGTCCTTGTAGTCGAAGACTCTTCCATTTAGATATGACTGATTTCGTGTGACCTCAGAAGTTAAGGAGGTACGGGCCCTTGTCATCTCAGTGTCACGATATCATCTTGATTGCGTTAGAATTTGCTGAATCAAAACAAGAAGCAAAGGCAGGGTCGGGCTGAGTTACACTTGGATAGGAGACCACCGGGACTAGAGTGTGCTTCCGTATGTAAATACAGAATACCCTATTGTGGTTTCAGTGTCTGTATCCTCAGAGCTAATGATGCCGACCCTCTTTCTTCTTCTGATTGTCTATTTGGAGACAGGATTTCATTGATGGCAGGCTGGCCTCAAACCTGCTGTGTAGCTGAGGACGGCCTTGGAATCCTGATTCTCCTGTCTGTGCTTCCTAAACGCTGGGATTGTGAGGCACTGGAGATGGGACCCAGAGCCTCACACATGCGTCGGAAGCACTCTCCCTGGGGTTGTAGCTGTAGACCCCGACTGTCCTTTTTTGCTTCTTTGTTTGAGTTTTATTTGTTTTGTTTTCTTTTTCCTTTTTTTTTTTTTTTGTTTTTTTTGTTTTGTTTTGTTTTTTGAGACAGGGTTTCTCTATGTAGCTTTGGAGCCCATCCTGGCACTTGCGCTGTAGACCAGGCTGGCCTCAAACTCACAGAGATCCACCTGCCTCTGCCTCCTGAGTGCTGGGATTATAGGCATGTGCCACCAACGCCTGGCTTTCTTTCTTTTTTTTTTGTTTTGGAGATTTTACTTCATGTGCTTTGCCTGTGTGTATGTCTTTGCACTATGTGTTTACAGTGGCCATACAAGGCAGACCCATGACCTATTGGGTCCTCAGAAACAAGTTATAGACAACTGTGACCCCCCATGTTGATGTTGGGAATTGAACCTGAACCCTGGGTGCTGTGGAAGAACAGCCAGCGCTCTTAATTACTGAATCATTTATTTACCCAGCTCCATGTTCTTTTGTTTGTTTTGTTTTCTTTTTGAGACTGGGTCTTCCCAAGCTGGTCTTCTGCCTCAGTTTGCTCTTTAATTATGTATTCCCAGGTGTGTGCCAGCATATTCAGCTTTACTGGCAATGCATATAACTTTAGAGAAATGTGTTCAATTCTTTTTCCTCATTTTAAATTGTGTTATTTATATAAAAAAGTGATATATCGTCCATAATAGATAACACGACACAAAGATTTTTACTTTTATCTTTTTGCTTTCTTAATCTCTCTCTCTCTGTCTGTCTCTCTCTCTGTCTATCTTTTTTGAGAGAATGTCTTACTGTGTACTAGCCTGTGACTCTCCATGTACACCAGGCTGGCTTTGAACTTGGAGCCCTCTTCCTGCTTGTGCCTCTTGAGTGCTGGGATTATAAATGTGTGCCTTGCTTGACTTGATTTTTGTTTTTTGTTTTTTGAGACAAGGTCTCATTTCGTAATTCTGGCTGTCCTGGAGCTCACTTTCTAGACCATGCTGGCCTAGAACTGTGCCTCCCAAGTGCTGGGATTAAAGGTGTGTGCTACCACCGCTCGGCAGCTTGTTTATTCTTTATTGTGATAAAATACACATCACACAGCATTTACCACTTTAGTAAGTTCAGTAGCATTTAGTGTGTTCTTGGTGATGTGCCCTCATCAACACCATCCATCTCTAGGATCCTTTATCTATGTAAACTCTCTGTTAGTTAAAGAGTAACCACCCCTCCCCCCAAATGGTAGCAACTCACTACTTCTTGTCTCTCTGAATTTCACTATTGATGCATCATATAAGTGCAAACATATTTATTTGTCCTTTTGTATAGATAGATGTTTATTTATTTATTTATTTATTTGGTATGTGTGGGTGGGTGTTGGTGGTGCTCATGTCCATAACCTGAGTATGCAGGTTAGAAGTCAATTTGCAGGATCAGGTTCTCTTTCTCGCCTTGTGGATTCTGGGCGTTGAACTTAAGTCATCAGACTTGGTGGCAACCACTTTTTCTCTACAGAGCCACCTGGCCAGCCCTGTTTGCTTTGGTTCTGAGACTGGTGTGTGTTGAACTGTGAATGAGGGGGTGATGGGTTTGCATCCTATGACATGCGTGTGGAGGTCAGAGGACAACTTTGTGGAGTCAGTTCTCTTCCTCTGCCTTTACGTGGGTTCTAGGAATCAAACTCAGGGTGTCAGGCTAACAGTGGCAAGCATCTTTACCCATAAAAACCTTTTGCTGCTGAGCCATCCTACCAGCTCTTTAACTGAATCTTGATCCCCCTGCCTCCACCTCCAGGGTACTAAGATTACAGGTCTACAACACCTTGACCAGCAAATAGCATTCTGAAGTACAAAACTTAATCCTTTCAAGGTCATCTAGTTGATGACCCTGCTCTTGCTTTTCTCCTCTCCCTCATCTTAATTCTTCTCGTCCTCATTTTTCTTCTCCTCCTCCCCCACCTCCTCCCCACCCACTTCCTTTTCTTGTTCTTCCTTTTTTTTGGGATACGATTGAACTGTATAGCCCAGGCTAACCCAAATACTTCTTCCCTTGAGCTTGCTAAGGATTACAGGTGTGTGCCATCACACCTGGCTATGTCTTTTCTTTTGTCATTTGTATTTTTGGGGTCTTATTCAATAAACCATTGCCAAGTGCGATGACATCAAGATTAGCTCCTGTTTTAAGACAGATTTTGTATTGCGATCATTATGCATTAACAAAAGAAACTGTTTATGCTTTCACAAGCTCTGTTTACTATAGTGATACATTGTTTGTAATCTAACAAATAAAGGTTGCCTGAAGATCAGAATGCAGAGCTAAGCCACTAGTTAACAACACACCTAGTTCAGAGCTAAGCCACTAGTTAGCCACACACACACGTACACTAAACCACTAGTTAGCCATAGAGGACAGGCAGTAGTGGCCACACCTTTAATCCCAGCACTTGAGAAACAGAGACAGATGGATCTCTGAGAGTTCAAGGCTACCCTGGGCTAGAGTTAATCAATCTAAAAGAGAAAGAGAGTTCACACAAGCACTTGGGATGACACACCTTTAATCCCAGCACTAGAGAGGAATATAAGGCAGGAGCTCAGTGCAGTCTCAGGAAGTCTGAGGTTTGGAGAGACCATTGCAGTCTGCAGTCACTCTGAGCACAGGATCGCCCCTACTTTGGTCTTAGCCTTGGTAGAGGTGAGAACTCTCTAGTGGCTTGGTTGCTTTGCTTTTCTGATCTTCGTTTGAACCCCAATACCTGTCTCTGGGTTTTTTATTATTCGTGCTACAATTTACTTATTCTCTAGAACTCATTAAGAAAACTCAGAAAGTAGTATTTCTCAAATCAGTAAGATATGTATCTATTTCGTTTGTTTCAGTATACAACGGAAGATTTGCTTGATCAAATTCAGGCAAGTGAGGAAGAAATAATGGCCCAGTTACAAACCCTAAATGCCTGTGAGATTGGAGGTAGTGTATCTGTTACCATTCATAATGGCAGAACTGTATCACATGCAAGAGCAAAGCTTTGGGGCACCTTAACCATGTTGCATGCTTGTTTAATTTCCTTTTAAATTCAAAGGTAATGATATCAGGAGTAGAAGAGTACTTGTTGAGTATGTGTGAGACCTGGCGTTTGAATACCAGCACGCACACACACACACACACACACACACACACACACATACACACACACACACACACACACACACACACACACACACACACACACACACACACACACACACACACACACACACACACACACACACACACACACGGTGATGATGTTTGTCTTGGACAGCCTATAAGATGATCCGTACATGAGGTCAAACTGTCAGTCTGGGAACAGTGACATTTTAACCACTCACTACAGACCTTTCCTTTTAAAAGTCTTTAAATATCAAGTAGTCCGATCTTTTCATTTATATCAATTTTATTTTTTATTTATTTTGGTTTTTTGAGACAGGGTTTCTCTTTGTAATTCTATCTTTCCTAGAACTCACTCTGAAGACTAGGTTGGCCTCAGACTCAGAGATCACCTACCTCTGCCTCCCAAGTGCTAAATGTGTGCGCCACCCACCACACCTGGTTTAAATCAATCTTAAAACAGGTTAAAAAAAAATTAAGGCCTAAAGGTTGTGTTAATGACAGTCATGACATCAGTGCTGGATCCGTGCGTCAGAATCAGTTCAACAACTTCATTAAATCTTCAAATGCTGCTGCCAGTGCACTGGTGAACATGCATTGTTTTTAATTTAAGCACATGCGAAAGACCCAGGTATGTTGGGCTCAGCAGTTGATGGAGAAGAAGTTTGCAGAGCCTCCTTTGAGGGTTTGATTGGCTTCTGCTCTGGAGAACAGCATTTTTGTCAGTATCTGGATCTGTGGTCACTACTGAGACCTTGTTTGTAACCATCTATGAGCTATCTATCCATCTGTCTGTCTGTCTGTCTGTCTGTCTATCTATCTATCATCTGTCTCTCTATCATCTTTCAATCACCTGTCTCTCTATTATCTATCTGTCTATCTATCATCTATCTATCTACCATCTGTCTCTTTGTCTATCATGTGTCTATCATCTATCATCTCTCTGTCTCTCTGTCCATCTATCAATCATCTGTCTCTCTGTCTATCATCTATCTATCATCTATCTGTCTATCTATCTATCATCTATCTATCTATCTACCATCTGTCTCTTTGTCTATCATCTGTCTATCATCTATATTGCTCTGTCTCTCTGTCCATCTATCAATCATCTGTCTCTCTGTCTATCATCTGTCTCTCTATCTCTACCATCCATCATCTATCTGTCTTTTTTTTTTTTTTTTTTTTTTTTTTTGGTTTTTTGAGAGAGGGTTTCTCTGTGGCTTTGGAGGCTGTCCTGGAACTAGCTCTTGTACACTTTGCTGGTCTCAAACTCACAGAGATCCACCTGCCTCTGCCTCCTGAGTGCTGGGGTTAAAGGTGTGTGCCACCATTGCCCGGCCTATCTGTCTTTCTGTCTGAGGCAGTGTATCACTACATAGCTCTGCCCGGCCTGGAATTCACTAAATCAACAGTTCTCAAACAAAGCTTCACAACCCCTCTGAGAGTCTAATTTGTCACAAGGGTTGCATATCATATATCCTGCTTATCAGATATTTACATTATAGTTCATAACAGTAACAAAATTATAATTATGAAGTAGTAACAAAAATAATTTTATTGTTGGGGTCACCAACGAGTAACTGTGTTAAAGGAAGGAGGAAGGTTGAGAACCACTGCACTAAATAGATCAGGCTGGTTTTGAACTCATGAAAATCCTCCTGCCTCTGCTTCTCAAGTGTTGGTGAAACAGGCATCTGCCACTATGCCTGGCTATGAATCCATTCTCAGCTTGCTAGAGAAGCAACTTGATTCTTCACCTATTAGTTAGGAAGAAGGAAATCAGTATGGTTTGGTGAATGTACTATTCATTTTGCTCATAATCTTAAAGACAAGATTAGCTTCTGTGTGCCTTGCCCCTTAAATACGGAAAATTCTGTATGGTATTACCTCCCCTCCCCCGCTTTGTTTTTTGAGTTTTTCTGTGTGGCCCTGGCTGTCCTGGAAGTCTCTCTGTGTTTCTGCCTTCACATCCTACATATAAAAGTGTGTGTGTGTCTTCACACACATGCACGCACAAATTTAAATCTAGATTCTGTGTATTCGAGAAAACATGGTATTTGTCTTTCTCAGTTTAGCTCATTTCTCTTAACATAATGTTCTCTGCTTCCATCCATTTTCCTTCAAATATCATCATTTTGTTCTTGACTGCTGAAGGAAATTCCACTGTGTATGTACATAGCCAGTGTCTTAGAAATAGGGAAAGATATCTTGATCCCCCAGTGGTTAGTTTTCTTGTCCACACTGTAGCAGAATCTGTCAACCCTCTGGTGAGAACACGTTCTTTGTGCTGTGAGAACACGTTTTCAGATAGCTGTGATCAGAGAGTTCTGATCAGCAGCATCACACAGCTCAGATTACCTCAGTCCGTCCCTCACAGAGGGTCTCTTCCCAGGGTGCTCTAGATTGTGTCTAGTTGACAATCAACAGTAGCCACCACAATGCCTTATGGGTAAGAGGGTGTTACTGCTTTGTTTATTGATTATCTAATCACTTAAAACGTTCTTTAGTAAGTTTGACTTTTGGAATTTGTAGGCTATTGGAGGATTCTTGAATTTGATTATGAGATCAAACTTCTGAATCACGTGACCCAGCTTGTGGATTCTGAATCTTGGTCTTTTAGTAAAGTCCCCTTGACTGTATGCCTGCAGGAACTTGGACCTTTGGAGCCAGAGTGAGTATTTCCTTTATTTGTCACTGTGGATTTCCTTAAGACAATGGCAATTCTTTTTCAGAATAGAAGTAAACTGGGGCCATAGAATTTGCATTCTGATATAGAAAAAAAATAATTTATTTTGATTTTATGTGTATGAGTTTTTGCCTGCATATATGTATGTGCTTTATGTACATGCCTGCTGCCTGTAGAGGTGAGATGAGGGCATCAGATCCCCTGGAACTGGAGCGAACTGGTGGTTCTGAGTCAACAGGGGGGTGCTTGGAGCGGAACCTGGGTTCTTTGTAAGAACAGCAACTGCTCTGAACCTCTGAGCTGCTCTGTAGCCCAGTGTGTGTGTGTGTGGGGGGGGGATTAAAAATATGCAACCAGAAAGACATTGAGACCTGTGGTCACTGGGGTGAGTAAATCTGCATCATCTTTTCCACATTTTATTTTGGTCACAAAAAGTTAATGGTCATATGTGACATTTCCAGACTATTTACATTAGTAGTACTTAAGTATTATTTACCATCTAAGAATTTAATATTTTAATTCCTTAATGTATTTGAGTTTATAGTTAGCATCTGGGTTTAAAGTGTCTGTAAAATGCTGCTAAGTTTTCTTGTGTGTTTTACATTTTCAGGGAAATGATCGAACATTGTCTTAAATGCTATGGAAAGAAATATGTGGAGGAAGGTAAAAATTGGGAAGTATTCTAATAGGAATTTTTAACTTGTATGATAAATAAGTATGCTGGTGACAATAAGAACCATGAGAGGTTAACAAAGATACAGGATTCCTTCCAAGACGTGCTGTTGAAGGGAAGGAAGGGCTAATATTATATTGAATAATAACATAATACAGTGTCAGTGAGATGGCTGAGCCAAGCCTGATGCCCTGAGTTTTACTCCCAGTACAAAGTGACAACAGATTCCTGAAAGTTGTCATCTGACCTCTGACCTCCTGCTACCACATTCATGCGGTAGCAGGCATAAGCCCACACATGTACATGCACATACACACGAAGTAAATATACAAATGCCATGTTTTTTAAAAAAGATGTTATTGTCACTGGGCATTGGTGGCGCATGCCTTTAATCCCAGCACTCAGGAGGCAGAAGCAGGCAGATCTCTGTGAGTTCGAGGTCAGCCTGGTCTCCAGAGCAAGTGCCAGGATAGGCTCCAAAGCTACACAGAGAAACCCTGTCTCGAAAAACCAAAAAAAAAAAAAAAAAAAAAAAAAAAAGATGTTATTGTCGTGGCCCAGCATGTCTCAGCCCCAAGCCACGGTAGCCATGAGGTTCTGCCTGAGTGGGGGAGCGTGGACTTGGAAAATCCTAGCAACCCAACGGCAATAAAGACCAAACATACGCATTGTGTCATCTTTAGAGAGCTCTCAGTTCCATGCTGCAAAACTAGAGTCTCTTCTTTATTCAGCATCTTCCTGGCTGTTTTCTAACCATGCTTCCAAGGCCATGAAGCCATTTCTGTCTCCTTCAGTTGACTCCTCTCTGCTAGGTGGCTCCTCACTCTCTGCCCTCCCTTGTTACTTACACCCCTAGCCCTCTGCCCAGGTACAGGCCTATTCAAATGCTGAGTTCTGTAGAGATGCAAACTAGGGGACATTCTCCACTGAGGCCATGTCATTCAATAGCAGATTAGCTCGAATCTGCGATACAATTGTAGGCCAGAGCTGAACCAGAGGATTGTACCACGAGATATTTCTTAATAATATTCCCTGGCCCCTGACATGTTATGAACCTATCTGATACCATTTCCCCAGATAAAGTTTATTTTGAATTGGATGCTGATAAGATATGCAGAGTGACGGCCGAGATGCTGTTGCAGAATGCTGTGAAGTTTAATCTAGATGAGTTTCAGGAAGTGTGGCAGCAGAGTGTCCCCGAGGGAATGACAACTCGGCTTGATCAGCTCAAGGTAAGGCTGATAGGGGCTGTGCCTGGGATTCTCCAGGTGACATCTGACTAGATGAGGTGATTCTTGCCCTGGAGCTCAACTGGGAGGTATTTTATTTTCTGACACACCCATTAGAGGTACAGTCTTCATGTGCTCCATCACAAAGTCCTTTAACTCCCCCAGTACTTAAATACAGTTGTTGGGGCCACAGATGTGACGTAGTTGGTAAAACATTTGCCTAGTGTTAGACCCCCGGAAAAACTCAGGTATCCAGGGTCCCAGGCCATGACCGCAGTCACCCCAATCACCAGGTGGATTCGAGAGCTTGATGCAAACTGCATGAGGCTTTATTGTTTTTTAACGAGCTAACCCCATGTTAGCTCGGGTCTTTCATCCACCCGCCATGGCGGATGGCTAGCAAAGACAGCTCTTAGGGGCTGCATAGAGATCTTGTAGGGCAGCGTAAGGGGAGTGTCTAGGGGTACACACAGGCTCAGGATTGGTGCCTCCAGGCTTGGAGGGCTTGCCCTGTGTTGATTGGTCAACTGGTTGTTATGGCCCATAGGCCCTCCCAGGGTGGTTGCTATGCTCCGCGAGTTATTGCTGTGCACTTGTCCGTAAAGCACACCCAGTGCCGTAAAGCATAGCGCCACCAGCTAACTTCTGATTGGTTCCTTGCCATGAGGCAGGGATCTGACTTTCTAGTGACTAGGACAAGGCCAGACAAGCATGTGTTCAGCTGTTATGGCTGCCGACAGGGGCAGGCATCTGACCTTAGTGACTAAGACAAGGTCAGACAAGCTGTTATGGCTGCCGAAATGGGGAGCCAGTCCCTTCACCTCGTAACCCCAAAGCCCTGAATTCAGTCCCTAGCACCTCGTTAAAAAAAAATCAAGCATGGTGGTGTATGCCTTTAATCCCCAGCATTTAGGATAAAGGCCAGAGGATCAAGAGTTCGAGATCATCCTTGGCTACACATTGAGGTCATGTCAGTACAGGCTAGAGAAGACCCTGCTTCTAAAAAAGATGGCAGGAGAGAAACAAGCAAGCAAATCAACAGTCCCACCCCCAAGGAATGCTGGCCAAAGGAGTAGGTAACAGTTGGAAACAAGAAATGGTGATCAGAAGGTAAAAGTGCTTACCACCAAACCTGACACCCCAAGTTTAATCTTTAGGACCCACATGAGGGAAAGACAGAAATGACTCTTTTGTTGTTTTCCTTTTTAAAAAAATTCAAATTAAAAACAAGCTTGTTTTACATGTCAATCCCAGTTCCCTCTCCCTCCCCTCTTCCTCTGTCCCCCACTGACCCCCCATCCCAACCCCTTTCTGCTCCCTAGGAAGGGTGAGGCCTTCCATGGGGGATCTTAAAAGGACAGAAATGACTCTTAATTTGTCCCCTGATTTCTACATGTGTGCTGTCAAGTACACACATTCCCTTTGCACTACATTACTCTATACACACACACACACACACACACACACACACACACACACACACACACACACACACACGGAAAAAGAAAAAAGAGCAAACAGAAATAGATACTGAGTGATGGGTAGAGAAATCTTAGTGTCTCCTGACCACTTAGGCATGGGGGTTGAAAACCAGAATTTAGGTTCTCTAGATTTCCTGTTTCCCCAAGGCAGTGGGAGTGGAGCAGGTGTCCTCTGTAATCTGGACGTGCGTCTCTGAGTCTCAGAAGAGATGTCTGAGTAGACGATGGAAATATTACGGCCATGAGCACCGGCACTGGGGGCTGTGGGGTAGGATGAGGTTACCCAGGGCAGGTGGAGAGATAGGTAATGGAATGCGGTGGAGGTCTGGGAACCACACACTAAGTGAGACAGAAAAGAAGGCGGTGATGTCAGAGTTGGGGGGAGATGAAAGGGAAGAGTGATGGACATTAGAAGAAAGTGGGGCTGGTAAGGCGAAGCCAAGAAGCCAAGGAAAGTGCTTTCTGCATTTGGCAATGACTGGTCACTGGTGACAGCTGTCACCAAAGCTGTCTTGGTAAACTGGTGGCACTGACAGCCAGATTGCAGACAGCAAAGAAATCCCAGCATAAAGGACCTCTTTTATGAGAGTGGTGGCCTGTAATTCTCTGGATAAACTTTCTGTAAAGATTCATGTCGCTGGTATTTTAAATTAATCTAATGGCAAAAGAGATGATTCGTATTTAATTGTGACGTCATTACTTTCACTGCCTTTTTTCCTCCTTGTCTCTTGTAGGGTTTAGCACTGGTGGATAGAAGCTCAAGACCGGAAATCATATTTTTGCTCAAAGTAGATGATTTGCCCGAGGGAACACAGGAGCGATTCAATAGTCTGTTCTCTCTAAGAGAAAAGTGGACGGAAGAAGACATCGCTCCATATATCCGGTAAGTAATTCACTCACAATGGTTATGATGGTTGTTCTTTTATATTTTATTTATTTATTTATTTATTTATTTATTTTGGTTTTTCGAGACAGGGTTTCTCTGTGTGGCTTTGGACCTATCCTGGCACTCACTCTGTAGACCAGGATGGCCTAAAACTCACAGAGATCCGACCGCCTCTGCCTCCAGAGAACTGGGATTAAAGGCGTATGGCACCAACGCCCAGCGTGATAGTTGTTCTTTAAAAAGTGGCATAGGGTTTCAGGTTTATGACTGAACACCATATTGCTATATAGTCCCTGAGGATACTGTATCCCCTGAAACTTTCTCAAATGGCCTACTCTGTCATTCATCCTGAAGGTGGAATATGTGTTAGCCTTTTTTCTTAACATTCCTGCTATAGTCTTTCTCTGCTCTCCTTTCACACTTCTTCGGGGGAGAGCAAATGTACCTATGTGCCAAAGGTAGATAACCTCTCATTGATTGCCAATTCCCGTCTTTCCTGATGCTTGCATTGTTGTTGTCCTTTTCTTCTTCTTTTTTTTTACTTATAGTTATTTATCTATTTAATCTTTGTGTATGTGGGAGTGTGTCTGTGTACATTCGTGTGTGCGCACTCGTGAGGGTGTGAGTGCATGCGTGCGGGCACACGTGTGTGTGTGTGGGGGGTGGTGAATGCAAGTGCATGTTTTCCACGGTATATGTGGAGGTCAAAGGACACCCTTGGGTGTTGGTCTTCACCTTCCACTCCACTTGAGATAGGCTCTTCTGTTCCTTTTTTGCAGCATATGCCAGACTAGCTGGCCCAAGGGCTTTTGCAGATTCTCCCGTCTGTGTCTTCTGTCTCCATCCGGGAGCGCTGGGACGGAGACCCATGCTGGGGCTTGCAGTTTTCTGTCTGTTTTAGAGATTAGCGCTCGGGTCCTCACATACGCAAAGCAAGTACTTCTTCACCTATTGAGTCACGACCCCCTTAGTCTTGATTTGGTTTTTTGAAGCAGGGTCCCAAGTAGTTCAGGCTGCCCTTCAGCCTGCTGTGTAGTTAAGGATGACCTTGAACTCCTGATCCTCCTCCACATGCTGGGGTTACAATTATGAGCTGTGTCTGTCTGTTACTTTAACTTAGTATGACTTTGTTATTTTGTTTGACTTTTGAGGCAGGGTCTCACGTGATAGCCCAGGTTGGCCTCAAGCTGGTTAGGCCGGTCTGAAACTCATGATCTGTCTTCCTCACCTCCTCACAGGCCGGGATTATAGGAGTGCACCACCACACCTGGCTCTTGAATTATTCTTTGATAACATGGTACTGGCCAGATCCCAGAAGATCAAATTAGCCTTGGTGGCTCAAGTCTCCCAGGACTTGAAATCCACTCCCAGGCCTGTAGCTCCCGCTGTGTATGTATTCCTCCTCTATTCTCTCTCCCTCTTAATTAAACCCAACTTTCTGTTTATTCTGTGGCCTACATCCATAGCTGAAGTTCCTGGAGAAAAATCTCCAAGGAGATCACCAGACTCGGAATTTACCACAGGCCCCAGCCTGTCACTATGTCTCATGAAACCTTCCTACCTCGTATTTTCATCGTATCTTCTTTTATCTTTCAGTGCCACCAATACCCCATTGTGTCTTCACTCCCTACCTATGATTTTATTGCTTGAGGAAATGGAAGCAATTCGGTAGGAATCCCTTCCTTTCCCATTGCCCGATCTTCATTCCCCTCATGTTGTCCTTCCTTCCTTTCAGTCTCCCCAGTATGGTGTATACATGGTACTCCCCTCTTTCTGTCATACATCTTAGGATAGATTTGTTCTCATCTGTGTGAGCGTGTGTATATGTACATGGAGGCCAGGAGAACTAGATGTCTTCCTCCATCGCTCTCTGCCTGTTTTTCTGAGGCAGAGCCTCTTCACGAACTGAGGGCCTATCTTGGCTAGGCTTGAAGTTAGCCAGCTCTATCCATCTTCCTATCTCTACCCTTCTGGGAGCTGGGATTTGTGGGGAAGAGTCAGGCTGGTACCATGAGTGCTGGGACCTACATTCCAGTCCTCATGGTTGTGGAACAAGTGCTCCTAACTACCGAGCCATCTCTTAGGTTCCTCTGTTCCTCCCATTGAGGCCAGTCCTCCCTCTGCACTCCAGCCATCTCTTCTGGCCCTTTCCAAACCCTGGCTTCTTGAGTTGTCTCTTTTCTCCCATACTGGGTCATCCCCATCACACATGTTCTGCAGTGTCACCCAGACTGCAAAGCAACCTGCTGACCCCATGTCCTTTTCTCTCCTTCATAGTAAATGCCTGATTGAACTAGCCAAGTGCTCTATAACTGAGCTCTATCTTCAGCCCTATTTATTTGAGGGAGAGAGAGGAGTGTGTGTCATGGCTCGCATGGGGAAATCAGATGACAACTTTTAGGAATCAATCCCTTCTTTCTATGATGTTCAATCCCAGGGACTGAACTCAGGACGTCGGGTAGCAAATGCCATTATCTGCTGAACCTTTTCATTGGCCCTCATCCTTCTTAAACTTTCTTAAATTCTCTTAAACTCTCTCTAACTCTCTCTCTCCATCCCTTCCACCTCCCTCCCTCCTTCACTCCCTCCCTCTGTCACTCCTTCTTTCCTTTCTTTTTTGAGATAGGTTCTTACTAGGTTGCTTGGGTATGCCTGGAACTCACCCGTATTTCAGGTAGGACCTCAGTCTGTGACTGTTCTGCTCCCAAGAGGATTACAAACCTGTGCTACTACTCTCTCTCTATATATATATATATATGTATGTGTGTGTGTGTGTGTGTGTGTGTGTGTGTGTGTGTGTGTGTGTATTGTCCTCATTCAGGTCTGAATAAATATAAGTGGCTTCCTTATTCTATTTTCAGTGTTGATGTTTGTCACGACCTGTTGATTGTTAAATATCGAAAAGTATCAATATGATAAGTCTGCCCAGATTCCATCATCAACTCATTGCCTCCATCATCTAAAGCTCAGATCATATTATGCCTTTTTCATTGTTTAAAATACTGCTAGTAGCCTTTGCATTATATTTCCAATTAAATCACAAGCCCTTTCTGGGTACTCTGTGGCCCTCTGTGATCGAGTTCTCTTTCCCTTCATGTCATCTCCTCTGTCCTCAAATTAGGCTTCAGGCAGTCTTCTTTTGAGGTACATAAACTAAAGTCCAAGAAGGGCATGCAAGCTGGACAAGCCCATACTTGGCAAGCCTAGGATACAGGTTCCTTGACTCTAGACTACTCCGTATCGCATTGCTTCTATTTCTCATTTAGAGATTACATGGTATACTGGAATTAACGAGGTACTTTGAAGTCATACACACATGATTCAAATTTTATTTTTGGCTAGATTTTTTCTCTTTTTTCCTTTTCTTGTTTAAATTAGAAACAATCTTATTTTATATATCAATCCCAGTTCCCCTCCCTCCCATTCTCCCATGCCCCCCACCAATCCCCATCCCATCTCTCTTCTGCTCCATAGAAAGGGTGAGACCTTCCATGGAGGAATCTTCAAAGTCTGTCACATCATTTGGGGCAAGGCCTAGACCCTCCCCCATGTGTCTAGGCTGAGAGAGTATCCCTCTATGGAGAATGGGATCCCTGTGTCCATTCGTATATTAGGGATAAATACTGATCCATTACCAGATGCTCCATAGACTGCCAAGGCCTTCTAACTGACACCTATGGGCAGGGGGTTAGGATCAGTCCTATGCTGGATTCCAAGCTGTCAATCTGGAGTCCATGAGCACCCCCTTGTTCAGGTCAGCTGTTTCTGTGGGTTTCCCCAGCATGGTCTTGACCCCTTTGCTCATCACTCCTCCCTCTCTACAACTGTATTCCAGGAATTCGGCTCAGTGCTTAGCTATGTTTTTCTGCTTCTGTTTCCATCAGCTACTGGATGAAGGCTCTAGGATGGCATATAAGGTAGTCATCAATCTCATTATAGGGGAAGGGCGTTTAAGTTAGCCTCTCTGTTGTTGCTTAGATTCTTAGTTGGGGTCATCATAGTATTTATCTCTGGACATTTCCCTAGTGCCAGATTTCTCTTTAAACCTATAATGGCTCCCTCTATTAAGGTATCTCTTTTCTTGCTCTCATCTATTCTTCCCCCTACTCAATCTTCATGCTCCCTCATGTCCTCCTCTCCCCCTCTCTTTCTCCTAATTCCCTCTCCCCTCCCTGCATGCTTCCTTACTCCCAATTTTCTCAGGAGATCTTGTCCCTTTCTCTTTCTCCGGGGGGATCATGTATGTCTTAGGGTCCTCTTTGTTTCCTAGCTTCTCTGGAGGTGTGGATTGTAGACTGGTAATCCTTTGCTCTATGTCTAATATTCATATATGAGTGTATGAGTGAGTACATACCATGGCTTCTTCTAGTTCTGTCGATTTGCCTGTGAATTTCAAGATCCCATTGTTTTTTTTATGCTGAGTAATACTCTGTTATGATAAATTTTTCTGCCAAAAGCCACTGAGCCCCATCACCACATGTGAGCTTTACAACAGCCGCCCGCCCGAGTTAGAGCCCAAATTAATACACAGAAACTTGTATTAGGTTCAAATGCTGCTTGGCCGATGACTAGGATTCTCATCTGTTAGCTCAGTCTTATTTATCATAAATCTATATATTTTATAAGACTTATCTTCTCAGACACCTTACATTGGCGTCCTCCCCTTGCCGGTGGATCACACCCTGCCGCTGGTGGATGTGAAGGGGAAAAGGGCACTTCTTGTTTCTCCTTGCGTAAATATGAGTCTCCTTGCTATGTCACTTCCTGCCTGGATCACCACTTCTTTACTACATTTCCCAGAATCCTCTTTGACTCCTAGTCCTGTCTAACTTGCAGCCTTATTGGCCAAACAGTATTTTACTTATCATTCAGTAAGATAAACACAGAAGCACTTCCCCCATCAATACTCCATTGTGTAAAATGTACCACATTTTCTCTATCCATTCTTCAGTTGAGGGGCATCTAGGTTGCTTCCAGGTTCTGGATATCACAAATAATGCTACTGTGAACATAGTTGAATGGATGTCTTTGTTGTATGAATGTGCATCCCTTGGGTATATGCCTAATAGTGGAATTGCTGGATCTTGAAGTAGACTGATTTCCAATTTCCTGAGGAACCACCATACTGATTTCCCAAGTGGCTGTACAAGTTTGCATTCCCACCGGCAATGGAGGAGAGTTCCCCTTTCTCCAAATCTTCTCCAGCATAACTATCATGATATTTTTGATTTTAGTCATTTTGACAGGAGTTAGATGGTATCTCAGAGTTGTTTTGATTTGCATTTCCCTAATGATTAAGGATGTTGAGCACTTTCTTAAGTGTCTTTCAGCCATTTTAGATTCCTCTATTGAGAATTCTGTTTAGTTCTGTACCCCACTTTTTTTTAAAGATTTTATTTATTTATTTATTTATTATGTATACAACATTCTGCTTCCATGTATATCTGCACACCAGAAGAGGGCACCAGATCTCATAACGGATGGTTGTGAGCCACCATGTGGTTGGTGGGAATTGAACTCAGGACCTCTGGAAGAGCAGTCACTGTTCTTAACCTCTGAGCCATCTCTCCAGCCCCCTGCACCCCACTTTTTAATTGGATGATTTGGTGTTTTGGTGACTAGCTTCTTGAGTTCTTTGTATATTTTGGAAATCAGCCCCCTGTCAGATGTGGGGTTGGTGAATATCTTTTCCCAGTCTGTGGGCTGATGTTTTGTCTTGTTGACTGTGTCCTTTGCCTTACAGAAGCTTCACAGTTTCAGGAGGTCCCATTTATTAATTGTTGACCTCAGTGTCTGTACTAGTGTTCAGTACCAATTCATTCAAGGGTACCTCCCACTTTCTCTTCTAAGAGGTTCAGAGTGGCTGGATTTATGTTGAGGTCTTTGATCCATTTGGACTTTGTCATAAATCAGGTGTTCGTAGGTCTGTGGGTTAATATCAGGGTTTTCAATTCAATTCCCTTGGTCTATCTGTCCATTTTTCTGCCAATACCAAGCTATTTTCAGGACTATAGCTCTATAATAGAGCTTGAAGTCAGGGATGTTGATATCTCTGGAAGTTCCTTTATTGTACAGGGTTGTTTTGGCTATCCTTGGTATTCTGTTTTGCCATATAAAGTTGAGTATTGTCCTTTCAAGGCCTGTGATGAATTGTGTTGGGATTTTGATGGGGATTGCATTGAATCTGTAGATTACTTTTGGCAAGATTGCCATTTGTACTACATTGATCCTACCTATCCAAGAGCATGGGAGATCTTTCCATTTTCTGGTATCTTCTATAATTTCTTTCTTTAAATACTCAAGTTCTTGTTATACAGGTCTTTCACTTGTTTGGTTAGCATTACCCTAAGATATTTTATGTTGTTTGTGGCTATTGTCAAGCGTGTTGTTTCTCTGATTTCTTTCTCAGCCCATTTATCCTCTGTATATAGTATGGCTTCTGATTTTTTGAGTTAATCTTGTATCCTGACACTTTTCTGTGGGTGTTTATCAGTTGTAGGAGTTCCCTGGTAGAGTTTTTCCGGGTCACTTATGTAAACTATCACATCATCTGCAAGTAATGAAAGTTTGACTTCTTCCTTTCCAATATGTATACCCCTCATCTCCTTTCTTTTATTGCTCTAGCTAGAACTTCAAGTACAGAATTGAAGAGATATGGAGAGAGTGTACAGCCTTGTCTTGTTCCTGATTTTAGAGGAATCACATTGAATTTCTCTCCATTTAGTTTAATGTTGGCTGTTGCTTTGCTGTGTATTACCTTTATTGTGTTTAGGTATGTTCCTGTTATCCCTGATCTCTCTAGGACCTTTATCAAGAATGAGTGTTGGATTTTGTCAAAGGCTTTTTCAGCATCTAGTGAGATGATCATGTAGTTTTTCTTTTTCAGTTTATTTACATGGTGGATTATATTGGTGGATTTTTTTATGTTGAGTCATCCCTATATCCCTGGGATGAATCCTACTTGATCATGGTGTATTATTCAATTTCCATGAGTTTGTAGGGTTTCTGCATTTTATGTTGTTGTTGAATTCTAACTTTAAACCATGGTTGTCTGATAAGATACAGGGGGTTATTCCAATTTTTTTGTATCTGTTGAGGTTTGCTATGTTGCCAAGTAAGTGTTCGATTTTAGAGAAGGCTCCATGTGCCACTGAGAAGAAGGCATATTCTTTTGTGTTTGGATGAAATGTTCTATAGATGTATGTTAAACCCAGTTGGATCATAATGTCTGTTAGTTTCTTTGTTAAATTTCTTTCTGGTGGTTCTGTCTTGTAGTGAGAGTGGGGTGTTGAAGTCTGTCACTATAAGTGTGTGAGGTTTTATGTGTGATTTGAGTTTTAGTAATGTTTATTTTATGAATGTGGGCATAGATATTTGGGGCATAGATGTTCAGAATTGAGATTTCATCCTGATGGATTTTTTCTGTGATGAATATGAAATGACCTTCTTCATCTCTTTTGATTGATTTTAGTGTGAAGTCTAATTTGTTAGATATTAGGATTGCTACACCAGCTTGTTTCTTGGGTCCGCTTGATTGGAAAATCTTTTCCCAAACCTTTACTCTGAGGTAACATCTGTCTTTGAAGTTGAGGCATGTTTCTTGTATGTAGCAGAAAGATGGATTCTGTCTTTGTATGCATGCTGTTGGCCTGTGTCTTTTTATAGGTGAGTTAAGACCATTGATATTGAGGGATATTAATGACCATTGATTGTTCATTCTTGTTTGGTTTGGATATGTTGTTGGTGGTGGTATTTTGGTATTGTGTGTGCCCCCCCTTTTGTTTCTTTTGGCTGTTGGTAAAGTGGTATTATCTATTTCATATGTTTTTGTTAGTATAGTTAACTTCCATGGGTTGGAGTTTTCCTTCCAGAACTTTCTGTAGTGCTGGATTAGTGAATATGTATTGTTTAAATCTTGTTTTGGCATGGAATATCTTGTTTTCTCCATCTATAGTGATTGAAAGCTTTGCTGGATATCAGTCCATGGTCTCTTAGTGTTGGTAGAATGTTTATCCTGGACCTTCTGGCTTTCAGATTTTCCATGGAGATGTCAGGAGTAATTCTGATAGGTTTGCCTTTATATGTTACTTGGCCTTATGACTTTGCTGCTCTTAATATTCTTTCTTTATTCTGTATGTTTGTTGTTTTGATTGTTATGTGACAACAGGACTTTTTTTTTAATTTTTTTTTTTTGTGGTCCACTCTATTTGGTGATCTGTAAGCTTCTTTGTTTTTGTTTTTGTTTTTATTAGAAACAAGCTTCTTTTACTTGTCAATCTCAGTTCCCTCTCCCTACCCTACCCTCCTCTCCTACCCCCCAGCCCCTTTCTGCTCCCCAGAGAGGGTGAGGCCTTCCGTGGGGGGAATCTTCAAAGTCTGTCATATCATTTGGATCAGGGCCTAGACCCTCCCCCATGTGTCTAAGCTGAAAGAGTACCCATCTATGTGGAGAGGGCTCCCAGAGTTTATTTGTGTTCTAGGGATAAATACTGATCTACTACCAGAGGCCCCAAAGATTGCCCAGACCTCCAAACTGACATCCTTGCTCACGGGGTTTGGAGCAGTCCTATGCTGTTTCCCAGGTATCAGTCTGGGGTCCAAGAGCAACCATTTGTTCATGTTGCTTCTTGTACTTTTATTGGCATGTCTTTCTTTAGGTTGTGAAAGTTTTCTTGTATATGTTTTCTGCACCTTCTTTTATACCTATTATTCTTAGGTTTGGTCTTTTGATGGTGTCCCATGTTTCCTGGAGATTTTGTGTTAGGGATTTGTTGGACTTAAGATTTTTTTTGGTCGATGAATCTATTTCTCCTAGTGTATCTTCAATGCCTGAAATTCTCTTTTCCATCTCTTTTATTCTGTTGTTTATGCTTGCATCTGTAGTTCCTAATCATTTACCTAGCTTTTGTATTTCCAGCATTTCCTCATACTGTGGTGTTTTTTTTTTTGTTTTGTTTTTTTGTCTCTATTTCAGCTTTCAAGACTTACACTGTTTGAAGTGTTTCCTTCACTTGTTTGGTTATTTTTTTCTTGGCTTTCCTTGTTTTCTTTAAGAGATTTGTTTATTTCTTGCAATTTTTGGTTTGTCTTTTCCTCCATTTCTTGAATTTTTTGTTTGTTTTTTTCTTCCATTTCTTTAAGGGATTTTCTCATTTCCTCTTTGAGGGTCCCTATCATCTTCATAACATTTTTAGGGTCGTTCTCTTCTGCTTCATCTGTGTTGGGATGTTCAGGTCTTGCTGCTGTGGTGTCCCTAGGCTATGGTGGTGTCTATCTTTCTGTTGCTGAATGTGTTCTTATATTGTCATCTTCCCATCCCTTCTTCCAGTGGTTGTCCGGGTCCAAGTTTTTCTTCTGATGGCTGTCCTCTTCCCATGGGTGGAGGCGGGACTAGCACCGTGACATTGGCAGACTCTGGATGGCCTGGTCCGCCTGGACTGGTTCCCCTGTGTGCAGTCTCCAGGCCTCAGGAGGCTCCTAGCAGGGCAGCATGCAAAAAGGTGGCCATGATGCAAAATTTGACCCTTATTTACTACCTGAATTTGTTTCCTCATATCTAATATTGGGTTGAATAACTCATCACTCTTATTCTTGTGAGGGTTAAATGAAATGATACAAGTAGTCTACCTAGTTCAGTTGAGACGTAGAAACAGTTGTGTAGCAAGCTTTGTTGTTGGTCGCTAGCTCACAAATAATGATATGGAAACTTCTTATTAATTATGGAAGTTCGTCCTCAGCTTAGGCTTGTCCTAGTAGCTGTTATAACGTAATTTAACCCATTTATATTAATTTATGTTTTGCCTTGTGGCTTTTTCCCTGCTTTTCATTCTGCATGCCAACTTCCTCCGTGTCTTGTTAGCATCTGACTTTGTGCCTAGAGTCATCTCCTTTCTCTCTCTCTGCCTATACCTCCTGCCTAGCTATTGGCCATTCAGCATTTTAGTACACCAATCACAGCAAATACGTATCCATACAGTGCACAAATGTCTTACAACAGTCTTCACTGTTCTTCTCATACATGGTATTGGAAAGATGGCTTTAAGCTAGGCATTGTAGCACATGCCTTTAGTCTCAGCACTCTGGAGGCAGAGACAGGTGAATCTCTGAGTTTGAGGCCAGCCTGGTCTACACAGAGAGTTCCAAGACAGCAAGGGCTACACCGAGAAAGCCTGTGTCAAAAAACAAACAAATTTGAAACAAAATGAAAGATAACTTTGCGAGGTAAAAGTAAAGTAAGCAGTCCTGTATCATGTTATGTTCCCTGAAATATTCACGGCATTTATTTATTTTTATTCCCACAGGGATTTGTGTGGCGAGAAGCAATCTATAGGCACGTTACTTACCAAATATTCTCGTTCTTCAATGCAAAATGGTGTGAAAGTTTATAATTCAAGAAGACTCATTTCTTAAAAGAATGGCTCACCTTTTGGGGGCACTCAATTGCTTTATACAGTTTCTGGATATAATAAAAGAAGATTCTCTTGCATACTTTTATCCCTGACTTTTTTAAAGATGAAATTTTACTTACGATTATTGTAAATGTGCATGGGTACATATGCCACAACATGTATGTAGAGATCAGAGGACTTCCCTATAGTCTTTTTTCTCCTCCCATCTTTCAAGTTCAGAGATCAAATTTAGATTGCCAGGTTCACTCAGCAAGCACCTTTACATGCTGAGCCGTCTTGTTGGCTCTATTGTTGGCTTTGAAAACCAACTCTTTGAATACCTTTTTCTCCTTTCAGCATTTTGTAATTACTACCATTTTTTATTTCTCCAGTACAATAAGATATTTCCATATTCTTCAGTGTACAATGCTCACTAAATACAAGTACAACAATAAAAACTGGAGGGTGGTGGTACACACCTTTAATCTCAGCACTCAGGAGGCAGAGGCAGGTGAATCTCTGAGTTTGAGGCCAGCCTGGGCTGCAGAGGAAGTCCAGAGTAGCCAGGTTTCTACATAGAGAAACCCTGTCTTGGAAAAAAAAATCTGTATTTATTATATCTTGAAGCCTGTAAGATTCTATATATAGAAAGTTCTGCTTTTCACTTATAAACTCCGTGTTTTCAATTAAGATTTGGTGTCCTGGTTATTACTATACTTAAAAAGTTTTCAGAATAACAATTAGTAGTAGTCTCATACAAAGATTTATTCTGTTCAAAGGCCTTTCTAAATTAAGGGGTTATATTATCTCTTAGGATTCTGTAGAATATATAACATATTTTATATAATACATAAATATACATACTAATTTTATATTATATAATTATATGGTAATTACAAATAGAATCATATTCACATATATAATTATATGAATATTTATATATAAATATAAAAATATAAACATATAAATATATATGTATGTTATATTACACACATATATAATATATAAATTTTATGTATTTACAATAATATTTATATTCAATATATAGAATTTATATATGTTACTTTTATATCATGTCTTATATCATCATATATGTTATGCATTATATTATAATATATAATATACATGTTAGACTTGCTCACAGGCTGTGGTCCAGTTAATTCAACAGTGGCTGTCTGCCAATGAAAAGTGTAAGAATTCAGTGGTTGTTCAGCCCATGAGGCTGGATGTTGCAGCTGGTCTTTATTCTCCTGAATCTTGAAGAAGTAGGTTCTAATGCCAGTGAAGGAATGAACTGGCCAGCAAGAGCGAGCACCAAAGAGCAAAAGCTTCCTTCTTCTTTATATTGAATGACTTGGTATGGCTGGAAAACTAGTGGAAAAGTAGAGTCCACTCCAGGGACGGGATGTTTGTAGAGTGAAAACATTTTGAATGGCAGTGTTATTCAGCAGATTTAGCCCCCACTCCACCCCATTGCAGGCTCATAAACCTTTCATAAAGTACTGCTACAGTTTTGTTAAGACAGACCTTTCCACCACTCTTGATATTACCAGTTAAAATAAGCAGATTACTCATTTAGTAGACTTAAAGATAGAAACTTAAAAAGTTTGCTGTGTGATTTTTGAGCTGCTTAGAACCAGAATAGGATCGAACCAGGCCCCCTGAACATGGGTGTCACTAGGAGGCCTGGGCAGTCTATAGGGCCTCTGGCAATGGAACCAGTATTTATCCCTAGTGCATGAAAAGACTTTGGGAGCCCATTCCCCATGGAGGTATACTCTCTTAGCCTAGATACACGGGGGAGGACCTGGGCCCTGCCCCAAATGACTTGACAGACTTTGGTGATGTCTCATGGGAGTCCTCACTCTCCCTGGGGAATGGATGGGGCATAGGATAAGGGGTGGGGAGCACGGAAGGATGGAAGGGAGAGGGAATTGGGATTGATATGTAAAATAAGATCGTTTCTAATTTTTCGGGGTCTGGTCTGTATTAGCCACACTTTGTAGGGGGCATTTATTACAGATTCATGCTTTTGGGGCAGTGATTGGAACCAGTCAGACAACTGGGTCCAACCCTGAGTGGAGGAGAATGGACTCAGGGTACACTAACTTTCCACCGGCATTAAAGAAGAAACAGAGACATCTGGTCATATCAGGAGGGCAACCAATTAATACTGAAGGCCACAGTTTATTGTTCCATCATCTTAAGTAACCATCCAAAGGTGGGGGCAATGGTAGAAGACATTATTATCATGTGTATAGGGCTGATAGCAAACATTTCCCTTAATCCTAGAGACACTCCTTTGCAGCACATATTCAAGCCCTCAGGCACCCCACACCAGCACATCTCACTAGCCTTTTAAAGCTCTAACACTACTCCTAACACCAGCCCTAACCCAAATGCTAACACTAACCCTATCGAAACACTAAGCCTAAACCTAACACTAATCCTAACCGTAAAGCTAACCCTAACGCTAATCTTAATGTTAACCTAACCCTGACCAAAATCATAACCCTAACCATAATCCTAAAACTAACACAAACCCTAATGCTAACCCTAAGCCTAACCCTTATGCTATCCATAAAACTAAACCTAACACTAATCCTAATGCTAAACCAAAACATACACTAATCCTAAAAAAAAGCCATAACCCTTTTGCTAAACCTTAACCCTAACCATAATGCTAATTATGACCCTAACCCTAACTCTAAATATAAACATAACCCTAAGGCTAACCATAACCTTAACCCTAACCCAAACTCTTACCCTAATGCTAACCTAAAACTAACCCTATCCCTAACCCTAATGCTAACCCTAATGCTAACCCTAACCCTAACCCTAACCCTAACCCTAATGCTAACCCTAACCCTAACACTAATGCTAACCCTAACCCTAAACCTAACCCTAACCCTGAATCTAATGCCAACCCTAACATTTACCCGGATCCTAAACCTAAGCCTAACCATAAACCTAAACCTAACCCTAACCCTAATGATAACCCTAACCATAACTATAACCCTAATGCTAGCAATAACACCAACCATAACTCTATTGCTAACCCTATACCTAAACCTATCACTATCACTAATGATAATCCTAACCCTAACCCTAATGCTAACTCTAAACCTAAGCCTAACCTAATGCTAACCGTAAACCTAATCCTAATCCTTACCCTAATGTTAAACCTAAGCCTCATCCTAACCCTAAACCTAATGTTAACCCTAACCCTAACCCTAACCCTAACCCTAACCCTAACCCTAACCCTAACCCTAATGATAACCCTTACCCAACACTAACGCTAAAGGTAAAATGACATTAATCTTAACTCTAATGGTAACCCTAACCCTAAACCAAACACTAACCATAATGATAATCCTAACCCAAACACTACTCTAATGCTAACTCTAAACTCAACCCTAACCCTAAAGCTAACCCTAAACCTAACCCTAATCCTAACCCTAACCTTAAACCAAACCCTCATGCCAACACTAACCCTAAACCTAACCCGAAGCACAATGCTAAACATAACCCTAACCCTAACGCTAACATTAATGCTAAATCTAAGCCTAAACCTATCACTAATGGGAACCCTAAACCTAACCATAATGATAAGCTTTACACTAACCCTAACCCTAACCCTAACACAAACACAAATGCTAAACCTAAACTTCAACCTAAACCTAATGCTAACCCTAACCCTAACCCTAACACTACTGCTAACACTATCACTAACCCTAACTCTAATGCTAAACCTAAACCTAATTTTATCCCTTATGATAAGCATTACCCAATTCCTAACCCCAATGCTCACCCTAACCATAATCCTACACCTAATGCTAACCCTAAACATAACCCTAACGCTAAGCCTTACCACAACCATAACCCTAATCCTAATGCTAACCCTAACTTACCCAAACATTAAACCAAATCCTAACTCTAAACCTAACCTTAACCATAATGATAAGCCTTACCCTAACCCTAAACCTAAGCCTAATTCAAACCCTAACACTAACCCTAACCCTATTCCTTACCATAACCCTAACCCTAACCCTAACCCTATTGCCAACCCTAACCCTAAACCTAAACCTAATGCTAACCCGAACCCTAAATATAACCCTAACCCTAATGATATGCCATACCTTACCCTAACCCTAATGCTAATCCTAACCCTAATGCTAAAGCTAATCCTAACTCTAATCCTAACCTAAGGCTAACCCTAACCCTATTGCTAACCCTAACCCTGAATCTAACAATTCACTAAATCTATCCCTAATGCTAACCCTAAACCTAATCTTAATGCTAACATTAACCCTAACCATGAACATAACTCTAACCCTAATGTTAACCCTAACCCTAACCATAACCTTAACCCTAACCCTAATCCTAAAACTAACACAAACCCTAATGCTAACCATAACCCAACCCTAATGCTAACCCTAACCCTAACCCTAATGCTATACCTAAACCTAAACCTAAACCTAACATTAACCCTAATGCTAAATCTAAACCTTACCCTAACCCTAACACTAAACATAACCATAACACTAATTCTAAACCTAACCCTAATACTAGCCCTAACAGTAAACCTAATGCTAATCCTAACACTAACACTAACCCTAAATATAAACATAACCCTAAGGCTAACCTTAACACTAACACTAACCCTTACACTAATGCAAGCCCTAAACCTAACCCTAAACCTAAAATTATCACTAACCCTAATGCTAACCCTAACACTAACCATAATGCTAACCCTAACCCTAAAATTAACCATAACACCAAACCTAATGCTAACCCAAACCCTAACCCTAATGCTAACTCTAATGCCAAACCTAACACTAACCCTAATTCTAGTGCTAACCCTAACCATAAACATAATGGTAACCCAACTGATATGCCTAACCCTAACCCTAATCCTTACCCTGACATTAAACATAATTCTAACCCTAACCCTAACGCTAATGCTAAACCTAAACCTATCCCTAAAGCTAACCATAACCCTAGCCCTAATGCTATCCCTAACCCTAACACTAATACTAACCCTAATGCCAACCATAACAAAACCCTAATCTTAATGCTAACCTTAAACCTAATGACAAACCTACAAATAAGCCTAACACTAACCCTATCCCTAACCCTAATGCTAACACTAACCGTAACCCTAACCATAATTCTAACCCTAACTCTAACACTACTGCTAACCCTAAACCTAACACTAACACTAAACCTAACCCTAACCCTAAGCCCAAATCTAACTCTAAACCTAATGCTAAACCTAACCCTAAACCTAAACATAATTATAAGCCTAACACTAAAGCTAATGCCAACACTAAACCTAACCCTAATTCTAACCATATCCCTGGCTCTAATCCTACCCCCAACACCAACCATAACCCAAATGCTAACCTTAACCCTATTCTAACCATAAGCCTAACCCTAACTAACCCTAATGCTAACCCCAACACTAACACTAAACCTAAATAAAACCATAACACTATTGCTAAACTTAATCCTAAACATAATGCTAACTATAATCCTAACCCTAACTCTAAACATAAACATAACCCTAAGGCTAACCGTAACATTAACCCTAACACTAACACTTACCCTAATGCTAAACCTAAACCTAACCCTAACCCTAACAAAACCCTAACCCTAATGCTAACCCTAAACCAAACCCTAAACCTAACCCTAACCCTAACACTAACCATAACCCTAAAACTAATGCTAAACCTAACCCTAACCATAATGCTAATGATAAGTCTTACCCTAACCCTAAACCTAATGCTAAACCTAACCCTAACTCTAATGCTAACCCCAATGCTAATCATAATCCTAAACCTAACCATAACCCTAAACCTAATGCTAACCCTATTGCTAACTCTAACCCTAACCCTAATGCTAAACCTAACCCTTACTCTAGTGCTAACCCTAATGCTAATCCTAACCCTATTGCTAACCCTAACACTAAACCTAACCCTAACAGTAAACCTAGTGCTAACCCTAAACCTAAACCTAATAGTAACCCAAAAGCTAACCCTAACACTAACCCTAACCCTAACCCTAAACCTAAACCTAACTGAAAACCTACTGATAAGCCAACCCCTAACCCTAAACCTAATGTTAACCCTAACATTAAACATAATTCTAACCCTATCCCTAAACCTAAACCTAACCCTAACCCTAAACCTAATCCTAACCCTACCCCTAACACTAATACTAATCCTAATACTAAACCTAACACTAACACCAACCCTAATGCTAACCCTTACCCTAAAATTAATGCTAATCCTAATACTAACCCTAACACTAAGCCTAACCCTAATGCTAACCCTAACCTTAATCATAATCATATTTCTAAGCCTAACCCTAATGCTAATGCTTACCTAAAATGACACCCTAATCTTAAACCTAACACTATCAATAATGCTAACCCTAAACCTAACCCTAACCCTAACACTAACACAAACCTAACCCTACCACTAACCATAATGCTAAAACCAATCCTAACCCTAACACTAATCCTAAACATAAACATAATCCTAATGCTATCCCTAAAACTAAACCTAAACCTTACACTAATGCTAACCCTAAACCTAAACCCAACCATATAGTGGGAAATTACCAATACAAAGTCAGGTAGAAATATAAGGGTATTTAAAAGGGAAAAGCCTTACTTACAGAGCGACCTAGCCAGCCGGCACAGCAGCAGTCTGTACAGCAAGAAGCAAAGTGAAACCGAAAAGAAACGCAGTAACACTACGTCACTCTGACCTCGCCCTCTCAAGCATGGTCAGGCACACCTGTAGCCAGCCCCTAAGTAGGCGTGGCTACAACTTCCCCTACATAACCCTAAACCTAATTCAAATACTAACCCTAACCCTAATCCTAATGTTACCTGTAACCATAACCCTGAACCTAAATCCAACGCAAACCCTAACACTAAACCTAAACCTATACCTAAACCAAATGCTAACCCTGAACCTAACACTAACCCTATTGCTAACCATAACCCTAATCCTAAACCTAATGCTAACCATAACCCTAACCCTAAACCTAAACCTAACCCTAATGATATTCCTAACTGTAACCCAAACTTTAAAGCTAACAATTCAATAAATCTAACTTTAATGCTAACCCTAAAACCTAAACCTAAAAATAACATTAATGCTAACCCTAAACCTAACCTAACCCTAACTCTAACCCAAATCTAAACTTGAACCTAACACTAACCCTAAACATAACAATAAGCCTAATGATAACCCAAAACCTAACCCTAATTCTGACCCTAACACTAACACTAATCTTAACCCTAACCCTAAACCTAACCCTAACCCTAACAATACCACTAACCCTAACACTACCACTAACCCTAACCCTAACCCTAACCCTAATGCTAACCCTAACCCTAATCTTAATGCTAACCCTAACCCTAACCCTAACCCTAATCCTAACCCTAACACAAACCCTATCCTTACCTAACCCAACCCTGATGCTAACACTAACCCTAACTCTAATCCTAAACCTAACACAAACACTAATGCTAATGCTAACCCTAACCCTAATGCTAAACCTAAACCTAAACCTAACATTAACCCTAATGCTAAACCTAAATGTAACCCTAACACTAACACTAAACATAACCATAACCCTAATGCTAAACCTAACCCTAATACTAACACTAACACTAAACCTAATGCTAACCCTAACCCTAACCCTAACCCTAACCCTAACCCTAACCCTAACCCTAACCCTAACCCTAATACTAACACTAACACTAAACCTAATGCTAACCCTAACCCTAACACTAACCCTAAATATAAACATAACCTTAAGGCTAACCTTAACCCTAATACTAACACTAACCCTTACCCTAATGCTAACCCTAAACCTAAAATTAACACTAACCCTAATGCTAACCCTAACACTAACCATAATGCTAACCCTAACCCTAAAATGAACCATAACAACAAACCTAATGCTAACCGTAACCCTAACCCTAATACTAACCCTAATGCCAACCCTAACACTAACCCTAACCCTAGTGCTAACCCTAACCCTAAACATAACCATAGCCCAACTGATAAGCCTAACCCTAATCCTTACCCTAACATTAAACATAATTCTAACCCTAACCCTAAAGCTAATGCTAACCCTAAACCTATCCCTAATGCTAACCCTAACCCTATCCCTAATGCTATCCCTAACCCTAAACCTAACCCTAACACTAATACTAACCCTAATGCTAACCAAAATAAAACCCTAATCCTAACTCTAAACTTAAACCTAACACTAAACCTAACCCTAACCCTAACCCTAAACCTAACTCTAAACTAAATGCTAAACCTAAGCGTAACCATAACCCTACCCCCTAATGCTAACGGTAAAACTGACCCTAACCCTAAAATTAACACTAACACTAACCCTAACCCTAACCCTAACCCTAACACTAACCCTAATTCTAAACCTAATACTAACCCTAACACTAACCCTAAAAATAACCATAAACTTAATGTTTAACCTAACACTAACACTTATCCTAAGTCTAACCCTAACCCTAAACCTAACTCTAAACTTAATGCTAAACCTAAGCGTAACCATAACCCTACCCCTAATGCTAACTGTAAAACTGACCCTAACCCTAAAATTAACACTAACACTAACCCTAACCCTAACCCTAACCCTAACCCTAACCCTAACTCTAATCCTAATCCTAACCCTAATGCTAAAACTAACACTATTCCTAACCCTAAACTTAAAGGTAAACCTGAACCTAAACATAAACCCAATGATAATGATAAGTCTAACCCTAAACCTAACTCTATGCTAACCCTAACCCTAACCCTAAGCCTAACCCAACGCTAATGATAGCCCTAACCATAACCCTAAAGCTAAACATAATGTTCTCTGCTTCCATCCATTTTCCTTCAAATATCATTTCATTCTTGACTGCTGAAGGAAATTCCAGTGTGTATGTACATAGCCAGCGTCTTAGAAATAGGGAAAGATATCTTGATCCCCCAGGGGTTAGTTTTCTTGTCCACACTGTAGCAGAATCTGTCATCCCTCCTGTGAGAACACGTTTTCAGATAGCTGTGATCAGAGAGTTCTGATCAGCAGCATCACACAGCACAGATTACCTCAGTCCGTCCCTCACAGAGGGTCTCTTCCCAGGGCGCTCTAGATTGTGTCTAGTTGACAATCAACAGTAGCCACCACAATGCCTTATGGGTAAGAGGGTGTTACTGTTTTGTTTATTAATTATCTAATCACTTAAAACGTTCTTTAGTAAGTTTGACTTTTGGAATTTGTAGGCTATTGGAGGATTCTTGAATTTGATTATGAGATCAAACTTCTGAATCACGTGACCCAGCTTGTGGATTCTGAATCTTGGTCTTTTAGTAAAGTCCCCTTGACTGTATGCCTGCAGGAACTTGGACCTTTGGAGCCAGAGTGAGTATTTCCTTTATTTGTCACTGTGGATTTCCTTAAGACAATGACAATTCTTTTTCAGAATAGAAGTAAACTGGGGCCATAGAATTTGCATTCTGATATAGAAAAAATAATTTATTTTGATTTTATGTGTATGAGTTTTTGCCTGCATATATGTATGTGCTTTATGTACATGCCTGCTGCCTGTAGAGGTGAGATGAGAGCATCAGATCCCCTGGAACCGGAGTGAGCTAGTGGTTCTGAGCCAACAGGTGGGTGCATGGAAATGAACCTGGTTTCTTTGTAAGAACAGCAAGTGCTGGGTCACAACAGGCTACACATTGAGGTCAAGTCATCCAGGCTAGAGAAGACCCTGCTTCAAAAAAAAAAAAAAAAAAAGAAAAGAAAATGGCAGGAGAGAAACAAGCAAGCAAATCGACAGTCCCACTCCCAAAGAATGCTGGCCAAAGGTGTAGATAACGGTTGGAAGCAAGAAATGGTGATCAGAAGGTAAAAGTGCTTGCCACCAAACCTGACACCCCAAGTTTAATCTTTAGGACCCACATGATGGAAAGAGAGAAATGACTCTTAAATTATCCTCTGATTTCTGCATGTGTGCTGTCAAGCCTCTGCACTACACTACACATACACACAAACACACACACACACACACACACACACACACACACACACACAAACACACACACACACACACACAAAAAAAAAAAAAATAGAGAGAAATTTTAGTGTCTCCCTGCCACGGACCACCCAGCTGGATATGGGAGTCCCTGGGATGAGGGTCCTTGAAGAATAGGTGGGTAAGGATTCGGTGGTGACAAACAGAAACAAACACAGAGGCAGTTTGAATCTGAGTGTATTTTGCAGTTCTCAAACAAGGTTTTCTATAGAGATATTTTCTCAAGGGATGTTTTTGTTAAACAAACCCAAACATATGACATTATTGTTACTTGGCACAGTGATGCAGAAATTCAAAACATAGTCATCCAGGGTTAATAAAAACATAAAATTGTCCTTGATTAGTCAAAACATAGGACTGTCCTTGACTAACATGGGATCATCCAAGGCTAACCATATGTTTCTTAAATCAAATTAATATATTTTTATGGTCAGTTATTGTTTAACATCTATTACCTAGTTCTTGTAAGTTTTTGAAGTATTGAACTATTTTAACTCTTTCTTACTAAAATCTTTCATTAACAGACACTTCAGCCCACTTTCGATGACACATGTACAACCATATGAACTTTTATTGTTGGGAAAGCTTTTACTATTTGTACTTACGTGAATGACGTGAATGATTTGGAAGGCACTGTTTTTCCTGAGATGAGGCCATGGCTATTGACCCTATCTCAGGGGATGGTTTCTTATATATTTCTTTTGTTTAAAATGTCAGCATAGGCTTTTAGGAACATTTCATTAATGTGGAAAAAAAAGGAATAGAGGAGCAAACAGAAATTGCCACAAGAATCACACCCCAATATTTTTCTCTGGTTGAGTTCCACAACCATTTCCAGGAGACCTTCTTCTTTTGAAGTTATTGTCTTAGTCTGTGGAACTTGTCACACAGAATCTCCTGGATTTGCTGTGGCATCTCCCAATCACTTAGGTATGGGATTTGAATACCAGAATTTAGGTTCTCTAGATTTCTTGTTTCCCCAAGATAGTGGGAGTGGAGCAGGTGTCCTCTGTAATCTGGACGTGTGGCTCTGGGACTCAGAAGAGGTATGTGAGTAGACGATGGAAATATTATGGCCATGAGCACCGGCACTGGGGGCTGTGGGGTAGGATGAGGTTACCCAGGGCAGGTGGAGAGATAGGTAATGGGATGCAGTGGAGGTCTGGGAACCACACACTAAGTGAGACAGAAAAGAAGGCGGTGATGTCAGAGGTGGGGGGAGATGAAAGGAAAGAGTGATGGACATTAGAAGAAAGTGGGGCTGGTAAGGCGAAGCCAAGAAGCCAAGGAAAGTGCTTTCTGCATTTGGCAATGACTGGTCACTGGTGACAGCTGTCACCAAAGCTATCTTGGTAAACTGGTGGCACTGGCCGCCAGATTGCAGAGAGCAAAGAAATCCCAGCTTAAAGGAACTCTTTTATGAGAATGATGGCCTGTAATTCTCTGAATAGACTGGTACAGTGAGACCTGACCCCTGACTACACCCATGGGAATGGTCACAGGTATGTAGAGGGGAAGGATAAAGAGAGAGGACAGGAAGCACTCCTGCTGTCTTGGGGTTCAGGCTAGGTCTTGGACGCATCTGGGACTGGACTTCTCAGAGTGCCAAATCTGGTTACTGGCTCTTCGTATGAGTATACCTTGCTAATAAATTACCAGTTAATAACCTATCCTGGGTTCAATTTTGTTACTTATCATCTGGTATTTTAAATTCCTTGGGCCAAATCTAATGGCAAAAGAAATGAGTCATATTTAAATATGACGTCATTACTTTCACTGCCTTTTTCCCTTCTTATAGGGTTTAGCACTGGTGGATAGAAACTCAAGACCGGAAACATAATTTTGCTCAAAGTAGATGATTTGCCCAAGGAAACACAGGATCGATTCAATAGTCTTTTCTCTCTAAGAGAAAAGTGGACAGAAGGAGACATCACTCCACATATCCAGTAATTCATTCACAATGGGTTATGATGGTTGTTCTTTAAAATGTGGCATAGGGTTTCAGGTTTATGACTGAACACCATATTGCTATATAGTCCCTGAGGATACTGTATCCCCTGAAACTTTCTCAGATGGCCTACTCTGTCATTGACTGACTATTCATCCTGAAGGTGGAGTATGTGTTAGCCTTTTCTCTTAACATTCCTTCTATAGTCTTTCTCTGCTCTCCTTCCTACAAAATCACACTTCTTCGGGGGAGAGCAAATGTACCCATGTGCCAAAGGTAGATAGATACCTCTCATTGATTGCCAACTCCCATCTCTCCTGATGTTTGTATTGTTGTTGTCCTTTTCTTTTTTTACTTCTATTTATCTATTTAATCTTTGTGTATGTGGGAGTGTGTGCATGCACATTCATGCGGGGGGAGGGGTTGGTGAATGCAGGTGCCTCACCCCTATACATAACAAGCAGTTTGGTACCATGAGTGCTGGGATCTACATTCCAGTTCCCATGGTTGTGGAACAAGTGCTCCTAACCATGGAGCCATCTCTTACATCCCACTGTTCCTCCCATTGAGGCCAGTCCTCTCTCTGCACTCCAGCCATCTCTTCTGGCCCTTTCCAAACCCTGGCTTCTTGAGTTATCTCTTTTCTCTCATACTGGGTCATCCCCATCACACATGTTCTGCAGTGTTACCCAGACTGCAAAGCAACCTGCTGACCCCATTTCCTTTTCTCTCCTTCATAGTAAATGCCTGATTGAACTAGCCAAGTGCTCTACAACTGATCTGTATCTTCAGCCCTATTTATTTGAGGGAGAGGGAGGAGTGTGTGTCATGGCTCGTATCGGGAAATCAGATGACAACTTTTAGGAGTCAATCCCTTCTTTCTATGATGTTCAATCCCAGGGACTGAACTCAGGATGTCGGGTAGCAAATGCCATTATCTGCTGAACCTTCTCATTGGCTCTCATCCTTCTTAAATTTTCTTTCTTTCATTCTTGCTTTTTTGTTTGTTTTGTTTTTGAGATAGGTTCCTACTAGGTTGCTTGGGTATGCCTGGACCTCCCTCATATTTTAGGTAGGACCTCAGTCTGTGGTTGTTCTACTCCTACAAGGATAAGATTACAGGATTGGAAACATGGGCCACTAGGCCCAGCTACATTGTCTCTCTTTTTCATGTTTCCCTGGGTGCCCTCTGCCAGACCTGAATAAATGTAGTGGCTTCCTTACTCTATTTTCAGTGTTGATGCTTGTCATTACCAATTGTTAAACACTGAAAATTATCAATATAATGAGTCTTCTATATTCTCACTGCCCAGATTCCATAATCAACTCATTGCCTCCATCATTTAAAGCTCAGATCATATTATGCTTTTCCCATTGTGTTAACTACTACTAGTAGCCTTTGCACATTTCCAATTAAATTGAAAGCCCTTTCTGGGTACTCTGTGGCCCTCTGTGATCTAGCTCTCCTTCCCTACATGTCATCTCCTCTGTCCTCAAATTAGGCTTCAGGCAGGCTTCCTTTTGAGGTACATAAACTAAAGCCCAAGAAGGGCAGGCAAGCTGGACAAGCCCATACTTGGCAAGCCTAGGATACAGGATTTTGAGTCTGGACGCCTCCTTATCGAATTGCTTCTATTTTGAATTTAGGGATTAGGTGATATAATAAACTAACGTGGGACTTTGAAGTCCTACACACAGGATGCAAAATTTGACCCTTATTTACTACCTGAATTTGTTTCCTCATATCTAATATTGGGTTGAATAACTCATTACCCTTATTCTTGGGAGAGTTAAATGAAATGATGTATGTAGTCTACCTAGTTCAATTAAGACTTAGAAGCAGTTGTGCTTTGGTGTCAGCTGCCAGCTCACAAGTAATGGCACAGACTTCTTATTAATTATGAAAGCTTGGCCTTAGCTCAGGTGTGTCCCACTAGCGCTTATAACTTCAATTAACCCATTTATATTAATCTATCTTTTGCCTCGTGGCATTTTACCTTTCTTTCATTTTGTATGTCTGACTTCCTCCATGTCTTGTAGGGGTCTGACACTGTGCCTAGATTCATTCTCTCTACCTGGAAGTCCCACCTGTACTTCTTGCCTAGCTATTGGCCTTCAGTATTTTAGTACACCAATCACAGCAAATATCTATTCACACAGCGTACAAATATCCCACAACGAGAGTTTACACTGTTCTTCTCACTCTCTGGCTACTAGAAAGATGGCTTTATGCCAGGCATGGTAGTATGCACGTTTAGTCCCAGCACTTGGGAGGAAGAGGCGGGTAGATCTCGAGGCTAACCTGATCTACAAAGAGAGTTTCAAGATAGCCAGGGCTACACAGAGAAACCTTGAGTCAAAAACAAACAAAAGAAACAAAACAAAAAGCTGGCTTTACGAGGTAGAGGTAAAGTAAGCCATACTGTATCATGTTATGTTCCCTAAAATATTCATAGCATTTATTTATGTTTATCCCCACAGAGATTTGTGCAGAGAGAAGCAATCTATAGGTGTGTTACCAAATATTCTCGTTCTTCAGTGCAAAATTGCATGAAAGCTTATAATTCAAGAAGACTCATTTCTTAAAAGAATGGCACACCTTTTGGGGGGGACTAAATTGTTTCATAATGATCCTGGATATAATAAAAGAAGATTCTCTTGCATATTTTTATTACTGACTTTTTTTTTTCAAGACAGGGTTTTTCTGTGGCTTTGGAGGCTGTCCTGGAACTAGCTCTTGGAGACCAGGTCTCCAACTCACAGAGATCTGCCTGGCTCTGCCTCCCAAGTGCTGGGATTAAAGGCATGCGCCACCTCCTCCTGTCTATTTACTGACATTTTTAAAGATTAAATTTTACTTATGATTATCGTATATGTACATGATGTATGCATGGATACATATGCTACAACATGCATGTAGAAATCAAAGGACTTTCTTGTAGTCTTTATTTTTTTCCCTCCCACCTTTCAAGTTCAGGGATCATTTGCCAGGTTTGTTTAGCAAGCACCTTTACCTGCTGAGCCATTTTGCTTGCTCTATTCTTGGTTTTTAAAACCAATTCTTTGAATACCTTTTTCTCCTCTTCAGCATTTGTAATTACTATCCTTTTTTTATTTCTTTAGTACAATAAGTATTTCCATATCCTTCAGATTACATTTGTACAATGCTCACTAAATACAAGGACAGAAAAAAACTGGGTGGTGGTAGCACACATCTTAATCCCAGCACTCAAGAGGCAGAGGGAAGTGAATTTCTGAGTTTCAGGCTAGCCTGGTCTACACTGAGAAAAATAAATCAGTATTATATCTTAAAATCTGAGATTCTATATGTAGAAAGTTCTGCTTGTCACCTATAAAGTACATATCCTCATTTAAGATTTGGTGTTCTAGTTTATTAATATACTTAAAAAGTTTTCCAAATAACTGTTAGTAATAGTCTCATACAAAGATGTATTCTGTTAAAAGGTGTTTCTAAATTAAGGGGTATATTATATAATAGGATTCAACTGGCTCACAGGCTGTGGCCCAGTTAGTCCAACAATAGCTGTCTACCAATGAAAGTCTAGGAATCCAGTAATTGTTCAGTCCACAATGCTGGATGTTGCAGCTGGTCTTTTTTTCTCCAGAATCCTGAAGAAGGAGGTTCTAATGCCAGTGAAGGAATGAACTGGCCACCAAGTGCAAGCAACAAAGAACAAAAGCTTCCTTCTTCCACATCCATTGTATTGGCTGCCACCAGCCATGGCTTAGACTAAAGGTGGATCTTCCCTCAAAAGATGCAGGTTAAAGTTGGGTCTTCTGATTTCAGACATGTAATTAAGAAAAGAAAAATCTCTCATGGGTGTACCAAGCTGCTTGGATTTTAGTTAATTCCAGGTGTAGTTAAGTTGACAACCAAGAATGGCCATCACCAGTGGGAGTTTTTCTATTAGTTGCTTACATTGCTGAAATTGGCTTAGCACTGGCCTGTGCTGACTTAATTATGCACTGTGGATAAAGTGCACTTAATCCTGCATCCTCTGTGAAGAACTCTAGAGCAGTACAAGCCCCCACACAGGTAAAACTCATTAGAGAACTACAAATCACTTCTAGTTTTGGTAATCGCTTTCTTTTGTCTGGTTGCCCCCACTCTCATCAAGGCACCATGCTCTGTAAAGTCCTGGCCCTCTGTCTTTTGTGCTCTGGCACAGTAAAGGCCTACTAGATTCAACTATGACCTACTGTGATGGCTTTCCTTTGTTGTCAGCTTGACTATATTCAGAAATGGAGGACACACCTGTGATCCAGATCTTGAGGCTGGAAGACACCTGCCTTTAATCCAGACTTTGAGGCTGGAAGCACTCCTTTAATCTGAGCCATACCTTCTGTTGGAAGCCTATATAATGGAATAAGGAAGGGTTTGTCCTCACCTGGTCAGCACATCCATTCCTTCACTGGCATTAGAACCTACGTCTACAGGATTGCAGAATATACAGAAGACCAGCTGAGACACCCAGCCTTGTTGAACTTTCCATTCACAGCTAGGCATTATCGGGCTGTAGCTTGTAAGTCACTCTAATAAATTCCCATATATATATATATATATGTATATGTATGTATATGTATATGTGTGTATATGTATATATGGAGAAAGAGGTTCATTCCCTAAGTTCTGTGGTTCTAGAGAACCCTAATTCACATACTATACCCAGTGAAGGCCTACTAGATTTAACCATTGACCTACCAAACTCAACCAGTGACCAATCGGAATCAATTGAGATAGTATTAACTGTTGATCTAGAGAGGGGTTCTTAGCCTGTGGGTCATTATGATTCATAGCAGTAAAATATTACAGTTATGAAGTAGCAACAAAAATAATTTTATGGTTGGGGTCACCACAACATGAAGAACATAAGGGTCATACCATTAGGAAGTTTGACAACCACTGGTTGATAGCAACATTGATTCGACCACAGACCTCATGTCAGCTCCATGTATGTGTATCACTAAAACACAGACTTTTGTTTCCTGTACTAATGTTGAGACAGTGGCCTCCGAAGCCAGCAAACCCACAGATGCTTATAATACTTCGCTGACAGCTTTCTGAAGCAAAGACATTTAGCAGACTGGAGAGAAGTGAGTTCACCTCAGTGTATCTTTAAAGCACAGCAAAAGTTTAAGTTTTAGCTGTTACATTTCCATTTTCACTGCACCCTCCTCCACTCCGAGAAGACTCGAACTTGGAACAAGCCTACCACTGTCCTTCTGGGTCTTATAAAATCGTAGAAAATGATGTAAGTCCGAGGATGTCCCAGCAAATGAGAAAGAGTGAGGAAGCGATCCTGTTGTGTCGGGCATCTGTGAGCTCTGCCTTTACCTTGCGTGGGCTTAATAAAGCAATGTTCATTGGGGACAAATAATTTCTAGTTTTGGAACGTCTGATAAAGCTATGGCTTTATTTTCCTAATTGGTTTTGCTTTAGGCCAAGTTCAGATAATTTAAAATCAGCTGACGAACTTGTCAGCAGGACCACTCGAAAGGGTAAGAAAAGCTCAACCTACGAAGGTGGCAAAATCGTTAACGGACGATCCACAATTAACAGAGTCACCAGCCACTGGCTTGCCACTTGGGACCCACAGGAAATGCAAATACAACGGCTTTACCATGACTTTAAATGATGCTTTCCGTATTTGTGCATGTGGTTTGATTTAGAGCTGTAGATGCATAAGCAGTGCTGAGGCCGTGGGGGACTGAGAGTCCCTGCGGTCTCATCACTTTGCATCCCGGGGTCCGGGCGCGTTTTATGGACACCTCACGTCCCCTCCCTTCCTTCCTCCCCGCTCTTCTCATCTCCCGCAGGGAATCCTTCCTCCGTTCTCCTAAACCCCGAGACGAGCGAGAGCTCGCTCGGCAGCCAGACGCAGCCCAGCCAGCTTCGCGGCGCAGGCCCCGCCCCCGGACGCCCGGACCGACTTCCGGCTTCCGCCCGCACGCCGGGCATACTTCCTGTGACGCCCGGGTCAGAGGCTACGGGCAGCATGTCGGCGGGCGGCGGCTCGGCGCGGCGGCGGCGGCTGGCGAGCGGCTCTTGTGCGTGACGGGGACCGGGCGGAGGCGGCTGCGAGCGGTCGAGGAGCGGAGCGGGCGGCCGGGGCGCTCGGGTGCGCGCGCCGCCGCCCGCCCGCCGCCGCCGCCGCCGGGAGGGCGAGCCCCGCGGGAGCGAGCGCTTCATGCCGCCCACCGGCGTCGAGTCCTCCAGGATGAACAGGAAGAAGGGAGACAAGGGCTTCGAGAGCCCGCGGCCGTACAAATTATAAGTACCCCCCGCCCCGCCCCGGACCTTCCCCTTCCCGGGCTTGGCTTGCACCGTTTCCGTGAGTGACGATGGGTCTGGGGGAGCCAGGGGGGGGGAAGCAGAGCCCACCCCAGAGGACGGGACGTCTGCAGAGAGGCGACGTTTTGAGTGACAGTGTCATTCAGCAGGCTTGACCCCCCCCCGCCCCCACGCAGGCTCACAAGCCCGTCAGAGCACTGCCGCAGTTTTGTCCAGACAGACCTGTCCATGATGACCCTTGACAGTTAAAATAAGCAGGACACTCATTTCGTAGACTCTGAAGATTGCAGCTCGCTCATTAGCAGGCTTGCTGTGGTTTCTGAGCTGCTTGGAAGACAGTTCTTATTTATAGTGCTCGGGTACCGTGAGCTTTGGTTTACTGATTGTCGTTTTCCTTTCTTTTTTTTTAATATACAACCCATCAGGTCGTCTGCATCAACAACATAAACTTCCAGAGGAAATCTGTTGTGGTAAGATATCATAAACAGTCATCATAAACAGTGTAAGTCAGCCTTTCCACAGTTCTTAGAGGCTACAGTCTTCCGGGTGACTGTGCCTCCAGAATAAGAACTTAGAATTCAAGTCTGTGGGATTATCATATATGCTTTTGCTATCTATGTTGCCTCAGTTCTCCCCACGTCTCTCCTGATTAAAATGTTTAATGCATTGTGTATGTTGTGGAATACAAAGTCTTTATAATCAAGCACTTCCACATTGTGCATTAGACATGAATAAGCCACAAACAAATTAAAGTGTACACACATTGACCTGACTTGGTGTCTGAGAAACCTGCTGTTTCTGAATCTTCACTGACGTGGTTTAGGTAGTACTGCTTTGTAGTGAGGTTTTGAATAAACTTTTTTTTTTTTTTTGAGATTTGTTAGATTTATGGTTAACCAGTACAACCTAATATGTGGGGGAGGAGGGGCATTGAAAACCTAAGTGTTTTATTGTACTTTCTCTGAAGAACCTATATGAATTAAATAGAGTAGATCTTAGAGTCTCTTTTCTTTGACAGATCATATCAGCTTCCTCATTAGACTTATGTTTGTATATGTGCAAAGATAGGGAAGTGTAACTTTCAAAGTAGTCTTAGAATTTAAAGGGCTGGGTGTTGGTGGCGCACGCCTTTAATCCCAGCACTCGGGAGGCAGAGGCAGTCGGATCTCTGTGAGTTCGAGACCAGCCTGGTCTCCAGAGCGAGTTCCAGGATAGGCTCCAAAGCTACACAGAGAAACCCTGTCTCGAAAAAAAAAAACAACAAAAAAAGAAAGATCCTAAAAAAGTCTTTAGAGGCAGGTGTTCATTTATGGAAGTTCTTGTAATATTTGCCACAGATTGCTGTTTATCTTAAGTTTAGGAGCTGGAACACGTTTGGTGGATTATGTAGAGAACGTGGAAGAATTAGGCAGTGTATTTAAGATGTTATTCCAGCAGTGTGGGGAAGACATGATGGAGCTCTCCAGCTGAGCACGATTACAATGGAGCAGAGTCAATCTGATTGAATTATAGAGAATGTTAGTTGAATCCTCACTGTCAGTAAGACATTCCTTAAGGGGTGTGTGTGTTAACTCATTGAGCCTTCGCTGTAAACTCTTGAGGTAGATAAGGTCTCAATCCTAACTTTATACATGAGGAAGCTGAGAATATGGAGGTTAAAGTGAAAATAAGTAGATGAAATAATAATAGAAGAACGGGCTACTGCCCACATGTGGTCTAGCAGAACCTCTGGTGGTCTTTGTTCACATTTTTCTGTCATTACTTTCTGTAACCACAGCCACATCTTGTTGCTTGGGTTACAATCCTGGAATAGAGAAATGATCGGTCCAGAGCTACTCTTTCCCTGTGCCCTTACTTCACTGGACCAGGGACCTCGTCTACAACATATATTATAGTGCTAAGCAAGTAAACTTAGTCCTACTCTAATGTCATTGACCTGTGATGCCATTTATTACATGGCCTCCAAAGACTTCCTGCCTGACTACTGCACTCTGGTGACAATATTTGAGAGTACAAATATTCTATCCATTCAGAAGAACCAAGCTATGATGACCCAACAAGGTTCAGGTGTTCTCTTTTGTTTCTGTTTTCAGAATGGATACTGACCTGGCAGATGGCTGCAGAGCCTTCTTAGGTAGTCTCAGAAAATAGATTCAGGAGACTGTGTGGTAGAGACTGGCTTCCCATTTACTCAGAGGGCTCTGTTCTAGGACTGTGAACTGGCTTAGGTTATAGAAATTAGATAAATAATCTCTGCTACTGCACTTTGGATTGATTTTATCCCCACTAGACTTGAGAATCATCATAAGATACCATTTCCATCTTTTTCAGCACCTGATAATCGGTGAGCTATTACATTAGCTCTGTGGATCTGTGTTTAAGATGGGCACAGTGGTGGCTGCCTAGAATCCTTGCACTTAGGAGGTTGAGGTGGGAAGATCAGTTGAGCCTAGCAAATCTAGAACAGCCTAAGCAAAATGGAGAGACCTCCTCTTAAAGAAAAACCAACAACTGAGCATTGTGGTACTCACCTGTAACCCTACATTCTGGAGGCTGAGACAATAAGACTGGGAGTTTGATATGAGCCTGGACTATTTAGGGGATGCTGTTTCAAAAAACGAAAAGAGAAAAACAAAAACCTTGCGTTTATGCACTTTACTTCTGTGGCTTATTTTGATATCTGTGCTCACTCATAAGTAGACTTTGAGCATACTTCTGGGCACAGGGGAAATTCTACAGAGAGAAAAGATTATAGTCACAGAAGAGGGTAATATGCAGAGCAGGATCTCAGAGCAGGCATAGTGCTGTCCTGCAGAGGAGAGGAAGAGGAGCATGGGACATTCAGGAGTCATTCATGTAAATATAATAAGTAAACACTTTTCAAAACTATCAGAAGCCATGAGATAGCTAGTTGTGTAGTGGTGGAGAAAACACTAATGAAAGGAGTTGATTTGAGATGTTAGATGATTTGGGGATTTGAATTACGACAGTGGCTAAGGATGCTGGTTTCAAAGCTTGTGAAGATTCATGGGTCTCATTGTATGCATGTTAGGGCTGTATGTCATATTAGAGAATGGTTTTCCTGAAGTATACTCCCTTTGTTTGCATATTATCAGCCTTAGTTTAGAAACCAAACACCGTTCTTGCACTCTGTATGGGTAAGTATTGGCTAATGGCTCTTTCCGTAACTTTTTCTAATCCACTTTTCTTTTGGATTCTTGAGATGGGCTCACTATATAACTCAGGATGGCGTCAGACTCATCATCCTTTTGCTTCAGTCTTCTAATAAGTGCTGTTACAGATTTATTTTACTCCTTCCTTCCTTCCTTCCTTCCTTCCTTCCTTCCTTCCTTCCTTCCTTCCTTTCCTTTCCTTTCCTTTCCTTCCTTTCCTTCCTTTCCTTCCTTCTCAGTCTCACTGTGCAGCTCTAGATGTCCTGGAACTGACTATGTAGACCAGGCTGGCCTTTGAATTCATAGAGTTCTGTCTCCTCTGCCTCCCAAGTGTTAGAATTAAAGGTGTGCACCACCACTCCCAGTGCCAGATTCATTCAGTTCTACTTGCTGGTTTTCACTTCATCTAAGCTTATTTATCTACGCTCGTCATTGGGTGATTGACAGGGTAATTTAAGACAGTTTGGGGCTAGGCATGGTGTCTGTCACACAACTTTAGCCCGAACACTAGAGGTAGAGGCAGACAGATCTTTGAGTTTCAGGCTAACTGGATCTCCATGGAGAGTTCCAGCCCTGCTAAAACTACATAGAGGGAAGGGGAGTCTATGTATTTTGGGATTCCTACTATACTGGCTCATGGTTTACACTTTTCTTTTTCCAACACAGGATGTTGCTATGTAGTCTAGGCTAACTTCAAACGTGTGGCCATCCTCCTGTCTCCACTTCTCAAGTCCAAATGTTACAAGCGTGTGTTACCACCAGCTTAGTTTGTGCTTTTCAGTACACACTTTTCTTCCCCACATTTTGGCCTTTGCTCTTTCTGATGTCAACCATTGATCCATGCTGATGGTCTGATTTAAGAATGTGTGATTCTTGTTTGGGAATTGGGAGCATAGTGGCTGTTGAGCTGCATGTTTTTGAAGAGTTAGTCCACAAATTATACATAAAATATTCATGAACTTTATTTAAATCCTTTGTGCTCAGAGCACTATAGAACAGTGGGAAAGATAGGTCTATTTCTAGCTAGCATTTCCTTAGCTTTTTGATGTATGTTATCAGCTAAAATACTTTCCAATAGTACCCATCTCTTAGGGCATCTGTTTAAAGGTTTCAGGTAGCACTCTTTTCCTCAGAGGTTGGTATCAGAATTAGAGGACACCTCAGAAGGTAGTGTGGCCCCAGTGTGTAGAACTAGCCATTATGTCCAGTCCTCTGTACTGACTGTTTGCTCCTAGCAACTCCTGTTGGAACCTCTGAAGTCTGTAATCACTACATCTGAAATATGTTATTCCTTCCCATAGTTCATCTATAAGCATAACAGTTTACACTCAGGAATATGAAATCATTGGTCATGCTCCCCATATTTCACCTGTCTTTCCCATTGGCGTCAGCAGCATGTTGGTAAGAGTACTTAGAGGTCAGTTGTTTCATAGGTGGTTTCTTTAGATGGACTCCATGCCCATCAGGTAACATGGTAGAAGCATATAGCATGAGGGACTGGTTGGCAGGGAATCCATCAGTATTTGAAGGACCGAGGCTTCTGCCTGGTTTGCTCTCTCTGGCAGTACTTGCTGAGACCTGTTTCCTCACACTTGTTAGCTTCAGCAGTGTAGATTTTTAAGCCGGCATTCTTTGTGCCATCAGATTGTTTTACATCAACCTCATGGTTGTGACATTTTCCTGTACCATTTTCTGTTCCTCTATCCTGTTTTGGTTACAATCTGCCTAGAAATTCATGTATTTGAGATCAGTGAGTGTTTTCACTTTTCTAGTCAGTGGCTTACTTACCATGAATTGCACAGATAAAGGAAGCACCAGGCTGGTAAAATCTATATAAATTGTACTCACTCAGACACTGGTACAATTAATGTGTGAAGTTAAGACTCTTGGAGAGCATTCAAGTATATGTAGCTATTTGGGATTTTATCTTTGGAGGTAGCATTTATAAGTAGCAATTAAAGAAATAGGCTCTGAACCATTCTAGCGTTTATAATAACTGTTCTTTATCTTTACAGGGATTTGTGGAGCTGACTATATTTCCTACAGTTGCCAACCTGAATAGAATCAAGTTGAACAGTAAACAGTGTAGAATTTACCGAGTCAGGATCAATGACTTGGAGGCTGCTTTTATTTATAATGATCCAACCTTAGAAGTTTGTCACAGTGAGTCAAAACAGTAAGTTAGACACCTTAATAACTTTGCTAAGTCATTCTGGCAGTTGTTTTTAATGATTGCTGGATTACTGTTTTTCAGCCAATTTTCCACTATTTTAATAGATCTATATGTCATATAATTTCTGATGATTTTACTGCACTGAAAATTTGGCTCAGAGATTTTCACACTTTTGTCCAGTGTAGTAAGTTATTAAATTTCCCTTCCTCAGCCAGGCAGTGGTGCCTCATGCCATTAATCTCAGCTCTTCAGAGGTAAGACTCAGGCAGATCTCTGTTAGTTTAGGGCCAGCCTGCTCTACAGAGTGAGTTCCAGGACAGGCTCCAAAGCTACACAGAAAAATCGTGTCTTGAAAAACCACCCCCCCCCCCCAAAAAAAAAATTCCCTTCTTTATACATTCCCAGAAGCATTATCTGGGAAGTGCATTATCTGGGAAGTTTCAGTACCTTTATTTTGGTTAATGTCTTAACTAGTTTTCTGTTTTAATGTTATATCAGTGTTTACTTAATAAATAGCAATAAATCATTTTAGTAAATTAGATGGTCACCGTCATCTTCAGACCAGAGACACTTTAAAATAGTCTATTAAATATTTGCACTATTTTAAAGAATCTTATGAAATCCTATATTCCACTGTCAGCTGAATTTGAGGGCATTTTTAGCACTAGGTTATATTATTTCTGTGCTTCTCAGTGTGTTGAAGTGGGATGCCAAATTCAGTCTTGAACCCTTTTCAGTTAAGATGTGTTTTAGTTGGCCTGAGATAGTGTCATATTGCCTTAATGCAGCAGTTTTCAAAGTGTATTCCCAGATAAGCAATGTCACCATAACCTAGGAACATTTTAGATCTGTCCGATCTCAAGTATTGCCCAATCCTGCTGAATCAGACAGCACAGAGTCCCTCAAATTGTGCTTAGCAAGTCTTCTAGGTGATTCTGATAGGAGCTAAAGCTCGAGAACACTGCAGCTAGGGACTAGAAGATTTGGAGACCCTGGTCTCATCCTTAGACATAATTGTGATGCTGATAATCATTGGTTTAGAAACTTTCAAGCTCAGAAAGGAGATAGAAAAATGGTGGTGGAAAAATCCAGGAACCCTCTGAATTATTCCTTTAAGTTCTCTTTTCATGAATGTGAGTCGCTAAGATCTCAGTGCTTGCTTGGACTACAGTAATAACACTGACATAGAAAGACTGGCTACAAAACTATGTTCATACCAATTCCGCTGGAGGAAAGAAAATCTGCTGTCAAGTAGTAAACTATATTACCACTAATGAATGGAAGACAGTCCTGTAAAACCTAATGCTTGCCAGAGGATAAAATACCTACCGTGTTAACCCTTGAACTCTGCATTCATGATGGACCCAGCAGCTAACCACAGCATACAGTATTCATGTTTTTACCAGGAGTTTGCTGGGAGAGCCCAGCACTCAGAGAATGGCCTGGGACTGGGATAGCAATGGGAATCCTAGTCTGTTAAGGAAGTCACCTTCGTTGTGCTCTATATTTGAAGATAATCTCGTCTTTTTGTGTATGGACATCCTAAGCCAGTGCTATGATAATGTTTTTTCCAGTGAAAAAAATGTTTTTCCAGGGAAAAAAAGTTATAAAGAAAATGTTTCAACATTAGGCAGTTGGTGGATACAGAATGTATTTTATAATTTCCTTCCAGTTCATAGCAGAGCTTAATAGGCTAGGTCACTCAGGAAGAGTTTAACTAGTTTTCTTGCTGGCTGTAGAAACTTAGCTGCTCTGGGTATTTGTTTTGAATGGCAGTCTTATTGTGTACCTCAGGCTGTTCTGGAACTCACAATGTTGACCAGGCTGGCCTTGAACTTGAGGTAATTCCCCTATCTCATCATCTCAAGAACTAGATTTATAGCCTTATGTCACCACAGCTAGCCTTGTCTTTATTAATCTGATGTGTTCAAAATGGGGTTGCAGTTGGCTTTAGAGAACAAAGACTCCAAAATGTAACTGATTAGTTCGTACAAAGGGTAAAGAAATGATACAGTGTTACTTAATTACTATCCAGTTCTTAAGAGGACTTGCTTCTGAAAGTCCTGCTGTCCTAACAAAGAAGAAAACATTTGTTTATATATTTTCGTGTTGAGAAGGCTCTTATGTAGCACAGGATGGCTTTAGACTCACTATGCAGCCAAGGATGAATCTGAACTTCTGACCCTCTTACCTACCTAGTGCTGAAGTTACAATTGTGCCCTCATTGTGCCCTCCCATGTGCCTGGCAACACTATAGTTTGTAGACACAGAACACAGTTAGGAACCTCAGTTATTCCAAAGAAACTATTTTACTTGTATGAAAAAATACTTCTTTATTTTATAAAATACTTTAATAAAGTATAAAAATATAGTAAAACATCAGTATTTTAAGAAATTGGTCTTTGATGTATGTGACTGTATGTATACTCATGTATGTAGGTGTATACCTTGTGTTCTTTACATTTATATTAAAAAAATTGATATTAGAAAAATAGTATTTTTGGCCTTCCAGAGTTAATGAAGGATGTGAACACAGTGATCACTTTAATCACTGTGTTCTTTTAGCTGTTGGGATTTTTGTTTCTCTTTGCTTTCCCTCCCTCCCTCCCTCCCTCCCTCCTCCCTCCTCCCTCCCTCCCTCCCTCTCTCCCTCCCTCCCTCGCTCCCTCCTTCTCTCCCTCCCTCCCTGAGTACAGGCTGTCCTTGAACTCATAGAGATCCTCTTGCCTCTGCCTCAGAGTGCTGGGATCAAATGCATGCCCCACCATGTCTGTTCCATTATTAGGTCTTAGCATGGGAATAGCATCAGGGGTAGCTACCTTGGCTAAAGGAATTCTTAACAAGTGTTTTAAGAAGACATAGTATTTAGAAATAATTGATGTCCATTGATGTTTAGAAAGATCTTGGTCAAATTTGTGGCTTATTGTTATTACAAGTTGGCTTTTTATTTCCCCAGGAGAAATCTCAATTATTTTTCCAATGCCTATGCAGCTGCGGTTAGTGCTGTGGACCCTGATGCGGGGAATGGAGAACTCTGCATTAAGGTTCCATCAGAGCTCTGGAAGCATGTCGATGGTAAAACACCAGGAATGTATTTTACTGTACAGTGAAATAAATCCTATTAGATTTAGAAGCTAGAAAGGTAGTGATGTCGTAAACTGTAAACTAACCACTGGAAATGTGCAAAAGGGGTTGGAAAATGACTTCCTTCTTTAAGGTCATGGATTTATAGGAATGTCTTAGGTACAGGCTATTACAAAAATAACTGGTTGCTCTGTTTTCTGTAGTGCTAGGAAACCAGGGCTTTGTAAATGCTAGGGAAGTTCTCTTTTATTAGGCTTTGCCACCAGCTCCTTTCATTGTTTTTGTTTTGTTTCTTTAATGAAAAGTACTTTAAAAACCGTATGGATAGAGTGAGCATGGGTCAGGTGGTGTCACACCCATTTGAAATTGTATCATTTTTGCAGCATTAATGATCTTAAAAATCCCCTTGTTCAATTCCTCCTTGTCATATACTCATATGACATACTCAAGTCCCACAATGTAAGTTCACTGAGCTAATGTGTGGTAGAGCATTCTCAAGTCCCACAGTTCACTGAACTAATGTGTGATAGAACATTCTCAAGTCCCACAGTGTAAGTTTACTGAGCTAATGTGTGGTAGAGCATTCTCAAGTCCCACAGTGTAAGTTCACTGAACTAATGTGTGGCAGAGCATTCTCAGGTCCCACAGTTAACTTCACTGAGCTAATCTGTGGTAGAGCAGAAGCTAGAACTTGAACTCTTGCCACATGTCCTTTATGCTTTGAGTTTAACCTTTCTAAAGTTTTATTTTCCTTGTTTTAAAATTTTAGCCATTACAATTATTGTCTGAAAGCTTCTATCTACCTTCATTTAGTCTCATAAAAGTCAAGGAAAGAAGAAAGAAAGCACTTTGTTTTCATTGTGTTTGGGAGCAGATGAGAACATAGTGGGATCACTCAGTTTTAGGGCTTATGTAGAAGCTTATTGCATAGTCACAGGGGGGGAATTAAAATAACCTCTTTTAACCTAATGCTAACAGGCTTTTTTACTGTACAGAAATAAAATATAACTTAATATATGATGCAATTTCTTGAGTAATCCTCCCCATCCTACCTTCTGTCCTTTACCGTCCCAAGTCAAATAGAGTTAACAATTTGGGAGAAAATACAAAAGGAGAAAAAACTTGAAAAGTAGAATTGCAGTTGCGTTTGAAAGACCTTAAGGCATCCATATTAGAGGTTGTAAAATTTTTTCTGAAAACATTACGTGTCCAAAATGTTGAGAAGAGAATATGATACACTTGGTGCTGTGCTTTGTGGGAAACCACATGAGGCAGATTGATTGGAGGCACACCATCAACTAGTTTAAGTGGAAACAATAAAAGCCTACGCTGTGGCAAGTGGTATCGCTTCTTTGTTTTTATGTAGTGGGATTTGATCCCAGGCCTCTGGTATCTAGGCTAGTGCCGTACCACTGGAGCTGCATCCCAAGCATCTCTGTGGTTTCTTAATACAATGCTCAGGCTGCGGTTCTCATTGTAGTGTCTTCCCTATGTAGGCTACTGTTGCTTATTTGCATGTCAGTGAATGTATGTATTTATTTGTTGCAGAGTTAAAGGTTCTGAAGATACATATTAATTTTTCTTTGGATCAGCCGAAAGGAGGTCTTCATTTTGTGGTACCCAGTGTAGAGGGAAGTATGGCAGAGAGAGGTGCTCATGTCTTCTCTTGTGGATATCAAAATTCTACAAGGTACATTATCAATTCATATATTTCAATAAACTTCATTTTTATGTATTGAATATGTAGTGTATTTATTCATTTAGAATGCTAAGTATAAGCATGATTTTTTTTTTTTGTAAACTTGTTATTTTTTTGTGTGTGTGTGTCCCCTAAGCTGCTTCTGAATCATGGTTATTCATTCTGTCTTTTCATTTCTTTCTTCATCTTCATCTCTTCCTTTTGGGAATAATCCTGAAATAATATATCAGCTTGATTCTTTAACTTTATAGTGAAATTCAGCATACAGTAAGCTGTACACATTTAAATGCAAAAACATAACAACTTTTCACAAATCAACAAACCAATTGAGCTTCCAATCAGATTAACACAAATAGCATCACCACTTGGCAGAGTTTCCTCTGCTTCAGCATTCCCACCTGGCATTCTTTCTCTTTACTCTGTTTCTGAAATACCATTGCTGGTGCTTGGTTTTGAACTTGAAGTGAATGGACTCATTCATGGGTTATAGCTGTTTTTTTGTTGTTGTTTAACATTGATAGGCTCACCTACTTCTTTATGTGACATTGTAATCCATTCCCATCCTCTGTACTTTACTGCTTGTTACTGAAATATTTTATAATGTGAGTACTTGGCTAAGATTATTAATCCTTCTAAGTCAAAGATTGTATTTTAGAATTATTTTTATTTGGGTCTCTTGTACTGATTGTATGATAGAGTAAGACCTGACCTGAAATTTGAAGTTTAAAGTATTTTCTGTGCTGTTAATGTATTTGTAGATTTTGGTTCCCATGTGTTGATTCATACTCTGAGTTGTGTACATGGAAATTAGAATTTACAGTAGATGCTGCAATGGTAGCCGTGTCCAATGGAGATTTGGTGGAGACAGTGTACACCCACGACATGAGGAAGAAGACTTTCCATTACGTGCTTACTATTCCCACAGCAGCACCCAATATCTCCCTGGCCATTGGACCTTTTGAAATACTTGTAGACCCATATATGCATGAGGTGAGTCTTTTCTCCTGCCTTGTTCTCCTCTGAACTTTTACTCCTTAGGAAAAGGAGGCTCCAATAAAAGAGTTTTACCTTTAACTGTCAAGGTTATCACTGAAAGAAAAGATCTCATGTCACATTTGCTTGGAAGGAAAACCATTTTGTCCAGTTTGTTGACCAGGATTCTAACTGGTAAACTGGTCATTCTGTGCCTCAATATGGTAAAGTTAGAATAAATCTGCTTTCTTTTTTTAGTAAGGTCTCTGTGCAGCATAGACCACCCTTGACATCATGTGTTCAATAAGGTCTCTGTGCAGCATAGACTTCCCTTGACGTCATGTGTTACATTAATTTCCAAATTGCAGTTTTTCAGCTTCATAGAACTGTGACAAAAAGGATATTAATAATGACAGTTAATTTTAGAAACCAAATTAACACGATAGCCAGGGTATACTTGAATTTTTAATACTATTACTACTATTACTATTTTTAATGCTAAGCACTGGGTTAGAAAACAAATCAAACTTTTCATAAATTTAAAATAGTTTACTTATTTACTTACATTTCTCTAGTCATAAATATTTTCTCCTAGCCTTGACTTCTTTTGTGTGTTTACTTTTTTAGTCTTGACCTTTCGGACTATTTTAGGTTTATTTTGATTTGTTTTTGGTTTGTTCTGAGACGGTCTCACTATGTAGCCAAGGCTTTCCTCAGACTCATGACAATCTTCCTGCCTCAGCTTCCTGAGTAGTGAGGCACGCACCACTGCATCTGGCCTTTACCTGTCAAACTTTTGTCTACTGTGACAAGATTGTCTATGATACCATCTTCTAGATGAAACCGTTTTGAGACAGTCTCACTATGTAGCTCTTGTTGGTATTGAACCTGTGATCCTCTGTTTACTGCTCTAGAGGCAATGGGACCTGGGGAATACAGTTGATAAAGGAGGCTGACTAATATAGCCAACTTTATTCAGAGCATCAGACAATTTATGCTCTAGTTAAGTAGAGTCACATGAGTAAAGGTACTTTCACAAGGACAAGCTGCATGTGGCAATCAAGCCATTTGTGGCCACATGTGGCAAAAACCTGTTTCCATAGAGGTATATAAACTGTAATAGCCAGTTGTAATAAATAATCTGAAGTAAATTCACTCCTATTCTCTGCACAAAAGGGAGGGACACAAAAGCCTATTCCAAGAACAGTTCCGTATTTTTGAGGCAACTGAGATCACAAGACCTTTGGCTTCTTGGAGTTTTCTCACAAGCACGCAGTCCTCACCACAACTCCATTCTTGGAACGTGGACAGCCAATCTCAAGAGCTGGCTTTACAGATTTGTGCAGCCCAACCTGACTTCTTCATTCATTTGGCATAGAATTGTTTCATGAGACACTCTGTGATACTTGTTTTGAATAGTCATGAAAAACATGACTATTATCTCTACTGTGGCTCTTTTAACAGATTGTCTCTCCAGTATGCAAGGTGTAGTGAAACACTAGAGGGTGGCAAGAGTGATGGTTCTTGGGCACAGATAGCTCTGATCAGCATTAGATCTGCACAGCTGATCTCACTGTATTCCAGGCTGGCTTCAGCCTCCCAAGAGTTAGAATTATTGCTATAAGCCACTATGCCAGGCAACATAAACTATTAATTCCTAGATTCAGGCACTGAGATTTGGTGCTACTTGACTGGCATGTGCAAAGTATTGGGTCCAATCTTCAACATTGTACGCATACACAAAAATTACTAAAATACTACTATAATATATACAGTATTTGCTAAATTGCAACACATGAGTTAGAGATTATGCAAAACCTTAAATTTTAATTCTTTCTTGTTTATGGAGAAGAGAAAAATTTAATTTGGAACCAGTTTTTATTTTCCTTGTGTGTAAGCTGTTTTTTTTTTTTTTTTTTTGTTCAAGTTAGGGAACAAGCTTGTTTCACATGTAAGTCCTTTCTCCCTCTTCCTCCCCTCATTCCCATCCCTCCTCCCCCACCTCCAACCTATCCCCCACCCTATCCACCAACCACTCCCCAGTCAAGGTAGGGCCCTCAATGGGGACTCTACAAAGTCCACCAAATCTTCCGGTGCGGGGCCTGGGACATTCCCCATGTGTCCAGGGCCAGAGTGTATCCCTTCATGTGGGATGGGCTCTCAAAGTCTCTTCATAACACCAGGGAAAAATAGTAATCCATTACCAGAGGCTACATGGAGTGCAGAGGCCTCCTTATTGACATCCATGTTCAGGGGTCTGGATCAGTTTTGTACTGGCCTCTTAGCATCTGGGGTCGATGTGCTGTCACTTTTTCGGGCTAACTGTTTCTGTGGGTTTCTCCAACCTGGTACAGACCCCTTCGCTCTTTATTCCTCCCTCTCTTCAACTAAATTCCAGATTTCAGCTCAGGGTATATCTGTGGATGTCTGTTTCTGCTTCCATCAGCCATTGGATGAAGGCTCTAGGATGGCATAAAGAGTAGTCATCAATCTCATTTTAGGGGAAGGGCTTTTAGGTTATCCTCCCCACAATTGCCTGGATTGTCAGGTCATATCATCGTTGTAGGTCTCTGGCGATCTCCCTGGTTCCAGATCTCTTCTCGAACCTATAGAGACTCCCTCTGATATGGTATCTCTCATCCTGCTCTCTCTCCTCTATTCTTCCCCCAACTGAGTATTTCTGCTCCTCCATTTCCTCTCCTCTACTACTCTTATCCTGCTCTTATTGTGGCAGCTCCTTCTCCCCTACCCTCATGCTCCCAATTAAGTCAGGAGTTCATGCCACTTCCCATTGCTGAGGTCCATTTATCTCTTAAAGTTCTTCTTGTTTCCTAGTTTCTTTGGTGAAGAGGATTATAGGCTGGTAAACCTTTGCTCTAAGTCTAAAATTCATATATGAGTGAGTACATAGTATGTTTGTCTTTTTGTGACTGGGTTACCTCACTCAGGATGGTTTCTCCTAGTTCCATCCATTTGCCTGCGAATTTCAAGATTCCATTGCTTTTTTCTGCTGAGTAGTACTCCATTGTATAAATGTACCACATTTTCTCTATCCATTCTTCAGTTGAGGGGCATCTAGGTTGCTTCCAGGTTCTGGCTATTACAAACAATACTGCTATGAACAGTTGTATAAACATACACTATTTGTGTATATACCCAAGAGAGGAATGGCTGGATATTGAGGTAGATTGATTCCCATTTTTCTGAGCAACCGCCATACTGATTTCCAAAGTGGTCTTACAAGTTCGCACTCCCACCAGCAATGGAGGAGTGATCCTTTTTCTCCACATCCTCTCCAGCATAGATTGTCATTGGTATTTTTGATTTTAGCCATTCTGACAGGTGTGAGGTCGTATCTCGGGGTTGTTTTGAGTTGCATTTCTCTGATGGCCAAGGATTTTGAGCACTTTCTTAAGTGTCTTTCAGCCATTTCAGATTTCTCTGTTGAGAATTCTCTATTTAATTCTGCACCCCACTTTTTAATTTCATTGTTTGGTCTTTTGGTGGCTAGCTTCTTGAGCTCCTTATGTACTTTGGAAGTCAGTCCTCTGTCAGATGTGTGATTGGAAAGATCTTTTCCCATTCTGTGGGTGGCGGTTTTGTCTTACTGACTGTGTCCTTTGCCTTGCAGAAGCTTCTCAGTTTCAGGAGGTCCCATTTATTAATTGCAGACCTCAATGTCTGTGCTACTGGCATAATGTTCAGGAAGTGGTCTCCTGTGCCAATTTGTTCAAGGGTAATTCCCACTTCCTTTTATAGAAGATTCAGTGTGGCTGGATTTATGGTGAGATCTTTGATCCATTTGCACTTAAGTTTTGTGCATGGTGACAGGTAGGATCTATCTGCAATCTTCTGCATGTCTAAATCCAATTGTACCAGCACCATTTATTGAAGATGCTACCTTTTTTCCATTGTATAGATTTAGCACCTTTGTCAAAAATAAGGAGTTCGTAGGTGCATGGGCTTATATCAGGGTTTTTAATTCGATTCCATTGGTCTGTCTGTCTATTTTTGTACCAATACCAAGCTGTTTTCAGAACTAAGGATCTATAGTAGAGCTTGAAGTCGGGGATGTTGATGCCTCCAGAAGATCCTTTATTGTAAAGAGATGTTTTGGCTGTCCTGGGTTTTTTATTTTTCCATATAAAGTTGAGTATTGTTCTTTCAATGTCTGTGAAAAACTGGGTTGGGATTTTGATGGGGATTGCATTGAATCTGTAGATTGCTTTTGCCAGGATTGCCATTTTTACTATGTTAATTCTACCTATCCAAGAGCATGGGAGATCTTTCCATTTTCTGGTATCTCCTTTAATTTCTTTCTTTAAAGTCTCAAAGTTCTTATTGTACAGGTCTTTCTCTTTTTTGGTTAGTGTTACCCCAGGATATTTTTTGTTGCTTGTGGATATTGTGAAAGGTGATGTTTCCCTGATTTCTTTCTCATTGGATTTATCATCCAATTTATAGTAGGGCTACTGATTTTTTGAGTTAATTTTGTATCCTGCTACCTTGCTGAAGGTGCTTATCAGCCGTAGGAGTTCCCTGGTAGAGTTTTTCGGGTCACTTATGTAGACTATCATGTCGTCTGCAAATAGTGAAAGTTTGACTTCTTCCTTTCCAATTTGTATCCCTTTGATCCCCTTTTCTTGTCTTATTGCTCTAGCTAGAACTTCAAGTACAATATTGAAGAGGTATGGAGAGAGTAGACAGCCTTGTCTTGTTCCTGATTTTAGAGGAAACGCTTTGAGTTTCTCTCCATTTAGTTTGATGTTGGCTATTGGTTTGGTGTATATTGCATTTATCATGTTTAGATATGTTCCTGTTATTCCTGTTCTCTCCAAGATCTTTATTACGAAGGGATGTTGGATTTTGTCAAAGCCTTTTTCAGAGTCTAGTGAGATGATCATGTGGATTTTCTTTTTCAGTTTGTTTATATGGTGGATTACATGATGGATTTTTGTATGGTGAACCATCCTTGCATCCCTGGGATGAAGCCTACTTGATCATGGTGGATGATTTTTCTGATATGTTCTTGGATTTGGTTGGCCAGTATTTTATTGAGTATTTTAGCATCGATGTTCATGAGGGATATTGGTCTGTAGTTCTCTTTTTAGTCTTATCTTTGTGTGATTTGGGTATCAAAGTAATTGTAGCCTCGTATAGAGTTTGCCAATATCCCACCTGCTTCTATTGTGTGGAACAGTTTGAGAAGTACTGGAATTAGCTCTCGTTTGAATTTCTGGTAGAATTCTGCAGTGAAGCCATTTGGCCCTGGGCTTTTTTGGTTGGGAGGCTTTTGATGACTGCTTCTATTTCATTAGGGGTTATAGGTCAATTTAAACTGTTTATCTGATCTTGATTTAATTTTGGTAAGTGATATTTATCCAGAAAACTGTCCATTTCCTTTAGATTTTCCAATTTTGCGGAGTACAGGTTTTCAAAGTATGACCTGAACAGATTCTCTGGATTTCCTCATTGTCCGTTGTTATATCCCCTTTTCATTTCTGATTTTGTTAATTAGCATGCCCTCTCTCTGCCTTTTGGTTAGTTTAGCTAGAGCTTTGTCTATTTTATTGATCTTCTCAAAGAACCAACTCTTTGTTTCATTGATTCTATGTAATGTTGTCCTAGTTTCTACTTTATTGATTTCAGCTCTCAGGTTGATTATTTCTCGCGTCTACTCCTCCTTGGTGTGTTTGCTTCTTTTTGCTCTAAAGCTTTCAGTTGTTCTGTCAATTCTCTAATGTGACTTTTCTCCAGTTTCTTCATGTGGGCACTTAGTGCTTTGAACTTTCCTCTTAGCACTGCTTTCAGAGTGTCCCATAAGTTTGGGTATGTAGTGTCTACATTCTCATTAAATTCTAAAAAGTCTTTAATTTCTTTTTTTAGTTCTTCCTCAACCCAGGAATGGTGCAATTGGGTGTTTTTCATTTTCCATGAATATGTAGTTTTTCTGCCATTCGTATTGCTGTTGAATTCTAGCTTTAATGCATGGTCATCTGATAAGATACAGGGGGTTATTTCAATTCTTTTGTAACTGTGAAGGTTTGCTTTGCTGCCAACTATGTGGTCAATTTTAGAGAAGGTTCCATGTGGCGCTGAGAAGAAGGTATATTCTTTTATGTTTGGATGGAATGTTATATAGAAATCTGTTAACCCCAGTTGGGTCATAACTTCTTTCAGATCCTTTGCTTCATTGTTAAGTTTCTGTCTGGTGGTCCTGTCTAGTGGTGTAAGGGGGGTGTTGAAGTCTCCTACTATAAGTGTGTGTGGTTTTATATGTGGTTTGAGCTTTAGTAATGTTTCTTTTACAAATGTGGGTGCCTTCTTATTTGGGACATAGATGTTCATGATTGAGACTTCATCTTGATGGACTCTTCCTGTGATGAGTATGAAATGCCCTTCTTCATCTCTTTTGATTTTAGTTTAAAGTCTAATTTTTTAGATATTAGGATTGCTACACCAGCTTGTTTCTTGGGCCCATTTGATTGGAAAATCTTTTCCCATCCTTTTACTCTGAGGTAACGCCTGTCTCTGAAGTTGAGGTGTGTTTCTTGTAAACAGCAGAAGGATGGATTCTGTCTTCGTATCCATTCTGTTAGCCTATATGTTTTTATGGATAAGTTAAGACCATTGTCATTTAGGGATATTAATGTCCATTGTTTGTTGGTTCTTGTTTGTTTTGTATTTATTGGTGATGGTGTCATTGTGTGTGGATTTCGCCCTCCTGTTTCTTTTTGTGTTTGGTAAAATTAGATTATCTATTGCCTGTGTTTTTGTGAGTGTAGTTATGCTTGTTAGGTTGGAGTTTTCCTTCCAGAATCTTTTGTAGTGCTGGATTTGTGATTGTGTATTATTTAAATCTGTTTTTGTCATGGAATATCTTGTTTTCTCCATCTATAGTGATTGAGAGTTTTGCCAGGTACAGTAGTCTGGGTTGACATCCATGCTCCCTTAGTGCTTGTAGGGTATCTATCCAAGACTTTCTGACTTTTCAGAGTTTCTATTGAGAAGTCGGCTGTGATTCTGATTGGTTTGCCTTTATATGTTACTTGGCTTTTTTCCTTTGCAGCTCTTAATATTTTCTCTTTATTCTGTAGATTTGGTGTTTTGATTATTATGTGTCGGGGGGAGGGGAGCATCTTTTTGTGGTCCAGTCTGTTTGGTGTCCTGTAAGCTTCTTGTATATTCATAGGTATATCCTTCTGTAGTTTGGGGAAGTTTTCTTCTATGATTTTGTTGAATATGTTTTCTGTACCTTTGAGCAGTGTTTCTTCACCTTCTTCTATACCTATTATTCTTAGGTTTGGTCTTTTCACAGTGTCCCATATTTCCTGGATATTTTGTATTAGGGATTTGTTGGACTTGAGGTTTTCTTTGGTTGATGAATGTATATCCTCTAGCGAGTCTTCAATAGCTGAGATTCTCTCTTCCATTTCTTGAATTCTATTAGTTATACTCACATCTTTAGTTTCTGATCGTTTATCCAGCCTTTCCATTTCCATTATCGCCTCATTCTGTGTTTTCTTTATTGTGTTTATTTCAGCTTTCATGCTTTGAACTGTTTCAAGAGCTTCCTTTACTTGTTTGGTTGTTTTTTCTTGGGTTTCTTTAGATTCTTTAAGAGATTTGTTTATTTCTTGAATTTTTTGGTTTGTCTTTTCCTCCATAACGTGTAATTTTTTGCTTGCTTTTTCTTCTATTTCTTTAAGGGATTTTCTTGTTTCCCTTTTGAAGGTCTCTATCATCTTGCCGAGATAATTTTTGAGGTCCATCTCATCTTCGTGCTCTGTGTTGGTCTTTTCAGATCTTGCTGGAGTGGAGTCCCTAGGTTCCGGTGGTGTCATATTGGTCTTTCTGTTGTTGAGTGAGTTTTTATTCTGTCTTCTTCTCTTATCTTCTTCCAATGGGTGCAGGTGGGGTCTCTCTGTCTCCTCTTGTGACCCAGTGGTGTGTGGGGGCCAGGAATTCAGTGTCAGCAGCTCTGGATGGTCTTGCCTCTCCTGGTAGTCTCCTCACTCTGAAGGAGATAGGCCTCCATAGGGGTGGGGGGGGGGGACACGGGAAGGAAGAGTGGGGTGTTTCCAGACTCAGGGAGATCCTGTCTTCCTCAGCAGGTCTAACCCAAACAGGCGCAGGCTGGGGGAGATCGGGTTGAATGGGGCTTTGGTCCGGAGTTGGTAAGAGCAGAGGCTCACTCACCTCATTGTGGATCAGTCGGCGGAAAGGGAAGGAAGAGTGGGGTGTTTCCAGATTCAGGGAGCGCCTCCCTGCCTGGGCGTGTCTACCCCAAGCAGGAGCAGGCCCGGGGAGATTGGGGTGAATAATGCTTTGGATGGGAGTTGGGTAAGAGCTGATGATCACTCACCTCGTTGTGGATCGGTCGTCAGAAAGGGCATATGTAAGCTTTTAATAAACTTCTATAATCCATTTTAAATTTAATTTTTAGCACAATGAAACATTTTGTAAACCTGATCTGAAAGCCCAATAATTGTACAACCGCTATTTTCAACATTATGAAATGTATTAAAAACTAAATATGTCCTTTTTTGAGATAGATGATTATCTTTTTATTTGCAGGTTACACATTTTTGTTTACCCCAGCTCCTTCCATTACTCAAACATACCACGTCATACCTTCATGAAGTTTTTGAATTTTATGAAGAAATTTTGACTTGTCGCTATCCATACTCCTGTTTTAAGACTGTCTTCATCGATGAGGCTTATGTTGAGGTGGCTGCTTATGCTTCTATGAGTATTTTCAGGTTAGTGTCTCTTGAGATGGGGAATGCCTAGATTAGGGTACTGAGAAAAGGCAAATCTGTTGGCTGACTGTATGATCCAGATTTAAGATTGGTTTTGAACTCCAGGTCTGACTGAGTTTATAGGTCATCTGGTGTGTTTAAAATGTTACAGTATAGCTTCCTACATAAGGAAGTGACGCATCCTGGTGCCTTCTCCAGAGTTATCATTGGCATTTCCATTGCTGGTATAGTTCTCAGTGTCTGTAAATGTTTAGCTCACACATTTGTGGGTCAGTAGTGTGCCTTTTTGTAGTGCTATAAAATGTATTGGTATCATCAATTTGTTGTCAAAAACAAAACAAATTCTTTTCTTTGTTTTAGCTCTCCTTTTCTGCCCCCTTTTTTGGTGGTGGGGTTCCAAATTTCTAAGTTTTATGTGTCAGGGCGGTTGTTTTACTTTCTTGTCCCTAAAAGTTCTCATGTGTCATGTGAGATACTAATATTGTGCATTCTCCAGAACACAGTTGTAAAAACTGAATGAAACAATATATTTAGAAGTAAATAACAGAATGCCAAAATTTACTAGACACTGGAAAAAGGCATTTGTTTTTGTTACTGGTTTTCTGTTTGGGGAGAAATGTCTCCATCCTGTGTGTTTCATGCTGGCTGTGCGCCAGACTGGACACTGGTTTACAGGAACGTGACTCTGCATCCAGTGGAAGGAAGGATTTTTGAAATTAAGTAACCCTATTGTATTGGGATTCATTTCTGATTAACACACTCATTTTTTCCTCACTTTCCAAAATAGTGATAGTGATATATATATACATGTATATATATGTAAAATATACATATATTTGTAAAATCAATAGAAAACATTGTCATTGTGTTTCTTCATTTAGACAGATTGTGAATTTCAGATAAATTTTGAAATTTATCTGAATTTCAGATAAATTTTGAAAAGATTGGAAAACTCTTGGGGAGAATATTCTGGAGTTTTTCCTTCTGTATTGAGCTTGAACCTAAAACTGAATTGCTTTGGGAATGCAGTTACTGTATTTTGACTGACTGTGCTTCCGTTGGTCCTGTCACTTCGTGTCTTTGGCTTTCAGCACAAACCTTCTGCACAGTGCCATGATTATAGATGAGACGCCCCTGACCAGGCGGTGCCTAGCGCAGTCGTTAGCGCAGCAGTTCTTTGGATGCTTCATATCGAGAATGTCTTGGTGAGTAACATCAGAACTGCAGACTGAGCCAGAGGGTCAGGAAAGCTGACCTCCCCTCCTCTCCCCTCTTGTATTGTTCTCTGACAGCCTCTTGTGGTCCATGCTGTCCTCAAACTTGCTGTGTGTCTGAGTCTGGCCTTGAACTGACTAATGCTCCTGCTCCCTCCCGAGGGCATGGCTAGCCTGCGCTGCTCTGCTTCACTCTCGGCTTCTTTTCTGCATTATAAGCTGGCTGCTGCCCATTATTTATAAATGGCGGGGTTATTTTGAGAGCTTTTCTCAAAAAAGAAAACCATTAGTAAAACTTTATCTTGATTGTTTTTGCATCAGCTTTAATATCAGCTATATAAAACACTTTGTAATTAGTGGGGCATGGTGGCATATGACTTCAAACTTTAACTCTCAACAGGCAGAGAGGCAGGTGGATCTTTGTGTATTTGAGGCCGGTCTGATCTATGTAGCAAGTTCAGAAAAGCACCCACTGCATGGTGAGACCCTGTTTCAAAAAAAACAAAGAAAGCAGAAAGTTACTTATATAATTTATCATAAAAGAAGAATTCTGAAAAACAGTATCTTAGCTGTATAGAATGCAGATTTGAATGTATAGAAAATTAATTAGAAGTCAAATATCAGTGTTCAAATCTGCTGGAAAAATGTGTGAGATGATTTTTCTTTCAGAAGTACATTCTTTTTCTTTAGATGTGCATATACACATACTTACAAGAAATTTTGCATTTCCTAAGATGACTCTCCATTTCTTCTACTTGTATTAAACTAAAGTTGCTAAAGAAATCCTGAAGGACTGTTTCAAAAAACCTTATCTTCAGTAACCTCAGCAATGGAGGGTGAGAGGTAGCACTCCCCTCCCCATGAAACCTTTATATTTATGCTCCTTGTCCACCAATGAACCTCTTCACAACCTCCTGGTGAACTCCAATCATTAGCTCAATATCATCTTGTCCAAGAAATGTTATTTGTTCTTCTCTGCTTTCCCTGTATCTGCGGTAAAGGATGTAGGCAATTGCTGCACTTGCTGGGATTTCAAGTACCAGGGCTATTTTTTGAATACTGGACAGGCTTGTCCATGAAGTGGCCATTTTCTGGGGTATTCTCTTGTCAGGAGTCAAGCACCTTCACCTTGCACCTTACTGTTCCCTCTGCTTGGTCCCTACCTGGGCCCAGCAGCCAAGCAGGCAACTATTTTGCAGATGCTTGCCACGCCCCGGAGGCACATCCACAACAAAAAATGCCTGCCTTGAAGTCTGAAAATCGTGCATCCACGCAGCAGCCAATCCTTGCATCTGCAGCCTTGAGTGATTGATCAGGGGTTTCTAAGTAGACCACAAGGGGCCTGTCTGACCTACAGATAATCCCTGGTTATCAGCAGGAACTCCCATCTTCACCAGACTGATGCTGCTGTATCAAGATGATTTTTAAAGCAAATAATTGTCTTCAACAGTAGTGATGGTGGCGTAAAGAATTTGCCTTTTAGTGTTTAGATTCTTGCTACTTTTCTTGAAAGAAGGGAGAAGTACATTTGGGGCTGGGGTGCAGCTCAGAGGCACAGTGCTTTTAAGTGCTAGACCCTCACTTTGAGCTGAAAAACTGAACACTGAAAAAAGAAGTAATCTTTATTTTCTTTAAGTGGAGATGAATTTCATATTGTTGTTGGTCTTTTTTTTTTTTTTTTTTTTTTTTTTTGAGAAGGGGTCTTTACATTGTAGCCCTGGTTGGCTTAGAACTTGCAATGTAGAGCCACTTGGCCTCAAACTCTGCCTACTGAGTGCTAGGATTATACATGGAAGTCACCACACTTGGCTACTTATAGTTAATTTAATGTACTATACAAGCATTCCTTGAGATTGTAATTTTTTTTTTTTGATTTTTTTTTTTATTAAATTATTAATATTTTCACATGTACATTCCCTCTCCCTCTCCCTCCCCCACCCCCATTCCTTCTCCCCCACCTCCAACCTACCCCCCACCCCATCCACCCGCCACTCCCCAGGCAGGGTAGGGCCCCCAACCAGGGCTCCACCAAGTCCACCAAATCTTCCTGTGCTGGGCCTAGGCCCCTCCCCATGTGTTCAGAGACAGAGCGAATCCCTTCAAGTGGGATGGGCTCTCGAAGTCCCTCCCACCCACCAGGGCAAAACGCCAGTCCACCTCCAGAGGCTCCCAGGAGTGCAGGGGCCTCCCCATTGGCATCCATGATCAGGGGGCTGGATTAGTCCTGTACTGTCCTCCCAAAGAGCATCTGGGGTCGATATGCTTTCCCTTTTTCAGGCCAACTGTTTCTGTGGGTTTCTCCAACCAGGTACAGACCCCTTCGTTCTTCATTCCTCCCTCTCTTCAACTGAGTTCCAGATTTCAGCTCAGTGTATTTCTGTGGATGTCTGTCTCTGCTCTCATCAGCCACTGGATGAGGACTCTAGAATAGCATAGAGAGTATTCATCAATCTCATTCTAGGGGAAGGGCTTCTAGGCCATCCTCTCCTCCACTGCCCAGACTGTCAGATCGTGTCATCCTTATAGGTCTCTGGAGATCTTCCTAGTTCCAGATCTCTTCTCGGACCTATAGTGACTCCCTCTGATATGGTATCTCTCATCCTGCTCTCTCTCCTCTATTCTTCCCCCAACTCAATATATCTGCTCCTCCATTTCTTCTCCTCTACTCTTCATCTTGTGCTCTTATTGTGGCAGCACCCACTTCCCTACCCTCATGCTCTCAATTAGCTCGGGAGTTCATGCCATTTCCCATTCCTGGGGTCCATTTATCCCTTAGAGTCATTCATGATTTCTAGTTTCCTTGGGGTAGAGGATTATAGGCTGGTAAACCTTTGCTCTATGTCTAAAAATCATATATGAGTGAGTACATACCATGTTTGTCTTTTTGTGATTGGGTTACCTCACTCAGGATGGTTTCTTCTAGTTCCATCCATTTGCCTGCGAATTTCAAGATTCCATTGCTTTTTTCTGCTGAGTAGTACTCCATTGTATAAATGTACCACATTTTCTCTTTCCATTCTTCAGTTGAGGGGCATCTAGGTTGTTTCCAGGTTCTGGCTATTACAAACAATGCTGCTATGAACATGGTTGAACATATGTCCTTGTTGTATGGACAAGCAGTATTTGGGTATATACCCAAGAGAGGAATGGCTGGATCTTGAGGTAGATTGATTCCCATTTTTCTGAGCAACCGCCATACTGATTTCCAAAGTGGTCTTACAAGTTCACACTCCCACCAGCAATGGAGGAGTGTTCCTTCTTCTCCACAACCTCTCCAGCATAGGTTGTCATTGGTATTTTTGATTTTAGCCATTCTGACAGGTGTGAGGTGGTATCTCAGAGTTGTTTTGAGTTGCATTTCTCTGATGGCCAAGGATTTTGAGCACTTTCTTAAGTGTCTTTCAGCCATTTCAGATTCCTCTGTTGAAAAATCTCTGTTTAGTTCTGCACCCCACTTTTTAATTTCATTGTATGGTGTTTTGGTGGCTAGCTTCTTGAGCTCCTTGTATATTTTGGAAATCAGTCCTCTGTCAGATGTGGGGCTGGTGAAGATTTTTTCCCATTCTGTGGGTGGTCGTTTTGTCTTACTGACTGTGTCCTTTGCCTTACAGAAGCTTCTCAGTTTCAAGAGGTCCCATTTATTAATTGCAGACCTCAGTGTCTGTGCTTCTGGCGTGATGTTCAGGAATCGTTCTCCTGTGCCAATTTGTTCAAGGGTTGTTCCCACTTTCTCTTCTAAAAGATTCAGTGTGGCTGGGTTTATGGAGAGATCTTTGATCCATTTGCACTTAAGTTTCGTGCATGGTGACAAGTATGGATCTATCTGCAATTTTCTGCATGTTCGAATCCAATTGTGCCAGCACCATTTGTTGAAGATGCTATCTTTTTTCCATTGTATGGATTTAGCACCTTTGTCAAAAATAAGGTGTTCGTAGGTGCGTGGGTTAATATCTGGGTCTTCAATTCGATTCCATTGGTCTATCTGTCTATTCTTGTGCCAATACCAAGCTGTTTTCAGAACTATGGCTCTATAGTAGACCTTGAAGTCAGGGATGGTGATGCCTCCAGAGGATCTTTTATTGTAAAGAGTTGTTTTGGCTATCCTAGGTTTTTTATTTTTCCATATAAAGTTGAGTATTGTTCTTTCAATGTCTGTGAAAAACTGTGTTGGGATTTTGATGGGGATTGCATTAAATCTGTAGATTGCTTTTGGTAGAATTGCCATTTTTACTATGTTAATTCTGCCTATCCAAGAGCACGGGAGATCTTTCCACTTTCTGGTATCTTCTTTAATTTCTTTCTTTAAAGTCTCAAAGTTCTTATTGTACAGGTCTTTCACTTTTTTGGTTAGTGTTACCCCCAGATATTTAATGTTGCTTGTGGATATTGTGAAAGGTGATGTTTCCATGATTTCTTTCTCATTGAGTTTATCATCTGTATACAGTAGGGCTACAGATTTATTTAAGTTAATTTTGTATCCTGCTACCTTGCTGAAGGTGTTTATCAGCTGTAGGAGTTTCCTGGTAGAGTTTTTCGGGTCACTTATGTAGACTATCATGTCATCTGCAAATAGTGAAAGTTTGACTTCGTCCTTTCCAATTTGTATCCCTTTGATATCCTGATCTTGTCTTATTGCTCTAGCTAGAACTTCAAGAACAATATTGAAGAGATATGGAGAGAGTGGACATCCTTGTCTTGTTCCTGATTTTAGAGGAAATGCTTTGAGTTTCTCTCCATTTAGTTTGATGTTGGCTATTGGTTTGGTGTATATCGCGTTTATCATGTTTAGATATGTTCCTGTTATTCCTGTTCTCTCCAAGATCTTTGTCATGAAGGGATGTTGGATTTTGTCAAAGGCCTTTTCAGCATCTAGTGAGATGATCATGTGGTTTTTCTTTTTCAGTTTGTTTATATGGTGGATTACATTGATGGTTTTTCGTATATTGAACCATCCTTGCATCCCTGGGATGAAGCCCACTTGATCGTGGTGGATGATTTTTCTGATATGTTCTTGGATTCGATTAGCCAATATTTTATTGAGTATTTTAGCATCAATGTTCATGAGAGATATTGGTCTGTAGTTCTCTTTCTTATTCTTATCTTTGTGTGGCTTGGGTATCAAAGTGATTGTAGCCTCATAGAAGGAGTTTGGCAATATCCCATCTGCTTCTATTGTGCGGAACAGTTTGAGGAGTATTGGTATCAGCTCTTGTTTGAATTTCTGGTAGAATTCTGCAGTGAAGCCATCTGGTCCTGGGCTTTTTTTGGTTGGGAGGCTTTTGATGACTGCTTCTATTTCATTAGGGGTTATGGGTCGATTTAAATTGTTTATCTGATCTTGATTTAATTTTGGTAAGTGATATTTATCCAGGAAACTGTCCATTTCCATTAGATTTTCGAATTTTGTGGAGTACAGATTTTCAAAGTATGACCTAAAGATTCTCTGGATTTCCACAGTGTCCGTTGTTATATCCCCCTTTTCGTTTCTGATTTTGTTAATTAGTGTGCTCTCTCTCTGCCTTTTGGTTAGTTTGGCTAGAGGTTTGTCTATCTTGTTGATCTTCTCAAAGAACCAACTCTTTGTTTCATTGATTCTTTGTAATGTTTTCCTAGTTTCTACTTTATTGATTTCAGCTCTCAGGTTGATTATTTCCTGGCGTCTACTCCTCCTTGGTGAGTTTGCTTCTTTTTGCTCTAGTGTTTTCAGTTGTTCTGTCAGTTCTCTAATGTGACTTTTTTCTAGTTTCTTCATGTGGGCACTTAGTGCTATGAACTTCCCTCTTAGGACTGCTTTCAGAGTGTCCCATAAGTTTGGGTATGTTGTGTCTGCATTTTCATTAGAATCTAGGAAGTCTTTAATTTGTTTTTTTATTTCTTCCTCAACCCAGGAATGGTGCAATTGGGTGTTATTCATTTTCCAAAAGTTTGCAGGTTTCCTGCCATTTGTATTGTTGCTGAATTCTAGCTTTAATGCATGGTGGTCTGATAAGATACAGGGGGTTATTTCAATTCTTTTGTAATTGTGGAGGTTTGCTTTGTTGCCTACTATGTGGTCAATTTTGGAGAAGGTGCCATGTGGTGCTGAGAAGAAGGTATATTCTTTTGAGTTTGGATGGAATGCTCTATAGATATCCGTTAACCCCAGTTGGGCCATGACTTCTTTCAGATCCTCTGTTTCTTTGTTAAGTTTTTGTCTGGTGGTCCTGTCTAGTGGTGTAAGGGGGGTGTTGAAGTCTCCTACTATAAGTGTGTGTGGTTTTATGTGTGGTTTGAGCTTTAGTAATGTTTCTTTCACAAATGTGGGTGCCTTCGTATTTGGAGCATAGATGTTCAGGATTGAGATTTCATCTTGATGGACTTTTCCTGTGATGAGTATGAAATGCCCTTCTTCATCTCTTTTGATTGATTTTAGTTTAAAGTCCATTTTGTTAGATATTAGGATTGCTACACCTGCTTGTTTCTTGAGGCCATTTGATTGGAAAATCTTTTCCCATCCTTTTACTCTGAGGTATCGCCTGTCTTTGAAGTTGAGGTGTGTTTCTTGTAAACAGCAGAAAGATGGATTCTGTCTTCGTATCCATTCTGTTAGCCTATATCTTTTTACGGGTAAGTTAAGGCCATTGACATTTAGGGATATTAATGTCCATTGTTCATTGGTTCTTGTTTGGTTTGGATTTATTGTTGGTGGTGTCATTGTGTGTGGATTTTGCTCTCCTGCTTCTTTTTGTGTTTGGCAATATTAGATTATCTATTGCCTGTGTTTTTGTGCATGTAGTTATGTTCCTTGGGTTGGAGTTTTCCTTCCAGAACCTTCTGTAGTGCTGGATTTGTGGATATGTATTGTTTAAATCTGTTTTTGTCATGGAAAATCTTGTTTTCTCCATCTATAGTGATTGAAAGTTTTGCTGGGTACAGTAGTCTGGGTTGACATCCATGCTCCCTTAGTGCTTGTAGGGTATCTATCCAAGACCTTCTGGCTTTCATAGTTTCCATTGAGAAGTCGGGTGTGATTCTGATTGGTTTGCCTTTATGTTACTTGGCCTTTTTCCTTTGCAGCTCTTAATATTTTTTCTTTATTCTGTAGATTTGGAGTTTTGATTATTATGTGTCGGGGGGACTTCTTTTTGTGGTCCAGTCTGTTTGGTGTCCTGTAAGCTTCTTTTACTTTCATAGGCATACCCTTCTGTAGGTTGGGGAAGTTTTCTTCTATGATTTTGTTGAATATGTTTTCTGTACCGTTAAACAGTGTTTCTTCACCTTCTTCTACACCTATTATTCTTAGGTTTGGTCTTTTCACGGTGTCCCATATTTCCTGGATATTTTGTGTTAGGGATTTGTTGGTCTTGAGGTTTTCTTTGGTTGATGAATGTATATCCTCTAGCGAGTCTTCAATAGCTGAGATTCTCTCTTCTGTCTCTTGGATTCTATTAGTTATACTCACATCTTTAGATCCTGCTCGTTTATCCAACCTTTCCATTTCCAGCATCGCCTCATTCTGTGTTTTCTTTATTGTGTCTAATTCAGCTTTCATGTTTTGAACTGTTTCAAGAGCTTCCTTCACTTGTTTGGTTGTTTTATCTTGGGTTTCTTTAGCTTCTTTAAGAGATTTGTTTATTTCTTGAATATTTTGGTTTGTCTTTTCCTCCATATCGTGTAATTTTTTTCTTACTTTTTCTTCTATTTCTTTAAGGGATTTTCTTGTTTCCTCTTTGAAGGTCTCTATCATCTTGCTCGAGATAATTTTTGAGGTCCATCTCTTCTTCATGCACTGTGTTGGGCTTTTCAGATCTTGCTGGAGTGGAGTCCCTAGATTCTGGTGGTGTCATATTGGTCTTTCTGTTGTTGAGCGGGTTCTTATTCTGTCTTCTTCCCATATCTTTTTCCAGTGAGTGCAGGTAGGATCTCTCTATCTCCTCTTGTTACTCTGTAGTGTGTGTGGGCCAGGAATTCAATGTCCGAAGCTCTGGATGGTTTTGCCTCTCCTCGTAGCCTCCTCACTCTGATGGCGTTAGGCCTCTTGGTGGATCGGTCGCCGGGAATGGAATGAAGAGTGGCCTGTACCCAGATTCGGGGAGCTCCTCCCTGCCTGGACGTGTCTGTTTCAAGCAGGGACGAGCCTGGAGGGATCTGGGTGGATGGCGCTTAGGACAAGAATTGGGTAAAAGCAGGGGGTGGCTCACCTGGTCTGCGATGAGTCCACGGAAAGGGAAGGAAGAGTGTCCTGAACCAAGCCAGATTCAGGAAGCTCCACCCTGCCTGGGCGTGTCTGTTTCAAGCAGGGACGAGCCTGGAGGGATCTGGGTGGATGGCGCTTAGGACAAGAATTGGGTAAAAGCAGGGGGTGGCTCACCTGGTCTGCGATGAGTCCACGGAAAGGGAAGGAAGAGTGTCCTGAACCAAGCCAGATTCAGGAAGCTCCACCCTGCCTGGGCGTGTCTGTTTCAAGCAGGGACGAGCCTGGAGGGATCTGGGTGGATGGCGCTTAGGACAAGAATTGGGTAAAAGCAGGGGGTGGCTCACCTGGTCTGCGATGAGTCCACGGAAAGGGAAGGAAGAGTGTCCTGAACCAAGCCAGATTCAGGAAGCTCCACCCTGCCTGGGCTTGTCTGTTTCAAGCAGGGACGAGCCTGGAGGGATCTGGGTGGATGGCGCTTAGGACAAGAATTGGGTAAAAGCAGGGGGTGGCTCACCTGGTCTGCGATGAGTCCACGGAAAGGTGAGATTGTAATTTTTTTATATTTTAAATGTAGGATTCCATTTCTACCTTGCTTTTACAAATTTAATGTTACTGTTGTGTGTGTATGATGGATATATATGAGTTACTGAGTGGTTGGTGCCGGTTTCCTTTTCTCTAGAAAAAGCACTAACATTAAACAGTTTAACTTAAGGATGTTGTAAAACCTAGGTAGTGAAAATTATGTCTGTGTGTCACAATAAAGAATGCAGGGTTGGAGCTTACTTTACGAGAATTTGAACTCAGGACATTGTATACCTACTAGGCGAGTACTGATAATATATTCTCAGTCCAAGAATGTGGATTTTGTTTTGATCTTACCTAGGCTACCATGTCCTTGAACTCAACTATGTAGCTGAGGGTAACCTTAAATTCTTGACCATTGTGCCTCAGCCTCCCAAGTATGGAGAATATACCAGCACACATAGCAAATGTGAACTTTTGAATTAAGCAGCCCTGACTGTGGACAAATACTTATCTAGTGGCAGACAGTCTGAACAGTGGTGTTGAGAGAAAGTACCACTATCACAGTGAATACATTGCTAAATTCAACTTTAGAGGATATTCTTGGGAGAGCATTGTGGGCTATGATTTTCTTCTAAACTAAAGATCAAACCCAGGACTACAAGAATTCTGGGAAGTAACTACTACTGAGCTACTATTCCAGTCCATACAGATACAAACTCTGTCCAAAAAACTTCCTGTTGGGGATTCATACACTTAGCACAAGTAGAGCCCATTCTTAATATTCAAAGAAGAAAAGTGCCCATTTCCAGTTTGTCACTAATAAATATTTTATTTTAATCAGTCTTAAAATTAAAGATCCAGTCAGATTTGAAGAAGGTTGGATAGACTAATTCCATTACACTCTTTGAACCTGCTTGGACAGTTTTTAATGACAAAAGCTTTATTGACTTTTTCTTAGGTCTGATGAATGGGTCCTGAAAGGAATTTCAGGCTATATTTATGGACTCTGGATGAAAAAAACTTTTGGTGTTAATGAGTACCGCCACTGGATTAAAGAGGTAAACAAAGCTGGATTTGTTTTCCACTTGTAAGTCAGTAATATATGTTAGCGCTTGCCCGATTTCTGAGTCTCCTGTCCTTTGTTTTCTGTTTATTCATTTTGTGTGTTGGGGCAGTGCACATGATAGGCTGCATGTGTGGTCAGAAGACAATTTACTGAAATTGTTTCTCTCCTTACACTGTGAGTCCTGGAATCGAACTCAGATGTTAAGGGTTTTTTACAAACTCTTTTACCCCCTGAGCCATCTTGCTACCCCTATTGGTCTCTGATGATTATGAAATACTTGTACAATTTCATTTGAAAAATAGATCTTTTCAAGTAAAATACAATTATACCACCAAAAAGGATTCTAACTGTGCTTCCTCCATTTGTTTCCAAGTCTTCACTGGGTAAGGATGGTATAGTGACAGTGTCTGCGTACTCACTTGGGATAGTGGCACATTACTCATGCACACAGGAGCCTTTTATATGTCAGGTAGCCTTCAATCCCTACCTTTGTTTTCTCTGTCATTGCCACGTATTTTCCAATTATTTAAAGATGAAGGCAAAAAATAAGAAGTATTTTTGTGCATCTATTTCTTATGCATACAGATACTTGATTGGTTTCATTGGATTTAATTAGATCCTTAAATTGATTGTTTTCAGGTAGACAACTCCCTACCTTAATATCATTATTAAATTAGCATTCATTGTATCAGAAGAGTTGTTAGAGTGTTCCTACACTTAGCATTGGTAAAGTCCATTCTTCATTTTAGAAGAAGTAAATAACTTACCACTTAACAGTGTGTAATAAAATAGTATTATAATAAAATAATACTTGTAACAAAAACAGTCCTTATCTTAATTCTCTTTACATGTCCACTTTACCTATCAAGAAACGAAGGGACATAAAGGCTAAATTATTTAATAAAGTAGGTGGGTAATCAACGGTATTGCCAGGTTACAGTTGGCTTTTAATCATCTACCACTTTTCTCTGCTGTCTGTATTATTTAAACCATTCATGAATGTTTCATAGTTATGGTGTTATCTTCTTCAAGTTTTTCTTTCTTTTCTTATATTGAATGGGTATTATATGTTAGAGAAGAACAGATGAATTTTAAATTTATAGGTTATGAACATAATTCAATCTCGGCTTCTTACTAACTACCTTAGACCTCAGATTTAAAATACAGAGAGGGACTAAGTCAATTTAGAAGACAATTCAGAGAGACTCAGGAGAGCCAAAAGGAAAAGTTACTTGCCTGCTGCTGAGCCCTGAAGTCACAAAATACAGAGAAATTTTTGGATCTTACCATTCAGCCAACTTGTATAGCTTTATAACTATTCTCCAGATATAGTTTGCCTATGTTACATTTACATCTGATTCTACAAAAGAAAATTTGTGATCTTGTACTAATGTCTGTTGTATGAGGATGTTTTCACTGACTCCTACTTTTGTATCTCTTTTAGGAGCTAGATAAAATAGTGGCATATGAACTGAAAACTGGGGGAGTTTTATTACATCCCATATTTGGTGGTGGAAAAGAAAAGGATAAGTATGTTATTGTTCTGAGATGATATTATAAAGCTCACTGATAGGCTGCCTCTTACAGGATCACTCATGTGTTTCTTGAGTTCTAGTAAGGCCAGAACCTTAATGATAGGGTGATGCCACAGACTGGTACTATTGTCAGTGCCCACATAGAATGAATGAATTTAAACTTAAAAATGTAATGTTTTCCTGTTTGACATGCCATGTTTTCTAATTCAACTTCGTCATTCTACTCTTGTTAAAATCTTTGGAAGTAGTTATTTTGCTTATCGTGATGATCAATTTTATCAACCTGATTTAATTGAGAAATGCCCAGATTAGTAAAGCACATGTCTACGTCTATGTGAAGATGTTTCCAGTGAGGGAGGAGCAGACAAGAAGCTACTTTAATGTGTCACACTGTCCTGTAGGACTGGAATGTAGGAGATAGAGGAGGGTCCCTGCAAGCATCTTCTCCCTCCTTCTTGGCTTCCTTGAGACAGTAGCTGTGCTCTGCCATTTCCTTCCCACCAAGATGGATTAAATCTGAACTGCAGTAAATCCTTCCACTTTTCAGTCGTTTTGCTAAGGTTTTTGTTACAGAAAAGTTGTACTGTCTCTAAACTTAACTGTAGTTCTTAAGCATTTACAACTGAGTTTTGAAAGGAATTTGAAAGTTTGGAGATGGGGCCTTTGGTATCTCTGAGACTGCTGTATGTTTAGTGGACAGTTCTGTTCAGAGCTCAGAAGACCAAATCAGATTTGTTATATTCAGTGAATTTACATTTTTTTCCAGCCCCTCATCTCACCTTCACTTTTCAATAAAGCATCCGCATACACTGTCCTGGGAATACTACACTATGTTTCAATGTAAAGCTCACCTCGTGATGAGACTGATTGAAAACAGAATCAGCATGGAATTTATGCTACAAGTAAGTCCTAACATGAAGAACTTAGCAACATGAAAGAAGTGTGTGTGTGTGTGTGTGTGTGTGTGTGTGTCTGTGTGTGTGTGTATTAGTTACTGTTCTGTTGCTGAGGTAAAACACCACGACTAAGACTAAGGCACCTTATTTATTTCTTTGCTTATTATTTCTTGAGGTAGGGTTTCTGTGTGTAGTCCTGGCTGTTCTAGAGCTCACTCTGTAGACCAGGCTGTCTTTGAACTCAGAAATCTACCTGTCTTTGCCTCCCAAGTGCTGGGATTAAAGGTGTGTGCCACCACCTGATGACTTAGGCAACTTGTTAAAGGAAGTGTTTATTTGAGCTTAAAGTCCCAGGGGGTTAGAGTCTATGGTGGCGGAGGGTTGGCAAGGTGACAGGCAGCCGAAACAGCAGTGAAAACTCATTTTGATCCACAGACACTGGGAATGGAGACTTTGAAGCCTTGAAGCCTACTCCCATGACACAACTCCTCTAGCAAAGCCACATTTTCTAACCCTCAAACAGCTACCAAGAATGATCAAGTATTCAAGTGCCTGAGACTCAGGGAGGACATTTAATATAAATCACCACATTCTGCTCTGTGTCTCTCGTAGTCTGAATGGCCAATCATCCTGCAGAGTGTATCTAGTCCAGCTTCAGAAGTCCCCACAGTCGTTCATAGTCAGAACACTGTTAGACTCCAGGCAGTCTCTTAACTATAATCCTCTGTGAAGTAAAAAGCAAATCACACCAGGCAGTGGTGGTGCACACCTTTAATCCCAGCATTCTAGAGAGAGGCAGAGGCAGGGGTATCTCTCTGAGTTCAAGGCCAGTCTGATTTACAGAGCATATTCCAGGATAGCCACAGCTATACAGAGGAAACCTTGTCTGGAAAAGCAAAAAAAAAAAAAAAAAAAAAAGCAAATTGCATCTTCTCACAGATAATGGCACATAATATACATTATCATTCCCAAAAGGAGGAACCAAGGCATAGTGAAGAAAGCAGGACACCTCTAAGTCCCATGTTAAAGGGTTTAGATGACTCTGCCCTTCCTGTTTGGCTGCCTGCAGCACACTTCTGTCTCCTGAGCTTATCCCCATGTTGTGTGCAGCTCTCCCTGGTGGATGTGTCCATGGCTCTAGCACCTGCAACATCTTGGGGTCTCTGACACAACTCAGGGTTCACATTCACAGCTTCACTCAGTGGCCTCTGAAGGCCTCCGTATAGGGACTTATCTGCCACACACCTGCCCTCAGCTCTCTCCTTGATACCAGAGGAAGATTCCACAGCCAGTTACTTGGTTGCTATCGTTAAATTTTGCCATATTTTAAAGTAAGTTTTAGTACAAGTAGTTATAATATAGATGATGAAATAGTAGAAACAAGATAGATGGATACGTGTATAAATATATATGCTTTTGGGGTTTCTTTGGCACCTTCTCTCTCCTTTCCCATTTCATTCTTCTTTTTTCCATTTTCTTTATATTTCTCTTTTTATTCCTTTTCGTTTTGTGAGACAGGATTTTTCTGTGTAGCCCTGGCTGTCCTGGAACTTGATCTGTATGTAGATCAGGCTGGCCAGGAACTCACAGAGATCCGCCTACCTCTGCTTCCCTGATGCTGGGATTAAAGGCGTACACCACCACTGCCCAGCACTTATTTTTCTTTCTTTCTTTGGATTACTGAGGATCAAATATATGGTTTTATACGTACTAGGCAAATGCTGTACCACTGTGGTACATTCTCAAATGAATCGATGCATTAAGAATATCAGCTAATTTTTCCCCAAGAGAAACTTTTTAAAAATCATTTTTGCTGAGGGCGTAGTGCAGTGGAGTGCTTGCTTAATGAGTGGGACCCTGTGTTTAATTTCTGTTATCATAAAAATGGAAACATATATTTTCTCTAAAGATTGAAGGCCAGAAATATAAAATGAGAAAAGTGTGCCATAAAAGGGCATTTATACTTTTAAGAATGGTATAGACCTGAATTAGCATTCTCATTTATGAATTGACTTTTATAATGCTCCCTCGTGATTCCCTCACGTGTGCTGGGTCAAGGCCATCCCACTGCATTCTTCTTCCATATTCCCTTTTTAAAGTAGACCACATGAGCTTTATGAAACGCCTAACATGAGAGTACTGGGCTTGTAATGAATATTCCAAGTTTTGAATTCCTGTGTAAAATTTGGCAGGTATTATATATTGTGCTTCTAATTCTTAATAAATGTTGTTTTCTGTATTAGCCTACAATAATGTTTCCATGAACAATGCTCTTATATCCTGTTTAAATATTTGTATGTTTCACTTGCTATCTTTTGTAAATGATCACACAAAGTTCCAGTGCAAATTGGATGCCGTGTCCAGTTGGAAACAGTGTTATGTGAGCGTCTGTCCTTGCAGGTTTTCAATAAACTACTAAGCCTGGCCAGTACTGCTTCGTCTCAGAAGTTCCAGTCGCACATGTGGAGTCAGATGCTGGTTTCCACCTATGGGTTTTTGAAGTCCATTTCCAATGTCTCTGGCAAAGACATCCAGCCCTTAATTAAGCAGTGGGTGTATCCTTTGCAGTAGCAGCTCAGCAAAGTGGCAGGGAATCAGGGAATAAGTTGTGTGAAAGTTGGAAAAGGGGGAGGTGAGCCAGTGATATTTCTTTGAAAAATTAGAAATAACTGACATATGACTTGTATCTTCTAAAGCCCCTTCCAAAAGCTGAGTTGGATTCATATGTAAGCATGGATGTTTATATTTATAAAATTTGGCATAGTTTGTACTATTTAATGTGAGCAGAAAGGCAGGTTCCATGGTGATAAGGTAAGTACTCTAGCAGAGAGGCTTACGGTAGCTGTGCCCAAGTCTCAAAGATCCCCAAAGAGACCACCGGGTAGACAAACCCACTGAACTGTAAAAGCAAGGTTTTAGTGTTCATCCAACCATGACAGGGACCCTGTCTAGCAAACAGGAAGCAGCCTCCAGAGGGAGTGCTAGGTTTTAAAGACAAAAGTTACAGGATTACATCAGTAGGGGCGGGTTGGTTTCTGATTGGTTGACATTTCGGAACAATTAGGAGAATTTCTTAAAGTCATATTTTGGCATGAAATACCTGTGTACCAATTATTCTCATTGGTGGAACATACTTCTTGTATATAGGTAACCAATAGTTTTCAGAACTGTATCCTGGAGACTACAGGGGAGGTTTTGGTATCCAGCCCTGGAGTTTCTTTTGTGGCCAAACAGTTTCCAGGAACCAAATATCTAGGAGGCTAGGGGTGGTCTGGAGTTTCTTTTGTGTTCAGATTTGACCCTAGGCTCCAGGACACCAAAGTATCTGGAGTTTCTTTGTATCAAGTGCTGAGTCAGAGACCTACATGGTTTTCTGTAGCCTGTCAAGACTGCTAAAGCACGGGGCTGAGGGAGGGTGTGGTCCATTTATTTCTCTCTAGAATGAATAATAACAGGTAAATGGGAACTTAAGGCTTGTCACACTGTTACAATTTTTCCCCTGTGTAAATTATTAGAAGTGAAGCCTTTGAGTTTAGTTTACCCCTTTCAATAGTATTACTTGCAAGATGAAATGGTCTGGTGGCTTTTAAATGTGCTTGGAGCTTGGCACAACTTGAATGGTGTCTTGGAACTTGGCAATTTTTTCACTTCAAGGTACTATTAATAATCCAGCTTTAAAACACAAGCTTCTTGATGTTTTGGGAAATTTTGTTTAATCTGGAAAACATTTTTTAATAAGAATTTTGAATATTCTGCCACCTGGGATATAATGAAGTGTACTTTGAGACTTTGGGAATACATTTGAAAAATGTTAATATAACAGACCTTTTTTAAAAGCACATTTTCATTTTAGTACATAAAATTTCCTTTACAATTAATTCTTCAGAGACCAGAGTGGAGTAGTAAAATTTTATGGAAGCTTCGCATTTAATAGAAAACGAAATGTTTTAGAACTAGAAATAAAACAAGATTATACATCTCCTGGAACTCAGAAGTACGTGGTAAGTGTTGAAGAGCTTGTCTCACTGTTGACTCCGATTCCAGTAGAGGAAGGGCTTTCAAGCTGGGGTGACTGATAAATTTGCAGTGAGTACTTGAAGGGACGAGGCTACAGGCAGAGATTCAGAGCAGGCATCCTCGCTTCCCTTATCCTTGGCACCAGCTGCCATTCTGCTCTGTCATTATGTACTTGGTAAAGCATATTTTATATCTTGGCTTAGCTGTCATTAAATGGAAGGATATGGATTGGCCAATTTTTAGCAATCTTTGAATGGTATGTTGTTTTTTTAAAGGGACCACTTAAAGTAACAGTGCAAGAGTTAGACGGATCCTTCAACCATACCTTGCAAATTGAAGAAAACAGCCTTAAACACGATATACCCTGCCACTCTAAAAGCAGAAGGTAGGCAGTGAGTCATAACTGTGAACTGGAGATGAAACTACAAATCCCACCTGTAAAATGCCTCACTGAAACTCCAGTTGTACAGCAAAACGTTTCCAGGAGGAGCATCTTATCCACAGCTTTGTCTCCTGTTGTACTTCCTGTTAGCATTGCCACACATGCTTTGTGTCTGATTTTGTTGTTGTTGAGACAGGAGCTTTCGTAGCCCTACTAGCCTCAGTCTTCTTACTTCCACCTCCCAAATATTGGAATCACAGGCATGCACCCCTACATGCCCAGCTCTTGCTTTCTATTGATGAAACATCTCTGTTTTGGAATTATTTTTTATATATTTAATTTACTTTTGGGACATAGTATCAATCTGTAGTTCAGGCTGGCCTAGAACTCACTATATACACTAATGTGATTCTTGTGCCTCTCCCGCCCAAGTGCTGGCATTATAGACTTCTGCTACCATGTCTGGTTTTAAATGAAGTTTTCATTTGCTTTTTTTTTGGGGGGGGGAAGCGGGGGTCTCATGTATTCCAAGCTGATTTGCTTTCAGCACCCACTTTTTCTAGCTTCAAGGTAGATTTTGGATTTTGCTGTTTCTAAACTCCATTTCATTATATATTGACTCTTCTTTGACCTGTCTTTTAGTGTTTCGTGAAACCCTTTATTTGAACTTTGGCTGTTCTGTAGCTCCATCCTGATTTGGAAATCCCACAGTTTTCAATTTTACTTTTCTTTGAATACTAGGAATAAGAAGAAAAAAATTCCACTAATGAATGGGGAAGAAGTTGACATGGATCTTTCTGCAATGGAGTAAGTTACTTAAAAGTATGTAATTACCTTTGAAATGTGTGTTTTTAAAACCATTTAAAGCCAAGGATAGTTGTTAGGGAAAAAAACTAAGCAAAATCCTAACTCACTGAAGATAAACCATTTCAGACTGAATGAAAAGAAGAAATGCAGTATTGTAGGCATGGGCCCGACCTCAGCTCCCCCGCCTCCTTGCTCTCTCTCAGTGCTTCCTTGAGTAGTATTTCTCAAATGGATAAAATGCTTGAGAAATCCGGAAACGCCATTTCGGATTCATTATGTTAGTTGCAGGCCTGATGTTTGGATGTCAGATGAGTCCACGGTGACACTGGTTGTGTTTGGGACAGCGTTCCAGAGTATGGTGATACAGCCTCTGTTTTCGCAGACTGTTTGAATACCACTCTTCTTAATGTTTTTGTTTAGTTTTGGTTTCCTGACACAACGTCTTTTCTAGCCCAGGTAGTTTTTACTGAGCCTGACTTGTTTTGTTTTGTTTTCATTTTAACTTTTACATGCATGGGCCTGTTGTGCTTGCATGTATGTCTGTGTGACATTCATGCCTGGTGCCTGTGGAAGTCCAAAGAGGGCACCAGCTGCCCTGGAATTGGAGTTTTAGACAGCTGTAAGCCACCCTGTGGGTGCTGGAAATTGAACTGGGGTCCTCTGTAAGAACAACGAGTGCTCTTAACCACTGAGCTGCTCCTCTAGCGCCTGGACTTGAATTCTTGATGCTCCTGATTCTACCTCCCCGCCTGCTAGGATTATAGCTGATTTGATATTGATTGATAATTCTTAATTATATTTTATACTGTGTCTCGAGCACCCAGTATTGAACTGAGTTAGTATTACAGAGTGGTGGTATTCTTTTGATCAAAATTTTGACGTAGACTTGATTTTTACTTGGCGTGGTACTTGAGAAATACTTTCACATTGTGATTTGAGAACTTTCTTGGAAAGGTAGTCATGAGTCTAGCTTTTTTTTTTTTTTTTTTTTTTTTTTTTTGAGACAGGGTTTCTCTGTGTGACAGCTCTGGTTTTCCTAGAAGTTACTCTGTAGACACGGCTGCCCTCAAACTCAAACTCACAGAGATCCACCTGCCTCTGCTTCCTGAGCACTGGGATTAAAGGTGTGCACCATTTTAAAAGATACTGTATGTCAACTAAAATTAATTCAGTAGAATAAATGCTTTCTTATTTCTAATAAGGAGTAATGTTTATAACTATAGTCAGTTATAGGAAATTAAAGAAAATTTGTATCATTTGTGGTTTGATGTCTCATACTTGCAGATAGAAATGGCCATAGTAATATTTTCATTAGAAAAATTGGAATTGGTATTCTGTGTAGCAACTCTTCATTATGTGTCCACTTTTCATATCCTTAAAGATCTTGTTAGTAAGATTGTGAAAGTTAGCATAACAGTGAAAAGTTTGTTGAAATTATAAGATAATACGGTAATTTTAAAGTGCTAAAACTGTTTTCTCTCTAGCGCTGATTCCCCTTTGCTGTGGATAAGGATAGACCCAGATATGTCAGTCCTGAGGAAGGTGGAATTTGAGCAGGCTGATTTTATGTGGCAGTATGAGCTGCGCTATGAAAGAGATGTCGTTGCTCAACAGGAATCCATCCTGGCCTTGGAAAAATTCCCCACCCCAGCATCACGCCTGGCACTCACCGATATACTAGAACAAGAGCAGTGTTTCTACCGAGTGAGGATGTCGGCATGCTTCTGTCTTGCGAAGGTGAGGATGCACGGGAGAAATTGCCCTATGAGTGTTGTGCACTTTACACAAAGGCTCTGAGAATGAATTAAAACTCACTGGAGTCTTTAAGTTTGTCTTGGTAATTGTACTGTTTGGAAATCGTGTATTAAATGCTTTTAACAGCACAGATTTGAAAACAAAACAAAAAGGAAACATGCTTGATATAAAAATAGGTAATTATAAAAAATACTTGTCAGACTGAAAACTAAGGAGACTTTTTCTTTTTTCATTTTAAATTGCCAAACATATTTTTAAGGCTAAGAAAAATTTTGGTTGAAATTCTGTCATAGGGGGCTGGAGAGATGGCTCAGTTAAGAGCACTGGCTGCTCTTCTAGAGGTCCTGAGTTCAATTTCCAGTAACTACATGGGGGCTCCCAATCATCTATAGTGGGATCTGATGCCCTCTTCTGGAATAATGGCATACATGCATATAGAGCCCTCATATACATAAAACAAAGAAATAAATCTTAAAAAAATTTTGTGATTGTAGTAATTTATGCTTTTATGTGAGAATTCATAAAATTAACAAATTTTAATTGTTCCATTATGGTAGTTATTATATTTTGGTTTAGGAATTGAAATTAGTGAAAAATAATCTATGGTAATTGTCTCTATGATTTAACATTCTTGGAAAGTTAATTTATCAATGAACAGTCTTTAGAGTAAAGAAAAGTCTGAAACCAGTAGAACACAGACAGAAAGCTGAGCAGAAATCCTGTCTACCAGGTATTTTAAAGCATCTGTGTGATAGGCTTGCTCCCATCAGTAGACTCTCATGCTTCGTGTTTGTTTTCTTTTTAGTGGTAACATGAAGTTGACCTGTGCTCTCAGATATTAGAGAGAAAATGGGATTGCTTCCTAGGGATAGATTTCATTATTACTCTGAGGAGTGTTGTGATTGTTCTTAAAAATCATAAAAAGCCACAAAACTATAGAATGAAGTATTTAATTATACTATTCTTAATTTCAGATACTTTTTTATAGGCTCTAAAAATTTCATTACTAAAAGGTGTTTTTTGTTCTTGAACTCAGAGAGGTCCACCTGCCTCTGCCTCCCAAATGCTGGCATTAAAGATGTGCACCTTTAAGGGAAGGAAATGCTTTAAAGTTTTGGACTTTTAACTTTGCTGCAAGTCCTTTTCCTGGGGTCTCTTATCCATTAGTTTGTTTTAATATTTTATTAATTTATGAATTTGTTGTTGTTTTGCATCAGGTAATCTAGGACCAGACTTGCTTACTTAAACATAGCACTTGCTTGGTATATAAAGTTGAATATTTCTTTTCCTTTACCTTTTGTAATTTTTGTGTTTAATTTGAGGTATTTAGATAATCTTCATTTGTGAAGCATGTTTTTCTTTTCACGCGCCCAGATCAGTTTTAAATAGCTAGAACCGCAGTGGCACTTCTGGGCAACCAGTGCAGCATGGTGGGTGGGATTGCAGTGCACTCGTAGCCTCATCGGCCTCCGTGTGAGAGACACTGGAGACTCGAGCCTCTGCTCTGAGTTAGCGGTTGCCGGCAGAGTGCCAGTGATTCTTACCAGCAAGAGTAGGATGTATGGCTTGAAGAAGAGAAAGCAACCATTCACTCAATTTGGCTTCTGCTCTTGAGTCGGGGACAGATACCAGCATGGAAGCACTTAAAGGCCGTGGCCCTGTACATGTCTTGGGGTGAGGGCAAGAGGAATAGAGTCTCTTATGAACCCTAGGCTGGCCTGGAACTTACATTCCTCATGTCTTACCCTTGCCTCAGTACTCTTCTCCAGATAAGTAATACTGCATAAGTCACTGGAGTGCGCTGCAAAACACTTACATCTCACAATAATGTTTTTACCTGATAAGCTTAAACTATCAGAATTGTATCTACCCAAGTGGATAGGACAAACCCAGTCAGAGAAGCCTTTGCAAGCAAGTTTTTGTTAAACACAAGAGGATGCTGTCATTTAGAAATTAACTTATGCAAAATGACTGTAAATGCACATAGGAGTGGGGCTTTCGCTTCATCTTCTGTTTGTTTGGTTGCTTGGTCAGGGTTTTTGGTGGGTGAGTTTGTGTATTAGAAATGGGTAATAAAAGACCAAATTGTATTAATTTGCAAGAACTGTAGTGTTGGCTTTTAGAAAGCCATTTTGTCTTCAAAGTGTATTTATAATGGTGATGGAAAGTACTTCATCTTCTGATTATTTACAGATTGCAAACTCAATGGTGAGCACATGGACAGGACCACCAGCCATGAAGTCTCTCTTCACTAGAATGTTTTGTTGTAAAACTTGTCCAAACATTGTTAAAACAAACAACTTCATGAGTTTTCAGAGTTATTTTCTACAGAAGGTACTCTTCTCTTTGTTCTTAATGATGTTTTTATACTAAGCAAGTTTTATTGATGCTCACCTAGGTTTTTTTTTTTTTTTCCCACAAGCTATTGTGTATCTATTTAACTTGGAAACTGTTCATATGATAGGTGTGTATGTCTTACAAATCTGCTCTGAAGATTTTCTAATTTTTTTTAAGTGGTTACTGGTTTTTAAATCAACATTATACAAATCATATCCTTGTTACTTGTAACCTGAAGAGAATGAGTGGCCTTTGATTGGTAGGTAACATGGGGAACTGAGGTATGGAGTATACACTCACCTTTCTAATAGCAGGCCTTCTAGAACGGGGACAGTACATCCTGAATCAGAATCAGCCCAGCTCAGAGTGTCAAGGCTTTGCTTGCTTGCTTGGAGACAGGTGTCATATAGCCTTGGCTGCCTGCAAGGCACTGCACACGGAGGGCAGTATTAGTCACAGCTCTGCTAGATGGATGCCACATTCCCATTTTCAGAATGAAGAAAGTAGACTAAGTATATAGAGTGTGCTTAATGTTAAACTTACAGGAAGCTTTCTGTAAATGATATGTTAGAGGGAGAGAGTGGAAGTGTGTGTCCATTGAAGAATGAGGTGACTAGTGTTGAATGGTTTGGAAATCATTTGCAAAGTCTGTTAGTCAAAAGAATGAAGGCCAAGATTAGATCAAACTAGTAATGGAGTGTGGAGTTAAAAGAAAAGGATTGAAAGTGATGCCTTGATCTTAACTGAAGAAATGGGCAGCTGCTGAGGACAAAGCAGAGAACAGAATCCTTGGGGTTTGTTTTGTTCATGTGGAAGATTAGGTGGAACCTCCAGCCTACTTGCTATAAAGGGAAGCCAGAGTAGAAAGCCAATATGAAAGACAGGTCAGGCCTTTAACAAAGAGAGGATACAAGGTAACTGGAAGAAAACGTATGAACACTATTTTTTTTCTAAAACATGTAGAAAGGAAATTTTGTTTTTAAGTGAAACTTCTTCAGTAGTTCAGAAGATTGTGAAAGAAGGCCCAAAGCAATAAAAAGGCCCAGAGAATGTTATGCAACACCTTTAGGGCATGGCATGGCTGTTAGTTTTGACCTCTTAGCAGCAGTGATTATCAACACAAAACCTACTCAAGATTGCACCTTCAATGTTCTGTCCAGGGAGAAGGGGGACTCACTAGCCCCACCCTCTCTTAGGGTATAAAGACAGTAATGACTATGAAAGTGGGAGAGTTGCTTTCTTTGGTGGTATAGCAACTGGTAAGGTACCCATGTTCCCATAAATAACCCTAATTAAACCTTCCCGCTAACCCTCTGGAAATGCCCTCAGAGACATGCCCAGAAGTGTATCTTCCAGGTGATTCCATAGCCAGTCATACTGACAATGAAGATTATCACACTATTGTTGATTCTAGTTATTCCCTTTCTGTGTTGCCCCTTTTTACTTAAGGCAGGTTTCCTTGCTCTGTAGCTCAGACTGGCTTGGAATTCCTAGTCTTCCTGCCTCTACCTCCAGTGTGTTGGAATTAACAAGAGTGTACCACCATTCTTGCTGCTTCTCCCCTTTTAAGCAAGAAACTGAGCCATTTCTTTTTTTTATTGTCCAGTTTAGAAGGGAAAGTCTTGATGATCCCTTGCCATGTTCTAAGTAGGACCAAGATTTCAGTTCATCAACTTTTCTGTCTAGGGCTTAATTAGCTTTGTTTCACTAGCAGAATTTATTGTTGTGTGTGTTATGTGTGCACTAACAGAAAGTTGTTTATGAAATTTTAGAAAAAAGAAAGGTACACTGAATTTAAATTACTGTCTGTCCAAGGCCTGATGAGCTGTAGTTTGTTTAATGCTTCGTGCCTATGTATCTGAGCTCTGTAAAAAACTGTGAGGAAGCAACGCACTAAGCAACTAGCCAAAGATAATTCAGAGTAGTGGGTAGTGCAGGTGGGAGTTAGAATGAACCAGTGCTGAAATTGTATACTAGTTCCACTGTATTACTTAGAAATGGATTGATACAATTTCTTCCAGCAAGTGAGGGCTAAGATGCATAGCCTGTAGAATATGTCCAGTCATGAAAGTAGTTCCTGGATTTCTTACCCATTTCAGCAGTAGTGCTTTTAGATGTGTCTGTAGTGGGAACACATGGGAGATGAGATCTTAGGCTCCATCTTGATAGCTGTGTTAATTCCAGTGTAATTCTCTTTATAGCCCAAATTGCCATGTAATGAATAAGTTGGGTTGTGTGCTTAAACTTTCTCTTTTTTTCTTTTTTTAGACCATGCCAGTTGCCATGGCTTTGTTAAGAGATGTACATAATCTTTGTCCCAAAGAAGTTTTAACATTTATTTTAGACTTAATCAAGTACAATGACAACAGGAAAAATAAGGTAAAGTGTTTTTGTCAATTTATATTACAAAATACCCAGTGACACTTGTTTTAGGATAATATATGGGGACCTCAGTCTCCAGGACTACAATAAAAGAAAGGAAGAAACATTTGTTTGTAGCATCATCCATAAGTCCCTGGTACCTTGCTAGAGTTAGAGGCACAGGGCATGATTTATTGGAATAATGAATGCAAGCATGCATGCATGTATGTATGTGTTTCAGAAATCTTCTGAGGGAAGTTAGAGGAAAAGGAAGTTACATTTTGAAGTACGGAAGAGGAAGAATGTATAGTAAATCAAATAGCAACTATTGTCATTATTCTGTGCATGTAGACTGCAACATTTCTTTTTAAAATAATGTTATTGGAAGGAATGTGGTATTGCTGATAGTTTTGAATTTTTATTTTTGATCCTCTTCTGGGATTTTCTGTTCTTTGAAATACATGTTTCTTCCAAGTTGCTTTTCTTTAAGCTGAGTTAGTTCTTTTCTGTCCTTCTTTCTCTCTTGCTTTCTGTCTTTCTTTTGTGTGTGTACATATGTGCTGCTTGTCTGTATATGCACCATGTGAAGAAGTCCACAGAGGCCACAAGAGGTTAACAGATCCCCTGAACCTGGACGTAAAGGGGGCTGTGAGCCTCCTGTGAGTGCTGAGAACCGAACCCCATCCTTCTGTAGTAAGTGCTTGTAAACACTGAACAATCTAAGCCACCTCTCCAACTCTGAGTTCATCTGCCTGTTTCTTATGTTGATAATTTCCTCAATTATATGGTGATCTTTATATGTGGTATGTTTATACTTTAAGGTAGAATGCTAGGTGACTGGAAGCTTTGACTTGATAGAAGGATTCGCAGACTATGATGTTCTATTCATTTTGTTTATATATCTGTCTGTAGTGTGCATATGTGTCCAAAACATGTGTGGGGTTACATGTTCACGTATGTGCCCCTGCATGCAGAGACTGGGCTTGGTCTCAGGTATCTCCCTTGATTGCTATTGGCACTTTGTCTCACTTGAATCCAGAGCATACCAGTTGGCTACTCTAGCTAGCCAGGTTGCTTCAGGGACTCTGCTCTACCTCCTGAGTGCTGGGCTACAGGTGGGCTCCCATCCCTGTCTGGGTTTTATGTAAACACTGGGACCTGAGCTCTGCTCCTCACACTTGGTGAATAGTGAGTTTTAATGTTTACTTCAGGCGTAACCAAGTGCAAGCGCCTTATCCACTGAACCATCTCACTAGCTCCTAGTAGACTAGTCTTTGTCTTCTCTTTTGGACTGTAATCTTGTAGATGTTCAGGAGACTGTAGGAGGATCTTACACAGATAAGAGTTTAATACAATAATAAATCACTCGTGAGTACAGCATTTTCACTTTTTTCTAAGTCATAAGTCTATACAATGGATAGGTAGGTATTTACTAGAAAACTTGCTGTTAGATACATAATGCGTGTCTGTGTGTGTGTCTGTGTGTGTGTCTGTGTGTGTGTGTGTGTTACGCTGGTGATGAACTCAGGGCTTTGTACAAACTAGAAATGTGCTCTACTTCTGAACTGAAATGATTTAAAGTTATATGTTGTATTAATATCTCATGAAAAGCTTTAATTGTATCTGTTCTTAATTATTCTTTGGCTTAGTTTTCAGATAACTATTACCGTGCAGAAATGATTGATGCTCTGGCTAATTCTGTTACACCTGCTGTCAGTGTGAATAATGAAGTTAGAACTTTGGATAACTTAAATCCTGATGTTCGACTAATTCTGGAAGAAATAACCCGGTTTTTGAATATGGAGAAGCTTCTCCCAAGTTACAGGCACACTATCACTGTCAGGTGTTGCTCAGTTCTTTGCTGCTTCTGTAAATGTTTTTTTTTTTTTTTTATTTCCACAACTATACCATTATTCTTATTAGATTAAATTGGGGAAAGTTAAAGTAAAAATAAGAAATTTAAATTTTATGATAATGTCATCTCCTGATTGATTGCTAATATTTGGAAAATATCCTTTAAAGTTTTTCTCTTTTTAATGGAATTTTAAATGTATAATACCTTTTGTATAGTTCATAAACAATTTTCATTATGTATGCTCTAATTTTTGAAAAGAAATATATTATTTTGTCCTTTTGTGCGTGTGCACATACATATACACACACATACAAGCACATGGTATGTGGCGGTCAGATAACAGCTCTGTGGATTTGATTCTCTTTTCCCTTTATGTGGACTTGGTTTGGGACTCAGGTTCCCAGCCTTACACAAGTCAAATGCCTTCACCTGCAGAGCTATCTCACCAACCCTAGAAATTCTTCCTAAGACAGTGTTTTGTTAGGGTCATGTCTTTATACTAGTCCTACTATGTAAAGAAAGTGTTAGGATCATGTCTTATATAGTCACTATTGTGTAAAGAAAGTGTTGTGTTAGTCACTACTGTGTAAAGAAAGTTTTTGTGTTAGGGTCATGTGTTATACTGTCACTGCTGAGTACAGAAAGCATTGTGTTAGGATAATGTCTTATACAGTCCTACTGTGTAAAGAACCCATTATGGCACCGAACTGAACTGGAACCCAGATGCAGAGAAGGACCAGTGAAGAGCACAGAGGTCCAGACCAGGCTGGTAAAACCCATAGAAACAGCTGACCTGAACATCCAGGAACTCTTGCTCCCCAGTCTGATAGTTGGAATACCAGTACGGGATTGATCCAGACCCCAGGAACATGGGTTTCTGTGAGGAAACCTCAAATCTATGGGACCTCCTGTAGAAGTCCAGTATTTATCCCTAGCATAGGTGTGGACTTTGGGAGCCCATTCCATATAGAAGGATACTCCCTGAGCCAAGACACACGGAGGTGGGCCTAGGCCCTATCCCAAAGGATACAATAGACAGTGATGATACCCTATGGAAGGCCTCACCATCCAGTGGGAGCAGAAAAGATATGTGACAGATAAGGTTTTTTGGGGGGGGGGGAAGGGGAGGACGGGTGGGAGAAGGGAACTGGGATTGTCATGTAGAACAATCCTGTTTCTAATTTAAATTAAAAAAATTAGAAAAAGAAAAGTAGATTTGCAATAGACAATCTCCAAATATAAACTTTATATATATAACCAATTTATTTTAATATGATCAATTTTTATTTACTAACAGATTGACAAATTTTTAGTCAATATAATGACTTAACTCTCAAAATGCTGCTAAAAACAACATGCAAGCAAATTATTCTATCTTTGTGAATGTATGAACAGATATATATACATATAGGTTTCCAAATGGACTTCTTATGTTTAATAATTCTATTAGGACTTAAAGGCTGAAATTGCATGTATATATTCTACAGTTAAAAATTATACCACAATTAATAATCTGGATGTTGTGATCACATACACAAATGCTTGCAGATATCAAAGAGATTTCTATAAAAATTGACAAAAGCATTACAATGTCAAAGCTTTATATATTTAATACACTAAAACAAGTTATTAATAAAAAAAAAAAAACCCATTATGGTCTTTGAGAAAGGTCTCATGTAGTCTGGCCTAAGAGACCATGGACAACTGTGGTACCTCTGACCCTCCTGCGGTCACCATCACGTGCTGGCATTCACCCACACCTAGCTGTTACCCTTATTTCCAGAGCTGGAGTTCTCTGTCAGCTTTTGTGTGAGTTTGCGACAAGTTGATTACTGATTACAAAAAATTTTAGCTCTCTTATTTTATCTGTCTGTCTGTCTGTCTATCTATCTATCTATCTATCTATCTATCTATCTATCTATCTATCTATCTATCTATTCATTGGTTTTTTTTTTGAGACAAGATCTCACTATGCCTTTCAGCTGTCCTGTAGACCAGGCTGGCCTTGAACTCAAAGATCTGCCTGCCTCTGCCCTCCACACTGGTCACCTCCCCCACCCCCACTTGTGCAAGTGCTGGGAATAAAGCAAGTACCACCACACCCAGCAAGCCTTTTTTTTCATAATGAATGACAATAAGATTTCTGGAGACAATACTCCATTTAAATTATATTTTTATTGTTGAGTACTGTTTTCTGGTGTGATTTTGTTGGCATGTATGTGGATCTAACAATCCAAAACATTGAAATTTGTTTCTATGGTGTTTGGGGTATTAATATTGAAATTTTATCATGAAAATTGAACATTAGAGAATACAATGCATTCAAATCATGAGTTGTTTTTTTTTTTTTTTCTTTTTCTTTTTCTTTTTTTTTTTTTGTTTTTTGGAGGGGCCGGTTTGAAACATTGTTTCTCTTTTTAACCCTGGCTGTCTTGGAACTCTGTAGACCAGGCTAGACTCAAACTCAGAGATCTGCCTGCTGGTATCTCCTGAGTGCTGGTATTAAAGGCATGTACCACCACTGCCCAGCTCAGTATATTTTCAGTAACCACTACCTGGCAAATCATGAGTATTTAAAAAAATTGTTTCTATTTGATTTTATGTGTTGTGTTTTTCCTGCATGTATGTCTGTGCACATGGGCATCAGATCTAGAAACCGGTGTGAGCTGCTATGTGGATGATGGCAGGGAATTGAATCTGGGTCCTCTGGAAGAGCAGCCAGTACTCCTAACTGCTGAGCCATGTCTCTAGCCCCCATAAATAAGGATTTTGACTGACTGACAAATGAGTCTAGAGACCTAGTACCTAGGTAATAAATTTAGATCATAGTACTTCAAAGGAAGTAATTACCTTTCTTCTCACTAGTTGCTTGAGAGCCATAAGGGTGCTTCAGAAGAACGGACATGTGCCAAGTGATTCTTCTCTTTTCAAATCCTATGCTGAGTATGGGCATTTCGTGGACATCAGGATAGCGGCTCTGGAAGCCGTTGTGGATTACACTAAAGGTAATGCTATCCAAGTGGTGCTTGTCCGAAAGAGACATCTTAAAGCCCTTCTTGTTGCATCTTCATAGTACATGCAGCACGGACATTTTAATTGCTGTTGGTTACTTTCTATTTAGCATGCAAAATTGGGGATTTAGCTGTGATATTTTCACACATATCCATTATTGTTAAATTCTTGACTCTTAGTTGGTTTGGTGACAATAGGAAAAAATAAAATTATAGATGTATTTAGCTCATAGAGAAGCCAGCATATTCTACAAACTCAGCTTTATATTATTTTTAAAAATAAGAAATTTGGTGAAAATATCTAAGGATTCAATGAAATAGTGTTCAGGTGTGTAAAATTTTGTGACTATGCAAATGAATCAACAGAGTAACTTCATCAGGAAATTAGATTAGGCCTCAAGTTGAATGGGTTAAGGAGCATGGCAATGACTAAAGCAAGAGCATACATTGAAGACACTTTCAGAAACGAGGTGAGAAAGATAAAATAATGAGGATATTTCACAAATACCAAGGTTGGAAAAAATAATGCAGGAAACAATGAGATGCTCTGAAGAATGTCAACTAAAGTGACATAAGCTAGCTTCTACTGCAATTTGAATCTTTTGTGTAAGTTCCTAGACAGGTCGTATAGGGGACTCTATTGAAACCTACACTTGTTTATGATTTTCCCCATGCTGAATATCTTCATAATTTGCTTTATGATTCAGTCTGTAAAAACATAGTGTAGTCTCCAGCTTCTGATTGGGAAATGAAAAGACAATAAACAACACAGCTGTGTGAGTTTTAGATCTCTACTATACATTGCCAAGTTGTCACTTACATAACGCAAACACAAGTTCTTGTATAGCATTCTTTTTTTTCCCAAGATTTTATTTTGGGCCAGGAATGGTCACACACACACACAAGTATTCAGATCCCCTGGAGTTAAAGGTTATTGTGAGCTGCCTGATATGGTTGCTGGAAACTGACCTGTAGTCCTCTACAAGAACAGTAAGTGCTCTTAACTTCTGAGCCATGTCTCCATCCCCCTTGTGTAACATTCTTAATGACAAAACTTCCCTAGAAAATTTTCAAATGGAATATATGTGAACCAAAATAATAAAGATAGGTGAATATGTAAATGAAGAAAAAGGTAATAACTAATCATTTCTATATAATAGTGTTAAGCTTAAATGCTTGCTAAACTTTTGATAAAATTCAGTGTTTATTTCAGAAATAATTGTTTAATGGTTGCATGCAAGTTAAAGAAGTACATACATTTACATCTAAAAGGTAATGTAATGGAAATAGTGGAAGAATGAGGAAGTTGAAGTGTACTGAGTTCCAATTAGAATAAAAGGAGATGGGAAGTTCCACAGGTTGCATGTGAACTGGAAACATGTATAATCTAGTCTTTTTAAGTTTTATAAATCTCAACAGAAATGCCTACAGACAGGAAGCAAAGAGAGTAGTAACCATGTTGTGTTTATATTATGTTTGTCTTGTTTCAGAAAGAACTGTTGTTTTAATATCCTTTCATTTAAGAGATGATATAGATAGGATTTGTTGTTGTTAATTGAATCATTTAACAAGCAATAAGCATAAATAGTTCTGTGTCTCTATATGTTTTGATATCTTGCCAGCTTAAAATCTACACTTGTTTGAAATCTAATAATTTGTTAGTATGCCTAACCTTCTTTTTTCAGATAAATGAAGGATATTCTTGAGTTAATACTACCCAAAATTAAAGAGTACTAATATGTTTCCAAAAGAATACAAAACTAATAAGTATAATTTAAAAAATTGAATGGTGCTTTGGAATGAACCATGAATTCTGTAGCTTAAAATATTGGCATTCAGAAGGTGAAAAAAGGAAACTTGTTTGTTATGCATAAAATTTTGTAAATAAAGCTTTTCAGTTCTTAAAAATATGTTGAAAAGGTGATTGGCAATACTTAATGTGTCATTTTATATCAGTTACAGTCATAATATATTCATAGTTTCCTTTCTTACTGGGTCTTAGTGGGAGGAACCATGTGGGCATAAACATGTTTGCATTTATGCTGCTGTTGTATGTCAAACCTCTCTGGGATTTAAGCATCTAAAAAGTTAGGCAGATCTTGTCCAAGGAATTGTGTCTAATTTATGGCTTTTAACGAAGTATAACTTGCTTTAAGGTGTATTGGTATTTGGCTGAGTGCATACTAGGTACTGTTTTTGGTCTTGGTTACATATGGCATGATGCTTATGAAAGAAAGTTACTGGCCCAGAGCATACCGAGTTAAAAAAAGAAAAAGAGTGCTAATTGCTTCCTTGGATCCTTCAACTGCATGACAGTCCCACTAAGAACCCTACTTATTTACTGCCCCTCCGTATGTTCACTTGCTATTTGATGTGCTATAATTAACCCTGCATATATTTACTCGTTTTATTTTCAGTGGACCGGAGTTGTGAAGAACTTCAGTGGCTACTTAATATGATTCAGACTGACCCTGTTCCATATGTAAGGTTAGTGTATGTACTGTAATGTCTTGATTTGGAGTCCTAAAGTGGGTTGAATCATTTCTGAAGATTGTGCATGGGAAAGATGTTTATGATTTTTTTAAGATATGGCATTAAGTTATACATTTTTAAGGCCTTTTCCTTTTTTTTTTTTTTTTTTCTTTTTTGAGACAGGGTTTTTCTGTGTAGCTTTGGAGCCTGTCCTGGAACTCACTCTGTACACAGGCTGACCTCAAACTCAGAGATCTGCCTGCCACTGCCTCCCGAGTGGTGGGATTAAAGGGGAGAGCTGCCCCAGCCAGGCTAAAACAATTTTCTTAATTTGATTTTTTAAAAACATTTTCAAGTACATTGTTAATAGTTTCTTTGTTAATAGTTTAATGAATAGGGACGATGCCTTGTGTGTCCCAGCTTATAATTGATCTCACTATTTATGTCATTTGGGAACTTATTTCAGGGCATCTTGTTTTTTGTTCATTTAAAATCTTTATTACATTTATATGTTTTGTCTGTGTATGCGTGCACACGTACCGCAGCATGCATGTGGAGTTCAGAGGACAAGTCTTCACTCACGGAGCCACATAACCGGCTCCCATTTGTTTATTACATCTAGAGCCTTAATGTTTATTAGAGTTGATGTTTTTTAAAATCTTAAGAAACTAAAAGAATTACAGGCTTATCATGGCATCTGCCTTTGTATTTGTGATTACCTCTTCTAACTGCATTATTCCCGCTGTTTCCTTTTACATAGTGGGATTTTTATTTAGGAGTTAAGTTTAACCATTTCTGTATTCCTTTCTTTGCTCATAGTAGACACTTAGAATTTATTTGATTCATTGTATTGACTTCATAGAGCATAATTTCAGAGCTGAAGAATAACTCAGCCATTTCAGCTAGAGATAAGGACTTAGATTATCAGTGTGTTTTTTTTTTTTTTTTTTTTTTGAATGACCTAGAATCTGCTTTCTTATCTCTGAAATGTCTCTAGGTGTGAGAAGTCTGCTCAAGAGGTTGATAGCAGTGATGTCTTGATTAGTAACTGTATATTTTAGGGTTTTAAATCTGTTTGCGATACAGATTTTTACATGAAATTTAATGTTCTTTTTTTTTTTTTTTTTTTTTTGTTTTTCGAGAGAGGGTTTTCTCTGTATAGCTTTGGAGCCTATCCTGGCACTTGCTATCCAGGCTGGCCTCGAACTCCCAGAGAGTCGCCTGCCTCTGCCTCTGCCTCCCAAGTACTGGGATTAAAGGCATGTACCACCAATGCCAGGCGATTTTAATGTTCTTGACTTGTTATCTATAGTATATATTGAATAATCTGTTCTTGTGAGTGATACAAAGTTGAAATGCAGAGTAAAAAAGCTGATAATTTCACATTTTAAAGTATAGAGCCCAGAATACAGCCTCATTCCTTTATCTAAAATGGTGAGTGTACTTTAGTCTTTGGTAGCAAATGGGAACAGATGCTATAAATGCAATATAAACAAAGCTTTGCATGTGTTCATTTGTTTTCAATTTACATAATTAAAAATTAACATCTATATTTTTGATAACTTCAGAGCACTTTGGGCAGATTGTCATGGTTTTGTGATATTTGAAGTTATTGTATTACACATTATGTCTGTGTTGAGTGCTTTTGAATTGTGTTTTTGAAATGTTTTGGTTCATTCAAATGTCAAGAGCACTATTTACAGACTAGACTGAAAATCCATTTAGAGGTATGCTTCATAGTTAGGTTTAGCATGTTTTCTTCTTAACATCCTTTATTAATGTCCCCACTAGAGAAACTTCTCCTTTAATATCACCCTAGCATATAGGTTATACTAAACCACACACAGCCACACAAGTTTGCAGTTAAGGGTTGGCGAAATGACTCAGCAGGTAAAGGCAGAACCCGTGATAGAGATGAGAACTGACTCCTGCAATTTGCCTTCTAACGTCTACACATATGGCCATGGCATATACACCTTATAAGAGAAATGTCAGAGGGGTTTTGTTTTGTTTTCAGTCCCCATTTTTAGAAAGCCATATGTTAATGAAAGATCACTGGATGAAAGTGTTTCCACACAGTGATTGCTTTCTCAGTGGTGTTTTCTATTTTGTTTCAGATAGGGTCTCATTATAGCCTTGACTGTCTTCCTATGTAGACCAGACTGGCCTTGAGCTAACAGAGATCTGCCTTGCTCCACCTTCTCAGTGTACCACCATGCTTTGTGTCTTTAATTAACTTCATTCTTTTATTTTTATTTTGTTTTGCTGTGCTTGAGGCAGTCTTACTATATAGTCCAGGCTGGCCTCGGCCTCTGCTCATGTGTACTGCAACTACAGGTGTGTACCATGATGCATGATGCCCTTGGGTGGTGGTGGTAATCTCTTTAGCTCTAAGGTTTGCTGTCAATTTTATGTGTCTGTTAGGATAAAAAAGAATTAGATGCATAGGCTAAAATAAGTCTTTTAATTTATGTGTGTTGTTTTAAAAACTAAAATTCTAAATTTTCAAAGTTGAAGTTTTCTTTCAGTAAAAATGACCTTTGCCAGGAGTTCATGCCTTTAATTCTCAAACTCAGGAGACAGAGGCAAGTGGATCTGTGAGTTCAAGGGCACTCTGGTCTATGTAGTGAGTTCCATGCCAGCCACGGTGACATAGTAAAATTATCTTTCAAGGAAAGGGAGTGGGAGGTTAAACTCCTCACAGTTCCAGGCTGGCATATGCTCATACTCCAGGGTAAAAAGGCCGAAATAGGAGGAGTGCAGGTTCAAGACCAGTCTGAGGTATATAATGCAACCTTATTGCAATAAAATAAAATGATCATACAAATTTCAGAAAATAATAAAATCCCACCAAGAGAAAATATGTCCTGTAGTAATAGTATAACCAGAAATGGTAGTCCTGACCCATTTTGATTTGTTGATTATTGTTGTTTTTATATGTATACAGTTACGTTTGGTTTAGATTATATAAAGTTCATAGAAGATAGTATGAAGCTCTCCTGTTTTGGAAGTAAACATGATCATGATCTGACTGTACCAGTTCTTTCAGGCGATACATTTATGGTCACTGCTTTTTCTTTTGGCAGACTTTCAGCTTTTGTTTGTTTTATTGGTTGGTTGGTTTGCTGTTGGTTTGGTTTGTGGTGGTTTGATTTGTTATTTTTTTTTTTATAGTGATAGCATTGGAATTAGACTGTCTCATGAAGAAATTCTCAAATCTTCAGACAAATACAGTGATCCTTTTGCTGCTGTGGTCCCATGAACCTGTGACTTTGAGATTGGCTTTTAAGTCTGTTTCAGATGTCTGAAGTCTACACTTGTAACACGTTGTTATTTAAACTCTGATAAATTAAGCCTGGGATACTTGTCTTCTCTTATTTCCTTTGAATATTTTGTATATTTAGTCACTTCTATTTTCCTGCTTAAAAAACATTTCTAACAAAGAAATTTGTTCCTTTTTTTTTTTAATTATCAGCATGCTTATGGGTATTTTTTTTTTATCCTCAGAGTTTTGTTCTTTGGTTTTTTGTTTTATTTGTGTGCATGTTATCTCTTATGTGTGCCATGGACATTCAGGCACCTGAGGACGTCAGAAGAGGGCAACAGGTCCTCTAGAACTGGAGTCACAGGCAGTGTTGAGCCCGCTGACCTCCCATGTTCTGTAAGAACAAGCTCTCTTAACCACTGAGCCATGGTCTCGAGTCCCTAGCATGTGAACTTTAAAGGACAAAACATGTGTTAAAGCAATGTTTAAAGAGTGCTATAAGTTATAAATGTATTAATTAATCATCATTGCTATTTTAGTGGTGATTTCAAAGATGTCCCCAGAGTGCACTTTATAAATCATAGAGAGATTCCAAAGCATTTGTAGTGTTTGGAGCAATGGTCGGTCTCTGTTTCATTTTGGATATTTTGGAAAGTAGCTGGACAGAAATGTACTTTTCAACTTACTGAATGTTAAAAACATAGCAACATTAATAGGCTGTAACAAACAAACTCCCTAACATTCAGGAGGCTGTGGCAGGAGGATCAATTAAGCTTAGGACTAGCCTGGGCAACACAGTGAGACCTCCTTCTCAAAACTCAAAGAAACGCATTCCTATGGACTCATAGAGGAAGAGATCTTGAAGGACAGGGATTATGTTTGTCCATAAAGATGAAAATGTTTATATGAATTATTTGTAAAGATTTATGTTCCTTTTCATATAACTTGCTTTGTATCTAAAGTCACATCCTGCCTTTTTTTAAGGCAACCTTTAGTAGTCTTGTTTTGTGCAATCTTTAATTTCACATCCACAAAAGGTGTCAATAAAGTTCCCATCTTCCACTTTTGCAGACATGAAATGGCAGGGCTGCTGGGAGTGTAGTGTTTTAAACAACACTCAGCCCATCAACTTTCCTCTTACTTCCTCCCCAGCTGAAAATCCAGCTGGATTTCTTAGTGCTGGTAGTGAAGTGCAGAAATTTCCCAGATTCTCTTTTTTAAAAGTTTGGATATCTTCCGTGAATTCCATCCCATTTCTTTCCTCCTTACTTATATTCAAGAGTCCAATTCCTCTTTGTTTTTGTTTTTCGAGACAGGCTTTCTCTGTCTAACAACCCTGACTGTCCTGGAACTCACTGTGTAGACCAAGCCGACCTCAAACTCAGAGATCACCTGCCTCTGCCTCCTGAGTGCTAGGATTAAAGGTGTTTGCCCCCATGCTTGGCTGAGACCAAGTCCTCTTAGTTCTTGTATTTTTGCTTACTCCAGTCCGGGCCCTTGTCTTTCCAATAAACTCTAGGCTCCCACCAGGCCTCCCCCCACCCTTTTTTTCTTTGCATCTTTCTATATTCATAGCATCAGATATTTTCTTCTTAAGATTTTGTGTTCTTTGTTGTGCCTTATCTCCAGAAAAATAAACAAAACAAAAAGCTAGCTCTCATGATTATAAACTTGAGCCATGGAGTTTCCACTTACTCTTCTTACTAGGCTCTTTCCATATTCAGGTTTTAGCCTGGCCTTGAACTCGACACTCTACTGCTGCAGCCTCCAGAGGCTAGGACTGTGTGTGCCACCATGGTTGCAGCTTGTTTTGAAGACACTCTCCCCCATTTTGTTCTTTTCTATGTTCCATCTTTAAAATGTATCTGCACCATTGACCCATGTTTAAATTATTTTTTCTGATGTTCTGTTATAAGGATTTTCATACTTAACCACCAGGTTGTTGGTTGATTTGCTTGATTATGTTTTCAATACTAAAAAGAATGAAATTGTTAGGATTATATAGTCAGATTGTAGAAGACCTTGTTACAGAGTTCAGATAATCTTCAAAAACAAATACACAAGGTATTTTTAGTGAGAAAACACATGATAAATATTTTGGATTTGTCATAAAGCATTTAAAAATGGAACTAAATACACAACTAAACCTAATGGACAAGGAGAAAAATAGTTTTCATATCTTATAGTGTTTCTTATTCACATCACCAGTCAGCAAATGGTCTTTTAAAAACTTATTTTTCATTCTTGCAGGCATAAGATTCTAAACATGTTGACTAAGAATCCGCCATTTACAAAGAACATGGAGTCTCCCTTATGCAATGAAGCCCTAGTAGATCAACTGTGGAAACTAATGAATTCTGGTAAGAGAGCAGTGACTTTAAACATTGTTAATTCTGCTGGGCGTTGGTGTCGCACGCCTTTAATCCCAGCACTCAGGAGGCAGAGGCAGGCGGATCTCTGTGAGTTGGAGGCCAGCCTGGTCTCCAGAGTGAATGCCTGGATAGGCTCCAAAGCTACACAGAGAAACCCTGTCTTGAAAAACCAAAACCAAAAAAAAAAATTGTAAAAAAAAGAATTGTTACTTCTTTTCATTTTACATCAGATTTTTTAAGGATATGGGGTGAGTGAGTGAGAGTGTGTGTGTGTGTGTGTGTGTGTGTGTGTGTGTGTGTGTGTAACCTGGAACTGACATGCCAGGGAGCCCAATGGCTTCTGTTTCCAACTCCCTAGTGCAGGAATTGCAGGGCATGCCACAGTGCCTGGCTTTCACATGGTTGCTGGGATCACACGCAGGCCCGTGCCTAAGTTGCATGCCCTTTACTATGTGACCCTCTTGACTCCTCCTCCATCACCCTTTAAAATAGAATCTCAGGTTCTTACATTAACTGTCCCGTCCCGAGGGGCTCAGGTAATTCGGGAGTCCAAGGTGGAAACGCCTGAAAATAATGGGCGGGAAAGAAAAATCGGGACCAAGCAGATTTCCATGTCAAGGCCAAGTTTATTGAAACCAAGGGGCTTTTTAAAGAGAAAGGAGGAAGCAGAGAAAAAGAGGTGGGGGAGGAATGAATGTTAATTGCTCTCAGGCAGGTACCGGGAATCTCCTGTTAAGGAACTGGGGGAAGGAACAGGTGTTAGTTGCTTCTCAGGCCAGGTCCCGGAACCTGAGGGGTGGGGTGCTAAACTGGCTGGCGGCTAGCTAGGCATGGGGGGTCGCCAAGGCTGGCTTCTGACAATTAACGTCATAACATTTGTTAGGATGTGTTCGCTTTGTTCCATAATGTGGTTACAGACATGAAAAATACAAATTTTACAAATTTTTAAAGTAGTTAAAGGGCTATAAACACAAACCTTCCTAGTCTTTTCATCTCTTTTCTATAGCCTCCTAGTGGCTTTGTTAAGAGAGAACTAGTTTCTTTTTTATTTTTCCAGGACAGTGAGTGAGTGAATGTAGAAAAGACATGACCTGTAGTTTTAAAGACTGCATATTTCCGTTCCTCATCTCAGAGAGCATGCCATCTTATCACAGTGTGAGTTTCCATCCTTTGGAGTGAGGTCAGGGTGTGGACAGTGTGGACAGTCCTGATGCTGGAATCAGTTAACTCTCAGCTCAGTTCTTACTCTTGGTAGAACTGCTTTCAACTCTGCCATTTACAAAATGCAGGTTTTTCTGTTTTTCTGCAAACCAAGAATTAAACAACTTGGTGTTTGTAAAGCATGGTGTCTGCCTCACTTTAAACACTCAGTGTTATGCTTCTCATGATTGAGCTTTGTGTGTAGTTAGTTTCTCTCCTTCTGTGTTGGAGAATCAAATTCAGGCTCTTGATTAATGGCTATACTCTTAGCAGACTGGGTAGTCACTTATTTGTAAGTCAATTTTATTTAATTGGGTTATTAAATCTATGAATGTATAAATGTCATATATTTTAAAAGTATTTGTTATATCTTAATAGATTGAAATTGTGATTCTGATTGAAAGGGTTAGTCAAAAGCTAGGCTGAAATTACTTTGCTTAAATGGTTTTTGCAAGTAGAGAGAGACCTGTGGGTATTTATTCTAATACTTAATTTTTTATTTTCTAGTACTTAAAATTTTTGAGTGTGATACTTTGTTTTCTCTTAGAGATAGCTTACCATGATAGCACATTGATAACTTGCTGAATCACAAATACTAAATTCTAATATTTCAGTTTTTTAAATTTAGTTTACTATTACTGAAATGCTAAGGACTGTTAACTTCTGTCATCTCATATAGTGCAGTTTCCCGTTATGAAGAGCTGTTCTACAGAGAAACCTTGTCTCAAAAGCCAAAAACAAAACCAAACAATAACAACAACAAAAACTCAGCTGACTTTGGTTTTGGTGTAGAGAATTTAAAAATTGGTTTCATCTAAAGTAGAAGAGAACATTATAGCCATTGAGGAAAAAAATATAGCAGCATAGGAAGATTTGCTTAATTGGTTTCAGAAACCTGAATTAACAATATGAAGATGTTTAGCAAAATATTTTCTTCCTTCATAATAAACCGCATTTATAATTGTATTATATCAAGAAGTTGTACACTTTTGTACCGTATTTAATTCTTTGTTCCACATTTAATTTATGATTTTGTGTATGTGTGTGGTGTGTACCTGTGGAAGTCAGAGGACAAATTTTGGGATTCTGTTTCTGCTCTTCCACTCTGGGGGTCCCAGGGATCAATCTCCAGTGGTCAGGCTTGGTGGTAAGCACCTTTACCTGCTAACCACCTTCCTATCGCTTTCTTATCATATTTCAAACCTCAAATTAGTGAATTACAGAGAGGATCTGTGTCTTTAAATAGCAGATTTCCCTTGTGCTGGCAGAGTGGCATGGCAGATGAAGGCACTTGAATCCGGAATCCATATGATGGAAAGAAATAGTTGACTCCTGCAGATTGTCCTCTGACTTCCACACTTCCCCACAGCACTTGTCACATACACACTCACTCAATTAATTGATTTTTATTTAATTTCTGAAGTTGATTTTGTAAGATTAATGGTGTGGTAATGAAGTTTTCTGTCTGCCTCTTAGGTACTGCACATGACTGGAGGTTACGGTGTGGTGCTGTGGACTTGTACTTCACTCTCTTTGGCCTCAGTAGACCTTCCTGTTTACCCTTGCCAGAACTCGGGCTTGTCCTCAATCTAAAAGAGAAAAAAGCCGTCTTGAATCCTACCATAATTCCAGAAGCCGGAGCAGGCAACCAGGAATCCTCGAGTAACCCAGGCTCTCATGCTCAGCTCGCTGGATTTCAGAACCCTGTGAGTATCACGTTAGTACAGAATACAGAGCCTCACTATGTAGTCTATAGTAACAATGTCCTCTTTGAACCAGTCAGCTCTCTAGTCTCAGGTCACTGCCTTTTTAACCCCCCAGCTTGTGTTTGCTTTGCATTTCACAATTCATAAAATGTCACTGTCATCACATGATTAAATGTAACAAATGTGCTCTAGTTACTTGTGTGATGACGTAAGACTCTTCTGCGCCATTGGATTTCTTCTCTGCATAGTACAGAATAAAATTGCATATAGATCAGTTCTTAGAGCCTGTTAGGCGTCAGCCTGTCTTGTCTGTGTGTATCAGTGGCAAACCCTTGAACTTGAGACCCTGCCTTTAAGTTGTTTTTGCTGCACAGTTAGAGTTGTAGGGCAGTTCTAAACAGGATGAGCACCTGGCAAATGGTTTGGAAAAGAAAATAAATAAGGAATTAGTAGATAATCTGATGATTTGGGAGGAGATGGCACATTACACTTTATGATTTTTAAGACTTGTGTTTTTGCCTGTAGAAAACCTAACTGCATTATAAATTGTCAGGTTCTGTATAAAGAGTGTGTGAATCATTTCACCATAAAAGGATTTTTCCAGAAATAATGCTCATACTGATGACACAGTGTCTGCCATACTCCAGCCCTCCGTTTTCAGCAGTCCGCAGCCCAGACTGTTCTCCTGGCCGTTCCCTTCTGGTGTCTGGACACTTGGCCCTAAGTTATCTGGATTGTGAATGGATTGTGAAAGAATCACATGGATTGTGAATGTAAAGTGGGTCCTACGGTCTGGGTTGGGGAAGCTAAGACAGATGCTCACACGGAAGAGGAAGTGCCTTCTGCAGAGCTCTCTCCCGTGGGAACCAGTGTGCTGGTGACACTCGCCCACGTCCACACGCACACCTCAGGTGACAGGAGAAAGTGACATCACGAGATGCAGCCTTCTAGGGCTGCACCCATGGCGAAGGCATTAAGAACATTGACTGTTCTTCCAGATACCTGCGTTCAGTTCCCAGTACTTTCTTCTGGCCTCGTATTACTGCATACATGCGAGTATTCCCCCTAAACACACAAACACATACACATAATTATGATAAAAGTAAATCTTAAAAAAAAATTAAGATCCATATTGGGGGGGGAGTCTCTAAAAGTTAACAAACACTTCTGCCCCCATAAAAGAGAAGAAAGGGCTTAACATTTTACATTGATTCCTGTTAACTTTTGGTCACTGGGCATGATCTAATCTGTGAGGCTATTAGAGCTATTTAGTTTTGACTGTACTACAAGCTACTTGTTTGCAGAAATCTGATTTCGGTTCTAAGTGTTGTCACAGGATCACAATGTAGTAAGTGTACAGTATTGTGAGCAGGAGTGAAGAGAAGGCTAGACCATTGGAGGCCCCACTAGAGCCTGGTCAGATACTGGAGAAGAAGAGCAAGGCTAGCTGTGAGGTCAAACCCACCATCCGGGTAAGAGATGGAGGGTACTGTGTTAGCTATGTAGAACTGTCCATAGGTTTTGCTTAGCAGGAACACATCAGAAACACTGGGTCATAAAAGAAGCCGAGTCTCCTAAAACATTCCATCCAGTTATTTAACTCACTGCATATTTTTTTCACATTTGGTAAAGGAACTATATGTGCACATTCCACCATAGCTCACTACTTCTTCCCAAAAGGCAGGCATGGGTTTCAGTTACTCTTCATAATCATTTCCTTTTGTTTACTTTGGTCGCTGGTCCACCCAATTTTAGTTGTAGTGCCTTTTGAAAAAGAGACTATTTTTCCTTTTAAGATTATGGTGGGTCTGTTCTTTGGCCTTTCTTCCACTTGTCCTGGAAGATAATATCTGAACATAAAGTGATGCCATGGCTCTCTGTTCTTTTGCTGTGTGCTCTAGTTTTCAAGTTCTCAAGATGAGGAGGAGGTCGATATGGATACTGTTCATGACAGTCAGGCCTTCATTTCCCATCATCTGAACATGCTTGAAAGGCCATCTACTCCAGGTAAGGATAAGGTACCACAGTCTCAGGGGAGGTGGAGACCCTTGACATATATCCATTCAAAGGTCTAGGCAAGTGTAAAAGTCAGAAGGCAACATAAAACTTTTAGATTATATCAGTATCATTTACACTGGCGAAATAATAAATTGTAGAGAGTATATTTTGGAGGGCTGGCCAGATGGCACAGTGGGGAAAGGCACTTGCTGTGCAAGCCTGGTGCCCTGTGAAGATGGAAAAAGAGAACTGACTTCATGAAATTCTCTGACTTCATCTGTGTATTGTTGCATGCATTTGTGCTTGCATGTGTGAATGCACATACTTGCACACAGTAATAAAATTAACAAGTGCTACCTCTTATTTACATTTACATTAGTTTTTCACTAAAGACAGGCAGTATGCTTGTTCCATATAATTTGATATCACAGACTGCATATATTTCTCAAATACCACATTTTTTGTTGGTTGTTCTATCTTTGTAATAACTACAAAATGATAAATAAAGGTCTATTTCATTCTGTATGTATGTGTATGTTCATGTGTGGGTATACACGTGTATGGAGATCACAACTCTGGGTGTCATTTTTTAGTCACCACCTACCTTTCATAGAGACACTGAGCTTCTAGGGATTTGCCTGTCTTCACCTCCATCTGCTAGATGGCCACTGTACCTACGTTTTTTTTGGTGGTCTAAACTCAGGTCCTCATGCCTGTGGAGCTCCCCAGCCTAGATTGATTTTTTTTTTAACATGTTTTTCTATTATGAGTTTGATTCTTTGTTGTTGTTTCTTTTAATTGTTTCCTTTTAAGTTATTACTATCCTATTTAGCAACTGCAGCTAGGCTGCAAGAGCTGAAGGCTGAGGGAATTCTGATCTCTCAGGTACCAACTCTTTCAAACCTACTAAGTAAACTTGTTTAAATCTCTGTCCCGCTAAAAAACTCAAGATTCAAAGGTTGGGATAGAATCCTGCTTCTCAGAGGCTAAATAGCAAGCAGCTTACTAGCTCCCCTCTTAGTCTCCCAAGAAGTTCTCATGCTTTTTCTCACCCATCCATATAAGCCCTTCTCCATCCGGCTTCTTCCTACAACTTCCTGTCAGTTGGTTGCTGACCCAACATATCTTTGCATCATTAAACAAATGTTCCAGAGCACAAACAAAAGTAACACATGTTAAAATAAAATTTTATAACAATACCCCACCCAACTCCCGTGTGAATACTGCTATTTTTTCTGATTATTTGAAAACCCTAAGCCAGTTGGTAGTGGCACATGCCTTTAATCCCAGTACTTGTTGGGCAGAGGCTGGTGGATCTCTGAGTTTGAGGCTAGGCTGGTCTACAGAGCAAGTTCCAGGACAGCCAGCACTATACAGAGAAACCCTGTATTGAGAAAAACAAACAATAAAAAAGAAAATGCTAATCCCAGTCTGTACTTTTTAAATGGTCTTTATGTTCTCTTTTTTAATATGTTAAACTGGCCCCTTGTATCTCTTAATGCATTTTGGTTGGAAGCACACATTGTCAGATGTCGAAAGAGCTACAGCAGCTTGTTTTCAGCCTGTTGGCTTGATAGGTTGACTTCTGCACTGTGATTATCTATCTATGAGTGTCTGATAGTGAGTTGTGTCTCTTGGAGACAGCTGTTGGCTCTAACTTTTCTGGTCCAGCCATCTAGTCTTCCTCTTCTTTAAACTTTTCATGACACTTTCTCCCATAGATACTTCCCCTTTCCTTCCTCTCTGAAACTCTGACTTTTCCTGCCTAGTTTTCCAGTGGCTGTGCCGTTAGCTAATGATACCCCTTCTCAAGCAACCATTAATAGTAATTACCACAGGAGAGATTGGGTTTACAGATACCTTTATTCATGATGGGAAATGTGCAGATGTCTGTAACAGCTGTGTGTTCGTGGTTACAATGGCAGTGATTCATGACACTTTTTTTTTTTTTTTTTTTTTTTTGGTTTCTCGAGACAGGGTTTCTCTGTGTAGCTTTGGAGCCTATCCTGGCACTCAAACTCACAGAGATCCGCCTGCCTCTGCCTCCAAGTGCTGGCATTAAAGGCGTGCGCTACCAACACCTGGCCTGACACTTTTGATCTTAAATTCTCTCTGCCCTCTTTTCTATGATGCTTCCTGGTCTCTGGAGAATGAAGGGATAGAGTTACTCTATTTAAGCTGAACCTTCCTGTGCCATTTATTCTTAGTACTTAGTTCAGATATGAATCTACATTTGCCATCACCTCCAAAAAGAGCTTCTTTGCCCTGACTTAGTGTCTTAGACTAAACACAAATATTTAGCAGGCAGTTTGACATATTTAGCAGTGGTAGGTAGTATGCTCCCCACTTGGGCCCATGTCCTCCCAGTATTAGGTTATGGCCAGGCTTATAGTATCAGGTGTGTATTATCGAAAAACGGTTGGTTATCCCACAAGTAGTAATACTACTATTGCATCATCAGACATGATTTTCTTGCAGGTCAGCTTTTTAGCACAACACGTGGTCTACAGCTGAGTGTGACTAGGGATGCGTTTCCTCCCCATCAGCCTACATTGCACCTTCCTATGCTGTAAACACTAGTAAGCCGAGAGGGAGTTTCCAGTTCAGTTCTGTCTTCATTCTTTGTATCCGGTATCCAAAGTATATGGTGTCTTCATTAAAAGGCTTTAACATCTGATTATAGTGGGCAACCTAGAACAATGACAATAGCCTGTATTCTTTTTTTTTTTTTTTTTTTTTTTTTTTTTTTTAGCTTCATTGTGTGTGTGTGTGTGTGTGTGTGTGTGTGTATGTGTGTGTTTATATAAGGACCCTCTGAAGCCAGAACAGATTGTCAGATTCCCTTGAGTTGGAGTTACAAAAGTTGCCACTTGACACTGGTGCTTGGAACTGAACTTGTGTCCTTCAGAAGCACAGCCAATGCCTTTAACTGCTGAGCTACCCTCCATTCCCACAGGCTTTACTCTTTTGAGGGGGTCTGCAGCCTCTGTGGCAAACTCATGGGGAGGTATATTTCACCTGGCCTTGGGGCTCCTGGTTAGACCCATCCTTCTAGGAGAGCCTCTGCCTGGAGGCCACTCGTTTTTAGTCGTTAAAATTTTAAGTATTTCAGTGTCTTGAGTTCAGTAGGAGTTAGGATCTTTTGGAAGAGTCATGTTGCCTTGCCTCTTTTGATCTGGACACTTCTAGTTTTATTATTGATTAGCCTAGTCTTGAGAATTCAATCTCTGTTGCCACCCAGAATAGAAAACAAACTGCTGAACCAGCAACATAAAACTATAACAACGCAGGATCACAGGTAAAATCAGTTAAATCCCACTGGTATCACTTGGAAGAGAAAAATGGGAAACTGCTGTATAACTGTTACCACCTTTGTGCATTTCCAATTCTTGCCCCATGCCCTGTGGAAAGAACCACCTCCCCCACCCCGTTTTTTTTTTGTTGTTGTTTTTTTTTTTTTCTTTTTTTTTAAGACAGTTTCTCTGTGTGACTGCCCTGGCTGTCCTGTAACTCACTTTGTAGGCCAGGCTGGCCTTGAACTCAACACAGATTCTCCTGCCACTGCCTCCCAAGTGCTGGGATTAAATGCATGTACCACCACGCCCATTATGACTTCCCTTTTCTCGGCTGCACCTAGGCAGTTTTAGTCTCCATCTTCTATAACAGTCCCAAGGTCCCTTGTAGAAAACTTTTCTGGTGTTTTGAAAATTTGGAGGCTAGAATTTGATACCTGGATTCTATTATAATCCTATTTCATGTTATACCACTAAACTAATTCTTTAAATGCATTTGTAATCCCTAAGTCATTTTGATGTAGTCAGTACATTTGATAATTGAAATGTTTTTAGGGAATTTTACAAACTATATGCAAATGCAAAATAAATAATAAAATATGCAAAATGGCTTCTGCAGCAAAGTATATGTTTATGTGTTCTGTGGGTCCTTCAAGTTTATTGACTCTCAAATGTGAATTTCCTGAGATTGAGTCAGTTGGGCAAAGGATTAAATTACTTCTGATCTTTAGTAGTCTTAATATTATATTCATTTCTGACTAAGATTTTACTAGGATTGAGCTTTCTGGTTTTAAAGCTAACATGAGAGACTTGTCAAGCTTTTTTCTACTAAATATATCATATTTTCCCTTTCTTTTGATCTTTTAGGGCTTTCTAAATATCGCCCATCAAGCTCCAGGTCTTCCTTAATGCCTCAGCATTCATTAGGCTGTGACATCATACCAACCACAAAACCCCAGTGGACTATGGAACTGTCCCGAAAGGGAATAGGTATAGTTACTTGTTTCTTTGTTTTGTGTTGTTTTATCTCAAGCATATCTTAAATTCAGAGTTAATTTTTCAATTTAAAAATTACTGAAAAGGTAGACAGCTTAGTTTTCTTGTAATATATTGGTTTTGTAGTTTGGAAGTTCAGAGACTGTTTCCGGTTAGTGTTTATCTGATTCAAAAGTTTGTGTTTGTGTTATAGAAAATTAACAAGAAGAAAAATAGATGAGGAAAAAAAAAAACACCTCACCCTTCATTATGCTGTTGCATACCCATTATAATACCTGTAACTATTTGCTCTTGCCTTACAGTCAGATGTTAGTTTCAATACAAACCTTACAATAGGTACCTTTATATAATCTACAAATTACCTGCTTATTTCTCACCCAGTGCTCAGGATTGCTGTTTCATTCATGAAAACTTAGTGCTAGACATATACAACTTGTATAGTGTTGCATACAGGGCTGGCAGGATGGATGGCTCTGTAGTAAAGGTGGGTGCTGCCAAGCCGGACAACCGGAGTTTGATCCCCAGAACCCCCATGGAGAGAACTAAAGTTGTCTCCTGATCAGAGAGAGAGAGAGAGAGAGAGAGAGAGAGAGAGAGAGAGAGAGAGAGAGAAATGAAATTTTTCCATAATTAAGCTTTCCTAAGTAGGTCAGTTCAGTACTGTGTGAATACTATGTATTCACTCATTTAGGGTCTTCTGCTTATTGTGTCCTTCTGTTGTTCTTAAGCAAAGAGTGTAACCCAAAGAGATAACAACTCTCGGATGCTATGAACTACCAGGAGACAAAGATTGAGTTTTCAAGTGTTGATGGAAAAGGAATAGGGAAAAAAGCCACGTAAGCAAAGTCACTTCTGAAGACTGGGTTTTCCAAAAGTCATTTGTAAACCTTAAATATCTATGGATTTCTGCTTCTGTTTCAATGGTGGATTTTACTTTTATTATGTATGTTTTTATATGATATAAACATAACAGTTATGTTTATTGATTTGACAATGGAACTTGGGGACCAACTGTGACTAATAGTAGACTTCAGCCAAAAGCAACAGCTCAAAATGCTTTAGTGTTAAGACCCCGTAGACTACAGCCTTTCATGAGGTGTGTACACTTAATGTAATAGCTTCACATCCTATGTTTCAGAAGGAATCCAGCTGGGACTTTGGCTTGTGTTTCTAGGAATGTAGGGATTGGGAGATGGTGTCTTTGCTCCTCCTACTTCCTCCTTCCTCAATTCTCTCAGCTCTCTTGTTCTTTTCCCTCTGTCCTTCCTGTGTCTGTCTGTGTGTGCATTCTAAGCTGCGTGTGTCGCTGGAGATTGAACACAGGGTCTTCTACATGTTGTCTGAAACTACACCCCTAACCTCTGTGTGCTCTTGGCTTTGGTTCAGTATAATTCTACTCATCTAAAGTTATAGCTTGTGGAGTTTCAGACCTCTTAACATTGGTTGAAAATGATTCTTTGACATTCTCCTTAGCTGTGTAAAAAGTCAACTTCTACATTTCCTAGAGTCAAGTCTATTCCTATTCCAAAAAGAGTTTAATGCATTTGTTTGAATTCTCTTAGTGATGTGGCACATGAACTGTATAAAAAGCAAATCTTTATCACTTAACATACGTGGTTTTGTATCATTCATTGCTCTAGTATTACTTTGAAAAAATACATTTTCAGTTTTATTTTGTACTTTCTTTGTGGTATTGTCCAGTCTCTTTGTTTGGGAAGATCAGAGAAAGCTAAACTAGGATTAGAGGTGGGAAATACGGAAGCCTGGAAGTTGAGATTTAGCTGTTAACCATGGGCACGTGTAGGAGTCAGTGCTCTCCTTCTACCACTTGGGTTCTGGGATCAAACTTAGGTTGTCAGGCTTGGTGGTAAGCGTCTTTAGCTGCTGAGCCACTCTGCCAGTCTGGAAGAGTACAAGTGTCATGCCCGGCTGGTGTAACAGTGTTTCTGTGGGAGCATTATTCACAGGTCCAACTTTGGGGATGTCAGAGGTTCAGTGTTAGTCTAAACCAAGAAATAACAAGTACGTTGGTCATCAAGGGGAGTTCCCCTCTTCCTGCCTTATCAGAGCTGGGATGTGTGGGGGCACGATTAGTCTGTGGCTGAGTTAGGTTCCTGAGAGAGCGCAATGGTGAGACATGGTATGGCCTCCCTTCAGACTACAGACTCTAGATTAAAGAGCACATGTGGAGTGTATGGGGACATAGCCAGCTGAGGGCTTCTTTATTCATGGTAGCTAAAACTTACCAAAAAATTTGTCCTGATTGCCTAAAAATGGAGAGACAGCATATAAAAATCTAGCGGAATTGCAGCTTTTCTTAAAACATTTAAGTGGAAGGTTGCTTTAGCAGTGTTCCTTTACTTATTTGTTTCCTGAGGTTCAGAACTGTTGTGTGTGTGTGTGGGGGGGGGGGGCTTGCTTCCTTTATTCATGAGGTGAGGTGGTTTCTCATATGTCTCTAGGACAGAAAGCCAAGGAGCAAGATGATATTCAGGAATGGAAATGTGTTACAGAATTCATGTAGGAGAGAGAGAAACAAAACAAAACACAATGGTTTAAGTAAGACAGAGAAGACATGCATCTTTTGTTAGTAGAGCACCGTGATGAAATGCTTTTAACACACACACACACACACACACACACACACACACACACACTCACACACACACGCACACCCTCTTCCAGTGTATGGCAGCAATAGGTCAAGCCATAGGATAACAAAGGAGAGATGTAAGAATGGCTCCCTTCACTACCTTTCCCTGCTTTTCCCGATGGATGGAGAACAGGCAGGAAAGACTGTATGGTTCTGTGAATGACAGATTGAGCATTGTAGAGCCTCTCCTTGCCAGCGCTGAGCTCCCGCTCCTCCATTGCAAGGTTGGGGACAATAGGACAGTCTCCTAAGTTCATTTAGTGATCGTAGAGGGGACTGGAGTAAAAGTGGAGCAGAAAGAATTCCCGAGCGATTTCCATGGGCAAGAGGAGAGTGCTGTAGCTGCAGCTGTCTTCTGCATAATTCAGACAACACAATTCTAGTCCTTGAAACATTTCTTTGAAATTAAAACAATTGTTTTGGTTTAAAGGCTTGGATGCTTTCCCTAGAGACCTTTCTTTTGGAAATCACCGTGAAAAACAGACTGATTTTTTTTTTTTAATCTTTAAATTATAATGATGTATTTCAACATCTTATTTTTTATTTGATCTAAATAATCAAAGAACACAATTGATATCTTCCCTAACAGAAACAACAACTGGCTTTGTCTTAAATATGAACTCCCTAATGTGGAAGAAGTCAATAAAATTAGTAGATTGTTTCCTTTCCTTTTTTTTTTTTTTTTTTTTTTTTTTTTTTTTTTTTTGGTTTTTCAAGACAGGTTTCTCTGTGTAACAGCCCTAACTGTCCTAGAACTCACTTTGTAGACCAGACTGGCCTTGAACTCACAAAGATCCACCTGTCTCTGCCTCCCACGTGCTGGGAATAAAGGCATGCGCCACCACTGCCTGGCCTGTTCACTGTTTCTTAAGCATTCTTACCAGATGGACTACAAAGCTTGTAAGGGGGGCTTTTACTAAGTGCTTTTGTTTGTTTTACATATATTGACTACAGCTTGTTTTTTGTTCAAAATTGGTCTTAGGGAAGATTTTATATTGGACAGAATAATTCAGAATATTTTTATGTATAACAAAATGGACAAATTGCGGTATCTTGAATTATGTGTTGTGTCTTGCTTTACTGTATCTGCTATCTAAAAGGCATTTCCCATCACTGAGGGGATTTTGTCAGCTTAACAGTGAATGCTGCCAAGCCATGCTGAGCTCATTTTTTATTTTTAGAACACATTTGTTTAAATCAGTGCCCATAGAAAGTCCACAGTGCAATCCTCTTATCATTTCTCCTTTGAAATTTATATTCTAGTCCACATCCTTTTCTCTCTCTACCCTGCAATGTATTTATTAAAGAAGTCATATTTTTATCTTTGATTTTCAGGCTATAATTTTGCTGTTTATTTGTGGTAAAGTTAACACAGTGGAGTTCTTTGTAATTCATGTAATATTACAGTCCTATCAAGACACGTGATTAGATTCCACTTTATAAGTGGTGTGCATTTCCATTTGGAAATACCCAATATCTGGTTGACTTTTTAATGAAGTTAACTATTGTGGATGTTCAGGATCTAAATGTATTAACTCATTGAAGGTTTCAAAGTAATGTTACTCTAATTAATCTTTCCATTTTCATTTATAGGATGGATTAGTTCTATAAAGCTAAATTCCTCTTCAATATTACTCAGTGGAGTGAGCCAAATAGGAAAGTCTAGATAAATGCCTAACTATGTACATGTAATAATTTTTAAAACCATGAGTACACTGACCTTTAATGGTGATCAGTTTTAGTTCATATTTCTGTATCTTTAGACATCTTTTAAGGCTGAGTCAATTCAGCAGAACTTTAGATTCCTTGCTGTTGTATCTAGTGCTTCAGGCCCATCTTATAAATATTCTGACTCAAACTGGAACCAGTGCTTTGTCACAGGAGCCATTGATCCTGTCACCCAGATTCTAAAAAGCTAGTTAACTTCTTGTGTTCTCATAAAAGTCAAGCAAAATTCAAGACTTGTAGGCAAGATATCTTAATGTGAGCCATGACGCCTGCAGGTAATGATGAATTCACCTTTGAAGTGGTTGTAGGTATTCCCCTAGAAGAAAATAAACCACAAACATCCATCTCCTCTGCTGGGAAGCACAACTTCTAGGACAACTGTTGGCTTTTTGGAGTGATGATGAACCCGGTGTAGCACAGGACCTGAGGCTCTGAGAAGTGCAGCTAGTCAGTCAGCTTAGACAGTTGCCCAAAATAATTGATGGAAAATGGCAAACAATGGGCAGGAAGCCCAGCTGTTTCTGTGCCTTGGACACTGTTGCTTTTCCCTGTTACCTGGCTCTCTTTTGTGAGATACGAGTCCGCTTTCTGTACTTGTAGCATGAGGAGCGTACTTATTTCATTTAAGATTGAAATTAAGATAGTGTGGTATCACAGCTTCATGACTTACATTTTCCTTGGTCCACAGATGGTTAGAGCTGAAGAGAGTGTTTGAGGACATTGAGTTGCCTTTTAGATGAGATTCAGTACAGCCCAAGGCTAACAGGACAGTGTCATCTAGAACAGTTTCCTGATTTTCAGTTTCTGTCTTTTTTGCTGGCATGACTCTTGTCTTTAGGAATATTTTCATTCACAGTCCCCACTTTTAACACTGGGCCTTCAGAAGATTTCCCTTTACCTTTGCATCCCCTGAAATCATCTAAGCAACTAAAGGAGCATCTCATTTTCACCAAGATACTGTTAAGATAGTCTATTTGTATATTAATAATTTTGTAAGTCTAAGTGACTCAGTAAAGTCATGCCCTTTCCCATAATGGTTTATGGCAGAGCAGTATTTGAAGGAGTTATAGTTTCTTTTTTTTTTGTTTTTTTTTTGTTTTGTTTTGTTTGTTTTTCAAGACAGGGTTTCTCTGTGGCTTTGGAGGCTGTCCCGGAACTAGCTCTTGTAGACCAGGCTGGTCTCGAACTCACAAAGATCCACCTGCCTCTGCCTCCCGAGTGCTGGGATTAAAGGCATGCGCCACCAACACCTGGCTGAAGGAGTTATATTTTCATTGGCCAGTGTAGATTTTAGTATATAGCACACGGCTAGTTATTATTGTTTAATCATAGTACTTAGGAAATACTAACTTTCAAAGGATGATTTGTTAATACACTAGCATATGTCATAGTTTTTTATAGGCTAGTTGGAACTAAATTAGTTGACTTCTGGCTAAGATGCCGGTAATTCTGTTGAACTAGTTAGCTGTTGTATTTGGATACTTCATGAGACTGTCCTCAGCTTCCTGCTAGGATAGCTATCCTTCCGTACTAGCAACAGAAATTGATTGGGTGTTTTCATCTTGAAGGTAAGGAGCAGCCTTTGGAGATGAGTGTGCATTGCATGGGAGCAGCTCCGCTCTCGATGTTTGGTAAGGAGTCTACGTCCTCTAGACACAGCGACCACCATCACCATCATCACCATGAGCACAAGAAGAAGAAGAAGAAGCACAAGCACAAACATAAGCACAAACACAAGCACGACAGCAAAGACAAGGACAAGGAGCCCTTTGCCTTCTCCAGCCCTGCCAGCGGCAGGTCTGTGCGCTCCCCGTCACTCTCGGACTGAAGCTCCTGCCTGCAGAGCCCTTTCCAAAGTCCCGACCAGAAGAAGGTGTTACTGCAGCCTGGTCCTCTACAGCCTGGTCCTCCTCGGTGGAGCATGATCCAAGAGGGAATACAGAGAAACTGAGAGTGCTCTGGAGTTCTGGGCTTCAATTTCTGTTATTTGTGTAACTGCAATCTAAGTAGGAACTGGTTTTTTGTTGTTGTTGTTGTTGTTCTGGATGAACTCATCCATCTCTTGTTTCTTCCTGAAAACACAGAGCGACTACTTTTTTACAAAAGCCTTCATATCCATTGCCAGGTCCATTCACATCCTGGTCTCCTATGGAATACCAAGGTCAGGTATGCTTGAAAGCCTTTGATGGATGTCATGGGCAGAAAGACATTTCAACAGAAGCAACTGCCAGATCTGTGGTACCCAGTGTTTTCATGAAGTGCTGAGTAACACCACTCGGAATTGCTGGAAAGACAGGCTTTTCTATAGGACTAATCCCTCTTGGCTGCTTTTTGTGTTAGCCATAGAAAGTAAGTGCCATCATTATGAGCAAAGACTATTATATTTCCTTTTACCCTACAGTCCAAAAAGTTTTGAAAGAAATTATTTTTGAAAACATTTAATGTAACTATCTTTGATAGTGCATTTGGTGATTTTGATGTTGCAATTTAGCAGAACAGCCAGGTCCACCATTATTCTCAAATCAAGATGTTGAAATGACATTTTGTTTTGTCTTCCATTAAGTAAAAGTGAATGTGTTCATATGTAAAATGTGTTGCTGAATGTGGGCAGTATATACATGTACAAAGTACCCCTTCTAAAATTGCTTTGTATATAAGGCTGCCTGGTGCTGCTTGCCTGTAGTCCCAGCATTTGAGAGATAGGAGGAGGAGATCAGTTAAGACCAACCTGAGACACATGAGGATCTGTATCAAAAAAGCAAAATCACAAAAATCACTGTAGATGACAAAATAGGATGCTTTAAGAAGGTGTGACTATTTGTTGTTCATCAACTTGGACAGAGGTAATTTGGCCCATATTGGAGTATACCAGCAACAGTTTAAAAATACATGTCCAGTGTTTTGGTTTCATATTTAACAGTTTGTGTGATTGTGTGTTTTATTTTTATTGTTTTATTTTTTGTTTTTCTGAATTTACCAGGTTCTCTGTTTAATTTTTTTTCATATCCAGTTTTTATCATTTCCCTTGTTACTAAAATGTTGACTAAATTCTTCTTCTCAGAATAATATTTCAAAAGGGAGCCAATAATGCTGGACTTTGAAATAATAAATAACTTTCTAAGTTGAACATTCTGCCTTTGTGTCCCTTACCATTTCTGTTACCTCCCTGAGTGTGTATAAATAATGTGCCAGTGCACATTTGCAAAGAACTTTGAACTGAGTGGGATTTGAACTGTCCCCAGGAACAGGGTGATTTCAGTAGATGGAGATGAGGTACAGTCTCAGCTGGAGAAACAGTATCTTCAAAGCAAGGGTGTGTGCAGGAATTAGAAAGCATTGGGCTTGACCTGGACTCTGAGCACAAAGGAACTGTGTTCAAGTGGTGTGTGCTTGTTTGAGTTGCAGTCTCATTGTGCAGTTCTGGCTCCGTCAGAACTCACTGTGTAGACCAGGCTAGGCCTAGACTTCATAGACTGCTGGGTGGGGTTAAAGGCATGTGCCATCACATTTAGGCGTGCGATCAGGTGTTGAAGGGCCTAAGTGAGACTTACTGATTCAAATTAATTGCATCTGGGCCACCTCCATTAGTTTTGAGACATGGAAATTTGGCTCCAGATGAGGGCAGGGTCTGAGGATGGGTGGATACAAGAGCAGGGACAGAGAAATCAGACACAGGACGCTTCTTAGTTCCTTTGTAGGAGTGATGGACAGACAGGAAGTGCATCTCGGTATGGCTTTGCTTACTCTGACAACCTGTATCTCCCAGGCTTTATTTATACACAGAATCATCCCCTCACAGTCTCTGGTCATTGATTACAAAGTCTTCATGGCACATACTTTTTCTAAAGTCATCCATGATTACAGAAGCATACCAAAGTAAAAGAAGCAAAGCAAGCAAACAGCAAGTTTCATGACAACTAAAGTATAATTTTAACTCAGTTTTCTTTTCTTCAGTCAGTGAAGTCCTGATCTGACAAGTCTGCTCAGGAAACCAGGCAGTTCACTGAGTCAAGATGTTCTTTCTCTCTTCTGTGTCTCTGTCATGACTCTTGTCCCAGTATGGTTTCTATCTTTATTACAATCCTATAAAGAATAAAAGAAGCCAGGTGTTGGTGGCGCACGCCTTTAATCCCAGCACTCAGGAGGCAGAGGCAAGTGGATCTCTGTGAGTTCGAGACCAGCCTGGTCTACAAGAACTAGTTCCAGGACAGCCTCCAAAACCACAGAGAAACCCTGTCTTGGGGGAAAAAAAAAAAAGAATAAAAGAACAACAAGATTCCTAAAACTTCTTACTTCGCCTTCAGAGGGCTACGCAGGCCCATTGACCAATTAATTTTATAATCAAAAATCTTTTCCTTGTTCCTTCTAGTTCCATATTTCTGGATAATGAATGAAAACCTAATGATTTAGTTATAACTGATCGGCTTCTAAAATTTCCCTAAGTTTTTCTTCTTAAATGATTTATTCCAGATCCTGCGTCTCATGCTAATTAGTACACTTAAGTAATATGTCTATAGAAGATTCAATCAAGCAGCAGCCCCAGGACACTTGGCACCACCAGAGATTTTTACATTCTGGTGTGTGGTAACACGATGTACAGAACGTGGGGATTTGGCATTTCAAAAGAATTTCTTGTGTCCTGGCTGAGGAGAGTAACACTAGCCAGCTGCTGTATACGTAAGTCACAGTCTTAGGACATGGATCCATCTGTGTTATTGTAAGCCAGACACTCACACCAGATACTTCTCTGAAAGAATGTTTTATGGTGACTCCAAATTACCTACACTGCTGGTTCATAGTAGACACTTAAAAATTTGTTTCTGGTTTGAGAATTGCTAATCATGCATGGTCAACATAAACTTTCGTGTGTCTCAGTCTCCTCCTAGAGGCGTTTTTCAACAGTCTTGCCATTTGGGGCTCATCAAATCCATTTGCATATGTATAAACACACAGCTTTGTAAACTTTAAAATGATAGCAGATCATACACACTTAACAGAAGTTGTTTGTATTTTATGGTTTCAAAACTGTATGTCATAGTAAAAATGTTTATAATTCTGATTCTAGAAGAATTCTCCTTTTGTTGTTTAGAGTAATGTTTTTTGCTTTTCTTTCATCCAAAGAGAATTCACACTGAACTTACCAATGAAAGATCCATTGCAACCCAGTTTTTCTTTGCTTCCTGAATGCCACTCAACACAGTGTTTTCTCTAGATTTCAAATATTACATGCTAAGTTTCTTCCTAAATTCTGGTCTACTTTTAGACTTTGTGGACCTGTCTACTGTGGTAGATTTGGATATGCTAGAGCTGATGTTTATTTTCAGAATTGTCTCATAGGTTATTTCTTTTTCTTTTTAGCTGTACTTTACATATGTAAAAGAAATTCATTATAGTTTTACTCCTTAGCTTTTTGTTTTGTTTTGTTTTTTTCAATAGGGTTTTGCTGTGTAGCTTTAGCTGTCCTAGAACTCTGTCTGGAACTCACTCTGTAGGCCAGGCTGACCTTGAACTCACAAAGATCTACTACCTGCCTCTCTCTCCCAAGTGCTGGGATTAAAGGTGTGTGCCACCACTGCTTCACATGTACTTAGATATCCATCATCACAACCCCACAACCCTCAAAACACCCTTCACCCTGCCAGGCATTCACTGTGAATCTGAGGTCAGCCTGGTCTACAGAGTGAGTCCCAGGACAGCCAGAACTATGCTGAGAAATCCTGTTTCAAAAAAAAAAACAAAAACAAAAAAAAAAGAAAAAAAATAAACAAAAATCTACTTCAGCTTAAATTGTCACTGAATAAATTTCTATCCTTATAATTTTATGTTTTAAGAAATTACCACTGATTAATTGATATGCCTAGAATTTTGCCTCTTAATAAGTATTGAATAATTTTTTAAGGTACTCCACTTTAGCAGTGGTTTTCAATCTTTCTAATGCTGCAGGGCTCTAGTACAGTTCCTCATGTTGTGGTGACCCCCAACCCATAAAATTGTTTTTGTTGCTACTTCATAACTGTAATTTTGTTACTGGTAGGAATCGTAATATACATATCTATGTTTTCTGATGGTCTTAGGTGACCCCACTGAAAGGGTCTTTTGACCCCCAAAGGGGTCATGACCCACAGGCTGAGAACCACTGCACTGTAGCCTTGACTAGCCTAGCAGTCACATAGATCCAAATCCTATTTGTAGCTGATGTTCAATAGTAATTTTTAATACCTTAATGTGGTTATTCTTATTAGGGACGCTGCTATTACTATTTATAATGGTTATTTCTCTTAGATTCATGGTAGGGTGATTTATCATTTATGATCCTGCTGTGGTTGTACATGCTTTTGGCCTAGCACTTAGGAGGCAGGGCAGAAAGATCAGAGCTCAAGGATGCCGAGTGAGTTGGAGGACGTTTAGACCGCAGAACAGAAGGGACTCTAATGGAGCTCATTTATATTGTGTAAATCATCTTGTCCATTGTATAAATATTCTGACTTTATACTGATTTTGTGCTTGGCTACTGCACTGATTGCTCATTTGCAACATTCAGAGGCATTATTCTATAACTAGTGGTAATTTTGGGGCTTTCTATACATGTAATTTTCGACTTTCTCCTTTTGTGTGACTTTTTTCTCTTGCTGAATGAGGGCAGCCGGGCTGCGCATCCACTCAGCTCTGGGCTGCCATTTACCTTCTCTGGGCTTGGCAGCCCTTTCTTGTGTGTTGTGGGTTGGAATTTCACATTTTTGTTTCTGGGAAACTGACATTTGCAGCTTTGTTTCATGTTCTTGTGTGGACAATTCTTAAAAAAAGAGCCAAAAAGCTAGTTGTTGCCATCCAAGTCTCACGGACTCCTTAAAAAGGCATGCACTGATCCAGATGCACTGAAATCCTTGCTGGCGAAAACAAGACAGCTGTTCCTTTCCCACTGCCTATGGCTCATCTCTTCTGTCCTCAGTTTTCAGGGTTGGTCAGTTAAATTCCTGCAGATCAAATGTACGCCAGCACAGAACTGAGTTGGCACCATTGACGGCTAGTGTAGTGTAGCCTTAGTGACTTGCTTCCAAAGGATAAAATATGGAAAGGGAAGAATAGCAACTTTCCCGTACAGATTGCTGACAGATACTGCCTCACCTGTCCATGGTAAGCGGCAGTGAGAAGCTGTGTTGATGGGCCTTGTGTGGTGCTGCAGAAATGGTTTGGAGGACTTTGATGCAGTTCCAGGACCCGAGAGGTGGCTCACACCTATCTGTAACTCCAATTCTGGCCTCCTCAGGCACTGCACACATGTGGAGCACATACATACGTATGTACATACATACATACATACATACATACATACATACATGCATACATGCATACATACACACACACACACACACACACACACACACACACACACACACACACACACATACATGCATACATGCATACATGCAGGCAAAATACCCAGACCCATAAAAATAGATAAATCTTTAGAAAAAAAGTTTGTGGTTTTCCAGAGTGTGGTGTTGGAGAAAGTCACCCTGTCTGGAATGAAAACTCGTGTCCTTAGTCTATGGAATCTATAAATATGAGGGTAGAAAACAACCTAAGTAGATGACAGTTAATTCTCAAAGTTGTTACTGTTGTAAGGAACAAGGTAAAAAGGAAATTCAGATCGCAGGAGAGTAAGAACAGTGCAATATGGATCCTGCAATATGGAAAAAGGCTATGCTAGGAAAACAGTTGAAATTCAGCTGTGGACCCAGTATTGGTGTCCCCTAAAATTTGGTGCATTGAAACTTACATCCCTGCACCCCAGATGATTTTTTTTTAAAAGTAGGAACTTCTCTCTCTGTCTCTCTGTGTCTCTGTGTCTCTGTCTCTGTCTCTGTCTCTCTCCCCCTCCCTCCCTCCCTCCCTCCCTCCTTGGTTTTTCTAGACAGAGTTCTCTTTGGGGCAGTCCTGGCTGTTCTAGGACTCACTTTGTAGACTAGGCTGGCCTAGAACTCATTGAGATCCACCTGCCTCTGCTTCCGAAGTGCTGGGATTAAAGGGTGTGCCAACACTACCTGGCCATGGGATTATTTTTTTTTCAGCTTTAAAAAAATATTTACCTAATTATTTATTTTGCATGCCAACTGCAGTTTCCCCCCCTCTTCACAGTCCCACCCCCTACCTTCCCTGTGCCAGCACCCCCATCATCTCTTCTGTTTCTGTTCAGAAAGGGGCAGGCCTCCCGTGGGTATCAATCAATAACGCATGACATATTAAGTTGCAGTAAGACCAAGCATATATACAGAAGGACATCCCCCATCACATGAGTCCTGGGGATCTGGGCTCCATTCCTCATGAATGTACAGTGAGCACTTTACCCAGTAGGTCATTTCCCTGGCCCCTCTTTACATTCTTGCCAGCACTGTCTTTGTCCTTTTGGTAACAACACATCTTAACAGGTGTGAGATGGTGTCTTACTGAGATTTTGATTGTCATTTCCTTAATGCTTAATGACACTATTTTTTTAATCTACCTTTTGAGCATTTGTGTATCTTACTTACATTGACAGAGTGTACCTGCTCTGAAATTGTGGGGGTTTGTTTTTGTTTATTTCCTTGCTATTATTGTTTGAGCTCTATATATGTTTTGAATATTTCTCCTTAACTGAATGTCTGGCTTAAAAGTATTTTCTCCCCATCCATAGGCTCTTTCCTTGAATTTTCTTGTCCGTGAAGAAAGTTTTTAGTTTTGTATAATACCACTTGTCTATTTGCATTTGATTTTGTTTTGTTTTTGTCTTTCCTCTTTTTCTGTTGTTTCTTGTATTCTGTTACTTAAAAAACAAATCATTGCCCACGCCAGTGTCATGAGAGCTTTTCCTCTCTGCTTCCTGGTAATCTTTCAGTTTCTTTTCTAAGTCTTTAATTTATTTTGGCTTCAGTTGAATTTTATATATGATGTGAGGTAACAGTCCTCTTTCATTCTTCTGCATATAGATAGATATCCAGTTTTCACAACTGTGTATTGACTGTCATTATGTGTTCTTGGCATCTTTGTTGGAAATCTATTGACCACACATTCATGCGTTTATTTCTGGGCTCTCTGTCCTGTTCCTTTGGTTGATGTGTCAATGTTTTTTACTAATTATTCATAGCTTTGGTTTACAGGGTAATGGGATGCCCCAATTTTGTGTTTTTGTTTTTGTTTTTCTTATGATTGCCTTGACTGGTGGGTTTCTGGGGAGTATTTATTAAAAAGTAATATTAGAATTTTGATGGACATTGTGCTAAATTTGTAAATCAATTTTAGTAGCATGAACATTTGAACTATTAATTCATCATTTCTATGAACATGAAATATCACCATTTATATGTGTTTTTGGTTTCTTTCATCAGTATATAGTTTGCTCTGACCAGGTCTCCTTGGGTAAATTTATTGCTGAGCATTTTATTTTTATAATAATTATAAATGATAATTTTGATTTCTCTTTTGGATAGATTACGGCTAGTGTGTAGAAACAATGCTAATTGTTGATGTGTAGCCTCTACTTTTACTATGTTCAATTATTAGTTCTAATTATGCATTTGTGTACACCTATGTATGTATATGCCAGCATGTATCCATGTATCCATGCATCTGTCTGAGGAAATCTGTCTGTTCTGGCATACTTCTAATAATATCAGAGTCACCTGGGTCAATGATAGCCAGTGTGCATACTCTGTAGTATTTTCCACATGCTGTGCCCAGTTCAATGTTATTGCTACTATAGTGATGGGCTCTGGTTTTAGCCAACATGGCATAGTATTCTATTTCAGATTTCCTCAAAGCTGGACAGTTGTTGGCGAGGATGACCAACTTGGCTTTGCCCTGCCTGATCATCTTGAATGTCTGTTTGTAGCCCTGCACATACTTTCCACTTTTCATAACAAGCTGCAGCCTACAGTTGATGTACTCCAGGGACTTTTTCGTCTTCCTTGCAGCCACCATCTTCCTGCCTCAGGTTCAGCACAGCCCCCAACCAAGAGCAGCTGCCAAGATGGCTGGGGAGCCAGAAAGGCAGGTGAAGTATCTTAAAGCTTACTTAAAGGATAAGGTACCTGTCTTAGGGTATCTATTGCTGTGAAGAGACACCGAGACACCATGACCACAGCAACTTTCTTTTGGGGTGGGAGGTGTTTTGAGACAGGGTTTCTCTGTGTTACTTTGGAGCCTGTCCTGAAACTCGCTTTGTAGACCAGGCTGGCCTGGAATTCAAAGAGATCCTCTGCCTTTGCCTGCCTCTGCCTCTGCCTCTGCCTCTCTGCCTCTCTCTCTGCCTCTCTCTCTGCCTCTCTCTCTGCCTCTCTGCCTCTCTCTCTGCCTCTCTCTCTGCCGCTCTCTGCCTCTCTCTCTGCCGCTCTCTGCCTCTCTCTGCCTCTCTATGCCTCTATGCCTCTATGCCCCTCTGCCTCTATGCCCCTCTGGCTCTGCCTCTGCCTCTGCCTCCTCTGCCTCTGCCTCTGCCTCTCTGCCTCTCTCTTTGCCTCTCTGCCTCTCTCTCTGCCTCTCTCTCTGCCTCTCTGCCTCTCTCTCTGCCTCTCTCTCTGCCTCTCTCTGCCTCTCTCTCTGCCTCTCTGCCTCTCTCTGCCTCTCTCTCTGCCTCTCTCTCTGCCGCTCTCTGCCTCTCTCTGCCTCTCTATGCCTCTATGCCTCTATGCCCCTCTGCTTCTGCCTCTGCCTCTGCCTCCTCTGCCTCTGCCTCTCAAGTGCTGGGATTAAAGGCATGTGTCTGGTGCCACCATCTTCCATCTTCCTGCCACAACCTGGCTAATAGCAACTCTTACAAAGGAAAACATTTAATTGGGACTGGTTTATAGTTCAGAGGTGTATGCCATCATTGTGGGACATTGAGGTGTGCGGGCAGACATGATTCTGGAGAGGCACCTGAGAGTTCTATATCTTGATCTGAAGCCAACAGGAAGTGAACTGTTACACTGGTCATGGCTTGAGCATATTTGAGACCTCAAAACCCACCTCCAACAAGGCCACACCTACGTCAACAAGGCAACATCCCCTAATAGTGCCACTCCCTATGATCAAAGCATTCAAGCCAGTGAATGGGGGCCAAACCTATTCGAACCACCATAGTACTGTAGACAGTCCCTCAAAGAGGGTAACATGGGACATGCTGTGCATTTGGGGTAGGACCATCCAACACCACAATGCACATTGAATATTTCTGATCTCTGCCCATTGAATGTCATGCAAGTCTTTGCAACAACTGTAAGCTCTCTCCCTGCCAGAAATGTCTGTGTCCCTGCAATCAGCTCACAAATGTTGAATGTGATTAGCCTCTCAGTTTATGAATAAGCTCCTGACATTTCATAACTTAAATTGACAGGAGACAAAACAAACAAGTCTCCCAACCTCTCCCTTCCTCCCATTTCACCTCCTTCCTTTCTGCGTTTTGTTTCTCTCTTTGAGACCTGATTTCATTATGTAGTCTTGGCTAGCCCTGAGCTATCTATATAACCCAGACTGGCCTCAAATGTGGTGATCCTCCTGTGTCTTCCTTCCAAGGGCTAAGGTTCCACATGTGCTGTACCTAGCCTGATCACATCAGGTCATTATCCATTGTGTGCCTGGCTCTCTGTGGCATGCTTTATGTGTGTGCTTTCTTGTTGTGTCCTTGAGTGAGTGACTTCATTTTATAGGTGATGAACAGTTAAATGTAAACTATGTGGTTAAAATCCATCCAGTATTTATTAGTTATTTACTTATTAGTTACATTCTATGTTAGGTACTGAGATAAATTCATGAATAAGACAAATGTTTTTCCCCCCTTCCAGGAACTTGAGGTTGCATAGCTAAAGAAGTACAAAGGTCAAAAATTTAACCCAGTAACTGTTTTCTTAGTGAAAGTATTTACTGAGTAAGCCTGATGTTCAATCCCTGGAATCCACATAAAGGTAGAAGGAGGGAACCAACTCCCAAAAGTTGTCCTCTGACTTCCACACACACAACTGTGGTTCTTGGACTGCCCCTCCCTCTCTGGCTTTCTCTCCTTTACACACATGATAATAAAAAAAAACCAAATACTTCAAATGATTTTAACACAAATATATTTCTAGAGTAGCATGCTGCCTCCTCCTTCTACATTGATTATAATCTTGAAGAAAAACTTAGTCAACCAAAGTAACCCTCATTTATAACCTGGAGGAGTGTTCAGAAGGCATCCATACTATGCAGTCACTTTTCCAGTCTTTCTCCTCCTCCAGGCTGCTGGAGCCCGTGTGCACAGCACCCTCTCGGTCATTAAAGGTGGCATCATCAACACTAGTGCCCAACCTACATGGCCTTAAACAAGCAGGAAGCCAGGCTCTTCCCAGACTCCTCCCCTCTTTGCTGGCACTTTGCCTGGAGTTCAGACTCCACTCAGACACCTGCTTGGATATGGCTGTTTCAGCTTTTAACAAATCATTATCACCCCCTCCTTCCTTTCTCTTCATTCTTTGTCTCTTCTTTCCTCCTTCCACTAGTTTTTCCCTTCCAGTCACTCATGCAGTATCTTTCAGAAGGTTTTAATTTATTTATTTTTCATGTACAAGTGTTTTGCCTACATGGGAATATGTGGACCAGGTTCGTGCAGTGTACAGAAAGGCCAGAAGAGCATGTTGGGCTCCTTGGAACTGATAAAAGCTTAAGAGGAGAGGTCTTCATCAGGAAGCCCAGCCATCAGTGTGGAAAGAACCTTCTGGTGGCAGCCCAGATGGAAGGACATGGAAGAAGGAAACTTGGCTCTCTGTCTCGTTGGTCTCACTCTCGCTGCAAGTCCTTCTATCCTGCTCTATTGTTTTGCTGTTGTTAACTCTTCCAGCTTCCAATGTAGATTGAGACCACCATTTCTCTGCTGGGACACCCAGTCTCATGTCTCACCTCACTGAGAAACTACTAGATTCTCGGATTCTGCAGTGTGAGAAAGCTCTCATTGGACTTCCTGGACTGTATCCTGTAAGTCAGCCCAATAAATCTCCCTTTAAGACTTGTATTCATTCAATCCATTCTGTTCCTTTAGAGCCACCGTGTGAATGCCCAGGTCCTCTGCAAGAGGAGTAAGTGTTCTTAACCACTATGTCATGTCTCCACCCCTCACACAGTTTTGAAGACTTGCACTTTTCCGTGGTCAGTAAGACAGATATTCCTATCCTCTAGGGCAGGGCCAGTCAGCATTAACACCATTCCCCTCTTTAATTGCTTATGCTGACTTTAGTTTTTCTGTATGTCTAGCCTTTGGTTACTGTGGTATTGGGAGAAGCACTGGTGAATTAACATGAATATGCATTTACTTAAATAATAGTCTTCCTTGACTGGTTTGATAATTGCGAGTTCATATGCCAGAGTACAGTTTCTGGACTGTGCTTTGTAGAGAGGAGTACCACCTAAAAGGTTTCAATTCATTTTCCCACCTTCAGTCATTGAGAAGCATTCTCTGGGGGAGAGGCTGTTTTAATTTTTAATTTTCCCCAGTGATTCCTATACCCGACAACCTGTTAGATAACATGCGTGTGGCAGAGAAGGGGAAGGTTTCCCACAAGTTAGATGAGTCAGGAATTTAAAAAAAAATGTTATTTCTCCAGATAAACTTCTACACCAAAACATGTTGCTTGGCCACGTAAAGAGTCCTTCCCATTTGATGACTAGTCACTGGGGGCCGAGACCACACCAATGCCCTGTTTGTGAAGCTTGCTCTCCCTTAACCATTCAGCCACCACCAGTCGCTGCATTTAACATACTCTCTGTGTTTATTGAATTGAACACAAAGGTAGAAGCTGATTTTTCACCAGCTGGTGTAAGCAGCCTTGCAGAGAGATCAACTCCTGTAAAATGGAGAACCTGGGTTCTATTTCCCAAATCTCTTAAGTGTCTTGTGTTGTAGCCTGAAGGAAGTCACCCAAAATCAATGGTGCCCAAGTCTTTGAAAAATGGAAAAATAATAAGATTATTTCAATGTGTTTCAGCAGTTGTCAAACTCCTAGAACTGTTCTGTCTAGACTGATTGTAAAATCTTTACTTTGGGTTTTAAATAAAGACAGGCTTGATTGAGTTTTTTTTTGAGGGGGGGTGTTGAGACAGGGTTTCTTTGTGTAGCTTTGGAGCCTATCCTGGGATTCGCTCTGTAGACCAGGCTGGCTTTGAACTCACAGAGATCTGCTTGCCTCTGCCTCCTGAGTGCTGGGATTAAAGGCATGTGCACCAATGCCCAGCAGCCTTGATTAATTTTATTTCAGTTATTGAATAGGACATCATTAGAAGACTGTCTTCATACACTCTGGCCATCTGGACAAGATATTACGCAGTTACATATGTAAGTTTTTGACTTACTGTAAAAGGTTTTCTTACCTTTTTAAAGACATCTGTCTCCCTCCTTGCTGCTAAGACCTGCTCACAGTACTGCTCACTGGCACTGGTTTTAGATCGTTTTATGTCTCCATAGTCATGGTAGACATCAGTCCATGGCTGGCAAAGGGGAATCTATAGGAGACTATAGGGCCCAGCTTCCAAGGAGCCTTGACATTTTAGTAGAAGTGTGTGTGTGTGTGTGTGTGTGTGTGTGTGTGTGTGTGTGTGTGTGTGTGTGTAACTGAAACTTGAACTCATAGTCTGAACCCAATCATAAACCAAGGAGACATCAGGGCACACCATGTTAGCTATGCAGATTCCTTCTTCATTTCTCTTTTCCAGTTGCAGTTGTGCTCTGATAATTTCAAATGAAGATTTGTTTTCCTTCCCGTCATTTGTTTTTTTGTGGTCCCAGATAGCTGGTAATTCACTGTATAGACTAAGCTGGCTGTAAAGTGACTGTAATCACAGGCAGGAGCTGTCTGAGTGACATGATACCTGGCTTTAGCAAACTTTTGTTTATACTTTTGAGACAGGCTTTCACTAGGTAGCCATGGAGCTTGGAACTTCTGATCTCCCTTCCTCAATTCCCTCCTACCATAACCTCAGGATTGCAGGTATGTGCTACTGCCCCTCTGCAGAGATTGCAGGTGTGTTCCTTCATCTAATGCTTTGTGTTGTTTTTAAATATTGCTTACTCATTAAGTTGGTGGATGAGTGAGAGTACACTCATGCATATGGGGGTCAGAGGCCAACTTTGGGGAGTCTTTTCTTCTGCTATTCTGTGGGAACTAGAGATGGGTGTCTCCAGCCCTGTTGGGGATATTGTTGTTGTTATTTTTTGTTTTTAGACACAGGGTTTCTCTGTGTAACAGCTCTGACTGTCCTGGAACTCACTCTGGAGACCAGGCTGGGCTAAAACTCACAGAGATCCACCTGCCTCTGCCTCCTGAGTGCTGGGATTAAAGGTGTGTGCCACCACTCCCTGGCCTGTTAGGAATTTTTAACTGTCCACATCTTAAAGTTCCTGAGTCCTGCCTTCCATACCAGAGAGTTCTCTTATCCTTCAAAATCCTGTGCCCAGAAAGCAGAACTAGGAGAGAACGGTGACCGATCCTGTGATTCACACATACCACTTCTTTATTAATTGATCTTTTTCATTTATTTTGCATTCTTACATCCCAACCGAGGTTTTCCCTCCCCCCTCTCTTCCTGTCCCCTCCCCCAAATCCTCCTGTCTACCTGCCTCCCCCCATCCACTTCTCTCTCAGAAAGGGTCAGGCCTTCCATGGGAGTCAACAAAGCATGGCACATCAAGTTGAGGCAGGGCCAAACTCCTCCCTCTGAGGCAACCCAGCATGGGGAATACTTCCCCAGAGCCAGCTCATTCACCAGGGTTAATTTCTGATCCCACTGCTAGGGGCCCCACAAACGGACCAAGCTACACACTGTCACACAGCTGCAGAGGGCCTAGGTCCATCCCATCCAGGTGCCCTAGCTGTCGGTACACAGTCCATGTACTCCCAGGAGCTCAGGTCAGCTGTGTCTGTGGGTTCCCTGGTCATTACCTTGATACCTATGGCTCGTACAATCCCCCTCCACCCCTTCAACAGGATTCCCGGAGCGTGGTCCATGCTTGGCTGTGGACCTCTGTATCTGCTCCCCTTGGCTACTGGATGAAGGCTCTTTAATACAATTAGGGTAGTCACCAATCTGATTACAGGAGAAGGCCAGTTCAAGCACCCTCTCCACTATTGCCAGGGGTCTTAACTGGGGTCATCCTGTGGATTCCTGGGAGTTTCTTTGGCACCAGGTTTCTCCCTAACCCCAAAGTGTCCCCTCCCATATCAAGACATCACTTTCTTTACTCTCTCCCTCTATCCTGCCCACAACCCACCCAACCAGACCCATCATGTTCCCAAACTGCCTCCCACCAATTTACCCAAGAGATCTCTTCTATTTCCCCTTCCCAGGGAAACCCATGCATCTCAAGGGAGTCTTCTTGGCCTCTAAATACAGTGTCTGACTTTGAGAGTAAATGTGCCCATTCCACTTGTTCCATGTTCTGTTAAAGAGTCCTCTAGGGAAGTGGCTGGTGGTCATGGTCATAGGGGGTTTTCTGGCTGGTTGCTTGGTTGTTGTTACATTGTTATTTTAATGTTCCTTCTTGGCCAGGTGCAAGTTGATAGAGAACCTGAGTTGCGCAGGTTTAGTCACCATGCCGCCCCTGCCTTACAGAAACAGCTGTGTCTTTGTAGAGCATGTCTTCCACTCTTGTAGAATTGGATGCTCTGCCCATTTTGTGGTTGAGCGAACAGACGTGGAATCATTGTTCTACAATATTATTAATGTAATACAGGCTTTTTCTGGCACCGATTAAAACTCTGCTCTCCAGATCCTTCTTGCATGGTCATTATACGCACATAGCTGTTTTGTGTGAAGTTCCCAGACTTTGCATGTTCCTCACACCTTGCAAATATGGACTGATGTCCTTCCATGCTGTGGTGGGCATGGAGGAGGAGCACTGTTCCCTGACAGTTATGCTTCACATTAGTAATGGTAACTTTTGAGTGAAAAATAGAGATGTCTCCATTCCTGCCTGGTGAAAGCTTCCAACATCTTTTGAAAATCTTCCTTTGAGGGGATAGTTCACACATCAGGTTTTGATTCCCATGCAGTTATTTTCCATTCTGAGAGGAGCCAACTATTATCCTAAAAGGTCAGTATTTGGTTTCTGGACTTAATTGAACAATCTAGTTTCATGCCTATTTTTCTTTAACTACAACGTTCTATTTTAAATGTAGATGTCTTTCACTTTGGTAAAAGTAAAAAAAGAAGACTAAACAGTGCTAGAGTTGGGCATTTCTTTACTCCTACTATACACACACACACACACACACACACACACACACACACACACACACAGAGAGAGAGAGAGAGAGAGAGAGAGAGAGAGAGAGAGAGAGAGAGAGACTCCAATAGTAATAATAACAAGTAGATGAAAAATTGAAAGACCCAAGGTTCCCATCCTCAGCTTTTTAAGAAGAGGAAAATTTTATATTACTCCTATGAGTCTGAGTCTCTCTCTCTCTCTCTCTCTCTTCCTTTCTTTCTCTCTCTCTGTGTGTGTCTGTCTGTCTCTCTCTCTCTGTGCATCCTTTTGTCTTTCTGTCTCTGTCTGTGTGTCCTGAGGATTGATGGTAGGGTCCCACTCATGCTAGGCCAACTATACCAGTGAACTACACCATATTATTTTTTCCATCTGGGCTGATCTTAAGTCACTCTTAACCCACTGAGATCATAGATCTTTGATCTGCCTGTCTCGGGTTTCTAAGTAGCTGAGATGATAGGCCTACAACAACATACCTGGCTCTCTATGCACTTTGGATAAGACATTTTATGTATTCCAGAAGCTCAGTGGAAACTCATGTCTGGTTCAAATCCAACCTCCACCACTGGTTGAACTGTGTGACATTAAGTAAATGGTTTACTCTCCATCTTGCTTGATGATGATGATGATGATGACAATGCTGATAGGAGTGAAGTAACTTTCACAATTCAGTTTTTTAGAGATCCCTGCAATAGGTATTAAGAGATTTGTAGACCCAATATCCAGTGAAACAGCATAACTTCTGGAAAGGGTAAGAACACAACCACTTGGATATTCTGGAAATTGTTCAAAGAGCATTCAACAACCTAACAAATATTTACTCAATAAAATCCGTGTATGGAAGATCAACAAGCATCAGTGTTCCTTAGTTGAAACTATACAAGGCAGTGGGATATATATGGCCAAGAGACAGAAGGACCAGGCCCCTGGGCTCCAGTTCAGGGGCACAGTGTCTTCCAGGGGAGGCATTTCACATCCCCTGCAACCTCAGTTCACAGAGGCTCACTATTTTCCTGGTTAACACAGACAGGAGATGGGGGTTCCCACCTTGATCCAGTCCCCACTCATATGCAAGGGAACTATTTAGATCTCTGCTCATAAAGCAGAGGTGTCCCTCTTCAAGAGACAGGCCACTGTCCAGCAGCCTCAGCATCACCGAGGAAAAGCTGCCAGGAAGAATAGAGGATGCAATCGTCTCTCAGAAAACAAACTTCTTTGACACACAGTAAGGGAAACTTCATGCCTTTCTCTAAAACAATGCAGACTTGGTGAGAAACTAAGAGGGCAGTTGTACGTATGCAAAGTTAACAACCGTAGGCCAGCTAATCTACTAGTCACAACTGGGGGAAAGATAACTAAGAAGAACATTTCTTAAGTGAGGGAAAAAAATCTCTTCTCAAGGGTTGCCCTCAAAAAAAATACCTTGCTTAAATTTAATTAGGTCAAATGGTGGTGCAATTTGTGTCCTAGGGAATAGTTGGAAAGGAGAGAAGAGTCATCAGGCAATTGGTGGAGCCCAACAGCTGGGCTGTGACGTAATGGAGAAGGACAACTGAACAGTCGGGAAACGAGACAAAGAACTCTGCTGAAGCCACCACCATCCCAGGGTAGCAGCACATGCCAGAGGCTTCACACAGTGGAGTCATAGCAAGGATAAGATTCATTAAGACTAGAGCCAAGCCAGTGAACAGGTAAGAGAGGAAAAGCCCCGTAAAGGTAAGAGAGGCTGGTATCTTGAAATTCTCTTGTAATCTAATTGACTTAAAACATCTTGTTTACAAAAGGACAAGGAAGGAGTGGGAGAGGGAGGAACAAGGGAAAACTAACAAACAAGTAAAGATGCAACCAGGTGAAACATTGTGGCTCACACACAGAAAACACATAACACAACTGGAAACTAAGGAGCCTAAATGTCAAATTTTACAGCTACTGCAAAAGCAGCCATTATAAATGCTCTTTTTAAATGAATGAAACAATGCCTAAGTAAACTAATCAAAATCTCTCATCAGCCTATGTAGGTACCTAGACAAAATTTAAAGACATTAACCAAATAGACACTCTATGGTAGAGGAGTCTGATGGAGGTGAAAGTCCCAGGAGAGATGAAGGCCGGATTATTTTTAATATACCTCTGTATATCTATAGAGACAGAGTCTAGTGGTAAAGAATTTGCAACATAGAGAACAGAAAACAACAATGAAAGTAATAATGGAGAAATGAGAAGAGCATCTCAGAGAAACATGGACCAGCACTGTGTACATGAACACATACACAACAGGAATACCAGAAGGGGAGGGGCAACAACCTGAACAGAAAAAGATGCCCAAAGAAATGGTGGCTGAAAAGAAACCGAATTTGATGAAGATCAAATTTTGAGTCTAGATGACTCAAAACCTTAATACATTAGAAGAATAAAACAAAAAGCCCAACAAAGAGATGCATCACATTTTAAATATTTAAATAAAAGGCAAGAAGGGGGGCAAAAGCCTGAGTTCAGCCAGGTCACCACATGTTAGAAGGAGAGAAAAGACTCCTGCAGTTGTCATTTGATCACTGATGTGGTCAGTAGCATGCGTTATAACACACATGCATGTACACACACACCCCTACACACATAAATGTAATAATTAAAAAATTAAAAAAACAGGAAGAAAATATTGAAAGTGGTAAGAGAAAGAAAAACCCCTACATATAAAGTAACCCTTCTGAGCCTTATATCTTACTTCTTCTTAGAATCACAGAGGCCAGAAGCCCAATGCAGTGGAATGACATGGTCAAGGTGTCAAAGAAACTGCCAACCAAGAGTCTTTGGCCCAGTAAAGTTATCTTTTACAAATCATAGCAAAATAAAGACATTTGTATAAAAAAAAAGACAGAAAGAATTTGTTCTCTCAGACATTCCTTAGTAGGAACAATAAAAGAAGTTTTTTTAGGTCAGAGTCAAGAGAAAGTAACATTAATCCTCATCAAATCAAAGAAACAGACATTGGCACAGACCATCATGTATTGTGGTCTTAGGATATAGCTCAGTTGGTAGAATAGTTGTTTAGCATGTGCAAAGCCCTGGGTTCGATTCCTAGCATGGAATAAATACAGAGTGGTGGTGCTCACCTACAATGTCAGCACTGGGGAGGTAGAGGAGGGGGATCAGAAGCTCAACATCATCCTTGGTTACACAGAGAGGTTGAGGACTGAAAGACCCTGTCTCTAAAAATATGTGTATATTATATATAGCATATATATAATAGATATTACAATAAAATTACATAAAGAGGTTGAGGACTGAAAGACTCTCTCTCTATATATATATTTATGTATATATTTTATATATATATTAAAATAAAATTATGTAATTGTAGAAGATAATATAAATAATTTGAAATTTAGATTTTAACTTTTTACATACTAGTATGCATGTGTATCTGCTTGTCTGGATATGCAGCATGCACAGGCAGTGCACATAGAGGCCATAAGAGGACACTGACAAAGTGGCAGGATACAAGATTAATTCAAAAAAATTCTGTAGCCTTAGTATATACAGATGACTAATTGGTGGAGAAAGAAATCAGAGAAACATCACCCTTTACAATTGCCACAAACAACATAAAGTACTTTGGGGTAACACTAACCAAAAAAGTGAAAGACCTGTACCATAAGAATTTTGAGTCTCTAAAGAAAGAAATTAAAAAAGATAACAGAAAATGGAAAGATCTCCCATGCTCTTGGATAGGTAGGATCAACATAGTAAAAATGGCAATCTTGCCAAAAGCAATTTACAGATTCAATGCAATCCCCATCAAAATCCCAACACAATTCTTCACAGACCCTGAAAGAACAATTCTCAACTTTATATGAAGAAACAAGAGACCCAGGATAGCCAAAACAACCCTGTACAGTAAAGGAACTTCTGGAGGCATCACCATGCCTGACTTCAAGCTCCAATACAGAGCTATAGTCCTGAAAACAGCTTGGTATTGGCACAAAAATAGACAGGTAGACCAATGGAATAGAGTTGAAAACCCTGATATTAACCACACACCTAAGAACACCTGATTTTTGACAAACAATCTAAATTTATACTATGGAACAAAGAGAACATCTTCAACAAATGGTGCTGGCATAACTGTTTTCGGACATGTAGAAGACTGCAGATAGACCCAAGCCTATCACCTTGCAAAAAACTTAAGTCCAAATGGATCAAAGATCTCAACATAAATCCAGCTACAGTGAACCTATTAGAAGACAAAGTGGGAAATACCCTTGAATTAATTGGTACAGGAGACCACTTCCTGAACATTACACCAGTAGCACAGACACTGAGGTCAACAATTGATAAATGGGACCTCCTGAAACTGAGAAGCTTCTGTAAGGCAAAGGACACATTCAGCAAGACAAAACAGCAGCCCACAGACTGAGAAAACATATTCACCAACCCCACATCTGCCAGGGATGATCTCCAAAATATAAAAAGGACTCAAGAAGCTAGTCTCCAAAGCACCAAACAATCCAATTAAAAAGTGGGGTACAGAACTAAATAGACAATTCTCAATAGAAGAATCTAAAATGGTGAAAGACACATAAGAAAGTGTTCAACATCCTTAGCCATCAGGGAAATGCAAATCAAAACAACTATGAGATACCATATTACTCCTGTCAGAATGGCCAAAATCAAAAACACCAATGACAGTTCATGCTGGAGAGGATGTGGAGAAAGGGGAATACTTTTCCACTGATGGTGGGAGTGTCAACTTGTACAGCCACTTTGGAAATCAGTATGGTGTCTCCTCAAGAAAATGGGAATCAGTCTACAACAAGATCCAGCAATTCCACTCCTAGGCATATACCCAAAAGAAGCACATTCATACAACAAGGACATCTGTTCAACGATGTTCATAGCAGCACTATTTGTAATAGCCAGAAACTGGAAGGAGCCTATATGCCCCTCAACTGAAGAATGGGTAGAGAAAATGTGGTACATTTACACAATGGAGTACTACTCAGAGGAAAAAAAAAACAATGAAATCTTGTAATTTGCAGGAAAATGGATGGAACTAGAAGAAACCATTCTGAGCGAGGTAACCCAATCACAAAATAAAAACATGGTATGTACTCACTCATATGTGGATTTTAGACATAGAGTAAAGGATTGCCAGCCTACAATCCACACTGCCAGAGAAGCTAGGAAACAAGGAGGACCCTAAGAGACATACATGGTCCCCTGGAGAAGGGAAAAGGGTCAAGATATGCTGAGCAAATTGGGAGCACGGGAAGAGGGGGGAGGGAGCTAGGAGAATGAGAAGGGGAGAAGAGGAAGGATGCAGAGGACATGAGGGAGCAGAAAGTTTGAGTCAGATGAAGAATAGAAGATAACAAGAATGGAGATACCATAATAGAGGGAAACATTTTAAGTTTACAGAGAAATCAGGCACTAGGGAAATGTCTGGAGATCTACAAAGATGATAGCAGCTAACAATCTAAGCAACAGAGGAGAGGCTACCTTAAATGCCCTCCCCTGATAATGAGATTGATGAATGACTTATATGCCACCCAATAGCCCTCATCCAGCAGCTGAAGGAAGTAGAAGGAGACACCCACAACTATCACTGAACTGAACTGGAATCCAGTTGCAGAGAAGGACGAGTGAAGAGCAAAGGGGTCCAGACCAGACTGATGAAACCCACAGAAACAGCTGACCTGAACATCCGGGAACTCTTGCTCCCTGACTGATAGCTGGGATACCAGCATGGGACTGATCCAGACCCCAGGAACATGGGTTTCAGTTAGGAAACCTTGGAAATCTATGGGACCTCTGTAGTAGTTCAGTACTTGTCCCTAGCATAGGTGTGGACTTTGGGAGCTGATTCCACATAGAGGAATACTCCCTGAGCCAAGTCACATGGGGCGGGGGGCGGGGGTGGGTGGGCCTAGGCCCTATTTCAAAGGATATGTTAGACTCTGATGGCACCCTGTGGAAGGCCTCACCATCCAGAGGGAGCAGAAAGGATATGTGATAGATAGGGTTTTAGTTGGGGGGGGGGTGGTAGGAGATGACGAGAGGGAAAGGGGAACTGCATTGTCATGTAAAACAATCCTGTTTCTAATTCAAATAAAAAAATACCCAAAAAAAGAGGACACTGAAATTAGAGTTCCAGGCAGTTGTGAGCTGCCTGATGTGGCCGGAAACCCAACCCAGTTCATCTGCAAAAGCAGCAGCTGCTCTCAACTCCTGAACCATCCGTTCCATCCCTACAACAATACAATTCTATAATTTACCTATTTCTACTCACTAATTTAAAAGAAAATGGGGTTTGTGTCTAACTAAAAGATAAGGAAATATAATATACCTGACATAACAGCACAGTAGGAATGGTCAGGAATAAAGCTGTGAGATAATGAAGAGATCCTATGTTGTGCCTCAATTTTACCAGAACGAAGAGAAGAAATGGTACAGAATTTCAGGTTGAACTAGGGCTGGGGATGTAGCTCAGTTGGTAGGATGTTTTTCTAGCATTCATGGGGTCCTAGATTTGATCCCTACAATCACGGCACTAGGTGGCAGGAAACAGATGGATCAGAATTAGAGGCCAGCCTGGGCTATATGAGACCAAGTGTCAAAACAAAATAACAGCAACAGAAATGTTAAAGTCAAAAAATAGAGACATAGACTTGCCCTCCTTCTCTTGCTTAATACATGAAATTTCAATACATGATTCTAGCAATGTATTTCTGGGTTTGTGATATATGTGATTATAATGTACATAAAAATAATATTAATGCCTTTAGTCCCAGCATTCAGGAGGCAGAGGCAAGTGGATCTCTGTGAGTTCAAGGCCAGAAAGTTTCAGCACAAGGAAACTCTGTCTCCAAAAACAAGACAGAATAATAATAAATAATGATAATAAGTATAATAACACCACAAAAAGAGAAGAGGAGCTGGGCATGGGTGGCGCATGCCTTTAATCCCAGCACTTGGGAGGCAGAGGCAGGCAGATCTCTGTGAGTTCGAGGCCAGCCTGGTCTCCAGAGCAAGTGCCAGGATAGGCTCCAAAGCTACATAGAGAAACCTTGTCTCAAAAAACCAGAGAGAGAGAGAGAGAGAGAGAGAGAGAGAGAGAGAGAGAGAGAGAGAGAGAGAGAGAGAGAGAAGAGGAAGTGGCTGTGTAAATAATATAGGCTCATATATCTGAATGCTTGGTCCTTAGAGAGTGGTGCTACTTGGCAGGGATTAGGAGGTGTGGCCTTGTTAAAGGAAGTATGCCACAGTGGTGGGCTTTGGGGTTTTAAATTGTCAAGTCAAGCCCAGTGTCTCTTCCTACTGCCTATGGATCCAGGTGTAGAACTCTCAGCTACTTCTGCATCATGTCAGCCTGCATGCTGCCATGCTTCCTGCCATGATAACAATGGACTAAACCTCTGAAACTCTAAGCAAGCCCCAATTAAATGCTTTCCTTGTAAGAGTTGCCATGGTCATGGTATCTCTTCACAGCAGTGTAACACTGACTAAGAGCCCTCACAGGCTCCTATATTTGAATACTTAGTTCCTAGGTAGTGGAACTGTATCCCTGTTGGAGTAGGTATACCCTTGTTGGAGGTGTGTCACTGTGGGTGGGCTTTTGGATTTCAAAAGTCAGACCAGGCCCAGTGTCCCTCTCTGTCTCTCTGCCTGCTGCCTGCTGCTCAGTAGGTAAAGCTCTCAGCTACTGCTCCAGTGCCATGTTGTCTTCCTGCCTGCTGCAACAGTCCCCCATGTTGTTCATGGACTAATCCTCTGAAAGCAAGCCACAACTAAATGCCTCCCTTTATTAGCAGTTGCCTTGGTCATGGTGTCTCTTCCAGCATTAGAACAGCTACTAATATGCGAACGTAGAGTTTGGGCAGTGACAATATAGATCTGTGGTAAGGCCATAAACAATCCCTGAAAAAAAAAAGTATCTCATAGCAGTAGGTAAAAGTATTAAAGAAAATAAATTATTATTTTTTAATTTTTTTATTAGTTCAAGTTATGAACAAGCTTGTTTCACATGTAAGTCCCTTCTCCCTCTCCCTCCCCTCACCTTCACCCCTCCTATCCCACCCCCGATCAACCCCCCACTCCATCCCCCCACCACTCCCCAGACAGGGTAGGGCCCTCAACAGGGGCTCTGCAAAGTCCACCAAATCTTCCTGTGCGGGGCTTGGGCCCTTCCTCATGTGTCCAGGGCCACAGTGTATCCCTTCACGTGGGATGGGCTCTCAAAGTCCCTTCTTACACCAGGGAAAAATACTAATCCACTACCAGAGGCTCCCTGGAGTGCAGAGGCCCTCTTATTGACATCCATGTTCAGGGGTCTGGATCAGTCCTGTACTGGTCTCCCAGACAGCACATGTGGTTCGATGTGCTCCCCCTTGTTCAGGCCAGCTGTTTCTGTGGGTTTCTCCAACCTGGTACAGACCCCTTCGCTCTTCATTCCTCCCTCTCTTCAGCTAAATTCCAGTTTTCAGCTCAGTGTGTATCTGTGGATGTCTGTCTCTGCTTCCATCAGCCACTGGATGAGGGCTCTAGGATGGCATAAAGAGAAGTCGTCAATCTCATTTTAGGGGAAGGGCTTTAGGTTATCCTCTCCACCATTGCCTGGATTGTCAGATCCTGTCATCCCTAGTTCCAGATCTCTTCTCAGAACTATAGTGGCTCACTCTAATATGGTATCTCTCATCCTGCTCTCTCTTCTCTATTCTTCCCCCAACTCAATATTTCTGCTCCTCCATTTCCTCTCCTCTACTCCTCTTCTCCTGCTCTTATTGTGGCAGCTCCCTCTCCCCTACTCTCATGCTCTCAATTAGCTCAGGAGTTCATGCCATTTCCCATTCCTGGGGTCCATTTACCCTTTAGAGTTCTTCATGTTTCCTAGTTTCTTTGGTGAAGAGGATTACAGGCTGGTAATACTTTGCTCTATGTCTAAAACTCATATATGAGTGAGTACATACCATGTTTCTCTTTTTGTGACTGGGTTACCTCACTCAGGATGGTTTCTTCTAGTTCTATCGATTTGCCTGCGAATTTCAAGATTCCATTGCTTTTTTCTGGTGAGTATTACTCCGTTGTATAAATGTACCACATTTTCTCTATCCATTCTTCAGCTGAGGGGCATCTAGGTTGTTTCCAGGTTCTGGCTATTACAAGCAATGCTGCTATGAACATGGTTGAACATATGTCCTTGTTGTATGAACATGCACTATTTGGGTATATACCCAAGAGAGGAATGGCTGGATCTTGAGGTAGACTGATTCCCAGTTTTCTGAGCCTGCCATACTGATTTCCAGAGTGGTCTTTCAAGTTCGCACTCCCACCAGCAATGGAGTAGTGTTCCTTTTTCTCCACATCCTCTCCAGCATAGATTGTCATTGGTATTTTTGATTTTAGCCATTCTGACAGGTGTGAGGTGGTATCTCAGAGTTGTTTTGAGTTGCATTTCTCTGATGGCCAAGTATTTTGAGCACTTTCTTAAGTGTCTTTCAGCCATTTCAGATTTCTCTGTTGAGAATTCTCTATTTAGTTCTGCACCCCACTTTTTAATTTCTTTGGTGTTTTGGTGGCTAGCTTCTTGAGCTCCTTGTATAAGAAAATAAATTATTATATGAGGAACATATGTACTTAAGATGGGAAAGTAAGGGAAAATTCCAAAAGGGGCAGAAACTATAGAAAACACAAAATGAGGTAACAGATGTCAGTCTAACTCCCTCAATAACAAAATTAAATGTAAAAGATTAGACAATCCACTCAATAGACAGACATGTCAAACTAGATGCACAAAGTGAGACCTAATAGTACTACGTTGTCCACAGGAAACACACTTTAGATGCAGAGATACAAATAAAATGAGAACAACAGAATGGAGGAAGTGTGTATGTTGTATGTTACATCTGTGTTAACTGGCCCCATAATCTCATAGGGAGTGGCACTATTAGGAGGTTCGGGTTGGTTGGAGTAGGTATGGGCTTTCTGGAGAAAGTGTGTCACTGTGGGTTGGGCTTTGAGGTTTCCTGTTCTCAGGATACTGCCTGAGTCTTACTTGACTTCCTGTTGCCTGCAAGATGTAGGACTGTCACAGTACTACATCTGCCTGCATTCTGACATGCTCTCCACTATGATGATAATGGATAATAGAAAACAACATATATGGAGGGTTGAGTGCTAGGACTGTGGCTCACTGATGGAATACGGGCCTAGTACTCATGAGGTCTTAAGTTCTGTCCCCACTAAAAAAACAAAAAAAGTGGAGGGCTGGAGAGATGGCTCAGCAGTTTACAGAACTTGTTGCTCTTGCAGAAGATCCAGGTTCAATTCCCAACACCCACATGGTGGCTCACAAACACCTGTAACTCTAGTTGTAGGGGATCCAGTGCCATTTTCTGACCTCCTCAGCCACCATGCATGAACATGGTGTGTATACATTCATGCGGTCAACACATTCATAGAGTAAAATCATTTTTAAAAAAACGGAAAAAGGAAGTAACAGATTTAGAGATATCAGTGACTCATTTTCAAAAACAGTTGCTACAATAAGATGATCAATAAAGCCAAAAGAAAGTTGACCAGTACAAATTATGAAGTGCCTAGCACTAACAGACATCTCTGGAACTCTGGAACATGTCATGCAGCTGAAGCTATACGCAGAACTCTTTTCAAGCAAAAAGGTCATAAAGCAGGCACTGTAAGTTTCTAAGTCAAACAGCACAGCAGATATCCTCTGGAAACAGAGTTGAACTTAATCCAACAACAGAAAGAAGTTTGAACTTTCCCACGTAAGTGACAGTTTGGGTCTCACACCAAAAATAGATAATAATCAAAGAACAATGCCCAAGGGAAATGAAGAAATGTCGTAAACTGAATGAAATGGATGTCTCACTAAAACCTATGCAATAAATCGAGATAATGTCAGGAGGACAACTATATCTGTAAATATATAAAAATGAAGGACTAATGGCCTGCTCTTCCAACTTAAGACACCTGGAAAAGAAGATCAAACTAAACTCAAATTAACATAAAGAAGAAAATGAAGATAACAGTAGAAATTATTAAAATGGAAAAACAGAGAAATAATAGAGAAAAATTAGTGAATTTAAAAGCTGATGCTTTGAGGCCAGAAAAAATTCTCAAATAAATAGGTAGGTTACCCAAACCAAAAAAACAATATGAAATTCTAAAATCCAACATTACTATCAAACACTACAGAAATAATCCTTATAAGGATTATAAAGGAATACTATAAATAACTACAATCTAGGAATTTAAAAAGCCTGTAAAAATAAACAAGTTATATAACATATATCAGTTGACCAAAGGAAGAAAAAACAAAGCATTTGATAAAATTCAACACTTCTTCATGGGGAAGAAATTATAACCAAGCAACTAAGAATAGAAGAGAATTAATTAGTCAGATTAATCTGCCTATTAAAAGCCATTAACTGCTATAATGTTTTATAATTAAAGCCTATAGCATTTTGTGCCAAGATACAAAAAGAAAAAGATGTTCTCTCTCTTCATCTACTTAACCTTGTAGATAAATTTCCATCCAAAATCACTGAGCAAGAAAATAAAATAAAAGACATTCAGATTGAAGATAATTAAAAACAAATTCTTTTTCCATACAATATGATCTGGTATATAAGCAACATAACAAAATTCAGTAAATCTTATCGGAATTTGTAAACAATCAGATCATATAATAAATTCAACTATTTGTGTATGCTTACAATGAATGATTTGAAGATGACATTAGTAATATCATTAAGAATATCATGCCAGGCATTGGTGGTGCACACCTTTAGTTCCAACACACAAAGACAGAGTCAGTTGGATCTCTGTGAGTTCGAGGCCAGCCTGGTCTACAGATCGAGTGCCAGGACAGGCTCCAAAACTACACAAAGAAACCCTGTACTGAAAACCCAAAAAAAAAAAAAAAGAATATCAATGGGCTGGAGAGATGGCTTAGAGTTTAAGAGCTCTGGCTGCTCTTGAATTCAATTCCCATATACATAATTAATTAAATCTTTTTTTAAAAAAACAGAAGTTAAAAATGAATATCATTATGATTATGATATTAAAATATGATCACTTGAAATATCATAAAAAGAATAAAGTGCTCAAGGATATTCTTCAGGAAGTAAATGTAAAACACTGACAACTATGTAATGTGGTTGGAAGAAGATACTTAGAAGATCTTAACATTGTTAAAGAGGCAACATCCTCTATCTTAGTTTCTTTTTCTGTTGCTGTGATACAATGCCTTGATAAAAGGAACTTAAGAGGAAAAAAGTGTGTGTGTGTGTGTGTGTGTGTGTGTGTGTGTGTGTGTGTGTGTGTGTGTTTTGTAAAGTTCATAGTTCAAGATACAGTCCCTGGTGGTGGAAAGGTCAAGACAGCAGGTGAATGAAGCCTTGGGTCACATGACATCCACAATCAGAACACAGAAGAATGGATGCATGTTCAGGTTGTTTTCTCCATTCTATACAGTCCAGGACCTCCTGCCCAGGGAATGGCCCTGCCCACCATCAAGATGTGTCTGCTTGCATCAATTAATGTCATCAAGATAATCCCCCATATGCAAGCCTATAGACTTGTTTTTCTAGATTCTGTCAAGTTGACAGTGACCACACACCATCATATCCTCCAAGTTAATCTACAGGTGTAAGAAACATCCACCAAGATTCCAACTGACTGTGCAAGCATGACACACAGATAGATAGATAGATAGATAGATAGATAGATAGATAGATAGATGACATAAATCAGAGGACCCTTTCTTCTAAATGCATACTACAAAGCTTCAAAAATCAAGGCACTGTAATACAAGCAAAAACAGAGACATATAGTTCATTGAATGAAACCAAGAGCCCAGACAGAAACCTTACCTCTCCAAGCAACTGTTTTTTAATAAGGGTGGTGAGAGAATTCCCTGGGAAAGAATGTAGCAGGACTTTCTTTGGACCACCAACTCCCAAGTGATGTCATGGATACTTCTTATTGATTATGAAAGCTTGACATTAGCTTAGGTTTGTTCTCAACGAGCTCTTATATCTTAAATTAATCCATTTATATTAATCTATGTTCTGCCACATGTAATTGTTTTTTGTTTGTTTGTTGTTTTTGCTTTTATTCTTTTGGTCTTTGGGGTACCTGCCACCCAGCTCCCAAGAAATACTCAGAGACACTTATTCTTTCTTATGAGTGCCTGACCTCAGCTTGGCTTGTTTTTAGCCATCTTTTCTTAACTTAAATTTTCCCATCTATTCTTTGCCTCTGGGCTTTTATCTTTCTCTGTTCTATATATGTTTATTTACTTCTTATTCTGTGGCTGGCTATGTAGCTGGGTGGCTGACCCCTTATGTCTTCCTCTCCTCCTTTTCTTACTCCTTGATCTCCCCAGATTTCTCCTTCTATTTGTTCTCTCTGCCTGCTAGTACCTCTTTCCCTTGCCTCATTCATTATTGGCCATTAAGCTCTTTATTAGATCAATCAGGTCTTTTAGACAAGCAAAGTTACCCAGCTCTACAGAGTTAAACAAATGCAACATAAAAGAATGCAGCACATCTTTGTATCATTAGACTCATATTTTACAGCATAAATGAATGTAGCACGTCTTAAAATGATATTCCACAACAGCAACATAATTTGATACTTCTCATTGGTACAGTACATCCCACCTCCTCTGTGTCTGGCTGGCAAGTCCCTGCCTCTCAGATTCTTCCCCCAAGTTCCTCTTTCTTTCCGCAGAACTCCCGCCTATCCTCTTCTGGCTAGCTATTGGTCATTCATCTCTTTATTAAACCAATCAGAAGGTGCCTTAGGCAGGCGAGGAAGGACAGGCACATCTTCACACAGTGTACAAAAGATTATCCCACAAGAAAAGAATGTTCTTTTACAAAAATTTTAGTTTTTGAAATTGAAATATAATTATATCGGGCTGGAGAGATGGCTCAGAGGTTAAGAGCACTGGCTACTTTTCCAGAGGTCCTGAGTTCAATTCCCAGCAACCACATGGTGGTTCACAACCATCTGTAATGCGATATGGTGCCCTCTTCTGGCATGCAGGCATATATGGAGGCAGAATGCTATATACATAATAAATAAATCTTTAGAAAAAGAAATATAATTATATCATTTTCTGTCTTTTCTTCCTCCAGCTGTCCTCATTCACCCCCTTATTCTCTCATGAGTTCATGGCCCTATTTGTTTAGTTATTGATATCTATATCTATATCTATATCTATATCTATATCTATATCTATATATACAATTAATCTGTAAAGATATATATACACAATTAGTCTATATATATATATATATATATATATATATATATATATATATATATGACATGTAAATGATTTCAGGGCTGACTGCTTGGTATTGGATAACAGAATCATTTTAACAGATGGTACAACTGGATAACCCATGCAAAATAATGAAACCGGACCCCTGCCTTCAAACATATGTAAAAATGAACTCAAGTTTGGTCAAAACCTTAAATGTAAGGATTACAACTTCAAAACTCTTTAAAAAAGTAAATTTAAACCTCTGAAACCTCAATTTGATAGTTACGTGTTAACAAAAAGTCACGAAAAAATAGGTTTAACTTAATAAAAAATTAAAACTTCCATGCTTTTTAAAGGACACAAAAGGGAAAGGCCACCTACAAAATTAGAAGGAGATTATTGCAAAAGGGCTTGTATATACTGTGTAAAAAGAACTCCAAGAAACCTCATAAGAAAAGTATAGGCAGTTATAACATGGACAAATGTTCTGCATAACTGTTTCTCCAAAGAATTTTACAAATTACCATCACAGCAATACACACACACACACACACACACACACACACACACACACACACACACACAGAGAGAGAGAGAGAGAGAGAGAGAGACAGAGAGAGACAGAGAGAGACAGAGAGAGACAGAGACACAGAGAGACAGAGAGAGGGAGAGGGAGAACACTCAATATTATTAACCATCAGGAGCTATAATAATATTTCACACACATTAAGTTGGCTAAAATTAAATGGACAATAGCAAATATGGACAAAGATATGGAGAAGCTGTACCCTCGTGCCCTGCTCTGTACAGCCACTTTGGCAGACAGTTTGTTAGTTCATCAAAAGAGTTCTGTTATAACCCAGCACTTAGGTAATATATGTCCAGGAGAAGTGAAACTACCCTGACACAAAAACTTGAGCAATATGTTGGTTACAGTTTTACTTATAAAATATTCGATCATAACCATAAGGTCAATCAATGATGGCTATTTAATAACTGAAAAAGTGAATTCAAGCCAAGCATGTGTCAGCTGGTGAGTGGGCGAAGAAGACAAAGTGTATAACAGTGGAACATCACCCAGTAATAAAAAGGCAAAGTGCTGATAAAAGCTACACCATAGGTCAAACTTGAAAACCATTAACAAGCCAGAGAACAGTTCAAAACAACTGATTTGTCTGTGTGATTCAGTTTAAACTGAGTAGTAAGAAGTAGTTATGTGGCTGTGCAAGTCTGAGGTGAGGCAGTCGATCTCAGGGCTTGGTCTCAATACTAAGTTCCAGGCCCATAGACATTGTTTCAAAAAGAAAACAAAACAAACGGGGCAAGGTGGGTCAATGTGTATGAAGAGATAAAATATTGATTAGTGGTTGCCCAGGGCTGGGTTGGAAACAGCAGGAGATAGAGGGTTACTGCTAATAGTCTCAGACTTCTTTCTGGGATCATAAAATATCCATTTATAAGTCTGAAAATGCATACAGACTGTCGAGGATGATGCTTTAAATGGGTGGCTTGCACAGTGAGAGAATGTGCCTTGAGCTGCATGATGAGGGAATGCTAAGAGGCAGCTGTCAGTCAAATGGCAGAGGCAAGAGTAGAGAGGCACTAGAGAGGGCTTCATCACTGGCCTAGAAGAAAGTCGGTAATGTATAGGATGTGAGGGTGTCCCTGCAGAGGTAATGGGATTGGGAACTCCACAAATATCCAGGGATCCCAATTAGAACAGCAAGAGGAGTTTTAAATGTTAGGGATCTGAGAGCACAAAACGAAGAGCTCACGTTGTTTACACCTAGTCTCAGTGATTTTAATTGCATGTTTCCCTCGGTACTAAGTGGAAAATTTCCTACTTGATTTATTGTCTGCTTGTGTCCCTGAAGGCAAGCTTATTTTCTGACACTGAACACCGCCAGTTGGAAGCATTTATTCATTGCTTGGGTTCTGTGATCACATCAGGCCTTGCCTTTCACCTCAAGGAGAAAAACTACTGGAAATTTACTGGCCTCAAACCATTTTTTATGCAAAATGCATGTGATATTAAAAAATACCCTCTTCTTTTGATGCAAGATGATGACATTTCATAGCTGTATATCGAAATTTATCTACTACATATATTCTTATAATTTGTTCTTGTTTGAAATTTATTTAAAATTAACATTATTGGCTTGCCATTTTAAGGTAGGGTTTGACTATTTAAAAACTTCATCAATTGGATGTAATTCAGTCAGTTGAACAGTGATCGTGCTGTGATTTGTCCCTTTGGTTTTGTAGTTTCTGTGTCCAAGGGGACCTGGTATTTGATTGACATGTTCCAAAGGAAACAGAAGGGCAGCTTAGCCTTTGGAGCATGCATTTGCCTCACTGAGTTTCATGTGGCCATTGTATACATTCAACAGTAGTGACAGCTGTAGAGGTTCAAAGAAGATGGTAAGGTGAGGCAGACCTAGTGTTCAAGATGACTCCCATCTATGAGGATAGGTAGTCATAGAAACAGGATGTTTGAAAGCAAGCACTGTGCTTGAAGGACGCTTTCTTCTCTGCATGGAGGAGTCCACCGGGCAGAATGTGGATATAACAAATCTATCTCTATGCCTTCAGCTCCCAAATAATGACACAGATACTTATTATTAATTATGAAAACTCAGCCTATAGCTTAGCCTGGTCGCACTAGCTCTTAAAACTTAAATTAACCAGTTTGCCTCATGGCTTGTTACTTCATCTCTGTATACTGTTCATGCTGTTTTCTCATGGCTTGCTGACGACTCTGCCTTCCTTCTTCCTGAGACCTCTTGTCCCCAGAAGTCCCACCTGACCTCTTCCCACCCAGCTATTGGCCATTCAGCTCTTTAGTAAACCAATCACTGTGATACATCTTCACACAGTGTAAAGGAATATTCCACAACAAGGGAGATTGATTAGCAAGGGCTTTTTTAAGAGGGTATCCCAGACTTTGGAGGTGCTTGTTCCATCCAGAGAAGTGAATGCATTCTCTCCTTTAATTTCAGAATCTAATTTTTATGTAATGATAAATGTCCTTAAACACATTTTGAAGAGAACACACCAGTAATAAACACTTTGTCCAGGAAGTTGAGATAACAATGCAGAGCTTCAAAAACAAATAAACAAACAAACGGATGGGCAAATCCACCAACAGAAATCAAAACAAGCAAATAAACAACAACAACAAAAACAGTTTAAGCCCAAACTGGAGAAGGCACCAGATCTCTGAACTTCAGCTGTGGTTCAATCAGATGAGATAAGGAGGGTTCAGGGTGCTATAGCTGTAGACGAGTCCCATTCTGTCAGAGAACTAAGAGAATGTCTCCCCATATTATGACAGACCTACTTGCCTTAGTCAACCCTGCTCCATACTACAGAAAGAATTTACATATTGTAGCAGTAGGGTGAGACTGGTGGACGTGATTCTTAGCTTAGCAAACTACAGACTCAGATCTTCTCTTACATTGTGTACACATCAGATGTGTGTGAGCCCACCTGCACATCTCAGGCTTGTAAATATGAGGAGAAACTGTTCACATACAGCTCCGTAGCTGGAAAAGTGGAGCAGTGTTCTAGTATAGTTTTCAGATATTAATAGTTACCTTTTAAAGCTCCATCAGAACCCAACCACTACTAATCTTTTAGAGGGTATCTGAAGCCCCACAAATAAACCATTTGTGCCCTGAGAAAATGAATAGAAAATAAAGCAATTTTGACTTTCTGGATATCAGAAGGGATAACAGAAACTGTAGTCTGAGAACCATTGTCTCAGAGTATCCTAAGTTATGGCAGAGTGAGTGAGGACACCATCAGGAGTATGAGGAGAGCTTGCAAGCTAGAGTAAGGACTGCATGCCTTCCAAGGGAAATAGAAAGTTGCATTTGAGCCAGGGCAGGGAGTTAACCTACATTAGCAGGGCTCCTTTCTATTATCGTGGATAAGAGAGGGTGAGGGATCAGAGATGAGCTGAGATGAGAAGGCATCTTGAACCACAGGAGATACAGTGGCAGCATTCTGTCTTGATGGACAATGTCCTATAGAAATGACGGGACTGGAAACCTCCTCTGGCCTGGGGTAGGTTAACTGTGTGTCAGGATGGTTAAGCGAACTTCAGCAAAATCTTCATTTTTCTTAAGATGGGTTTAATTGTTTGTAAAGGTTTCAAGGAATCAAAGTATCCCCAAGGTATCAAAGAACCTTTAAGAACTTGACAATCATTTAAATTATTTTCTCAGGAGCCAGAGATCTCTCTGAAGGAGCACCAGGGTTTATAGATTAGACGACACTGGCAGGTGATGGTCCCATTTCCTCATCTCTGTTTTGACCACAGCAACCCAAAATTTTTGTCTTGTTCTTAAAAGTCCATTATATTTTATTGCTAGGAACCTTGCAATATTTCTACACTTAAAGTTAAAACAGGAAAATCCTCATTTATTTTTAGCGAGAAGCAACTTTGCCCTCAAACTATCCTTTGCTTCTTTTTCTTCCTGGTTTATATTACACATGTACATGTTTGTGTTCTCTTCTTTACCTATTTATATATTTATATATACCTATTTACCAATATATGTTATATATTGCTTTATAATTCTATCAAAACCCATCTTTGCAGATCGTCTTCCTATTAAGGGATTTTTTTTTATAAATTTTGTTCTCAGATAGTGTTCAGAGACTAAAAATACATTACACATCATTCTTGAAACAATAATTTTTATTTTGTCGTTCTGGGTGTTAAACCTAGAACCCTGTGTTAGGTTTTTGCTTAAATTAGAAAGAAAAGAAGAGGCACAAGATGAAACATGTGACTAAGAGAATACATTAACCAGTTTACTATATCATGGAGATCGAGTGAGAGAGAAATAGAAGAGAGGAGGAGAAGAGGCAGAGAGAGAGAGATAGAGAGAGATAGAGATAGAGATCGAAGAAGAGGGAGAAGAGAGAGAAGAAAGCATAAGTGGGCAGGGGTCTGTCTTTTAAAGGCGTCCTCTACACCTGCATGCAGACTTAGTTCCCATGGAACCCTGGGTGACGAGGGTACTGCCTGAGTGGATTCTGCCAGGTAACAGGGGCAGGCCAGCATAATGCCTGAACCTTTCACCCTGTGCATGCAAGATGAGGTCTTCCACTGAGCTCATGAATCATTCTCACTTCTTCCCTTTACTGTGTCAAGATGCTGCCTCAGAATCCTTGTCAACACAACACTCCCCTTTTCTCCTAAACAAGTCTGAAGTGTTACTTTATGCAAACAGTCTTTCATTCTCTGTGTCAGCCCCATTAGTAGGTTTCATGAAGCTGTCAATTAATTTCTACATTTCTCCCCTTGATTTTCTACTTTATTCCTCCCCTGCAGTTATTCATAACTGTTTACATAGCTTTCAGCTGTGCAGAGATTATAGATCAAGGGAAAGAAATATTTTCAGAGTGTTCAAGAGTTGGAACCCAAATACGTTCAGAGGTCTAGTGGATAGAAGAGTAGGAGGGGAGCAGGCCTAGAGTGGGAAGACTGTGAGGACATCTGACAAAGGCTGTCAAGTCCAAACAGCAGCCAATAACTGGCAGACAATTATAACAAGAATATAAATAAAAATTTTACAATACCATGTGTTCTCCATTGGCTTTCCGAAATCTCCACCTTGTCATAATACCCATTGCAGATGAAAATCTTAAAGGAACTATGATGGAGAGCATATTAGTTACTTTTCTGTTGCTATGCTGAAACACCATGACCAAGAAGACAACTTATATAAGAGAAAGCATTTAGTTGGGCTTTGATTCTAGAACAGTAGTTCTCACCCTGTGGGTTGGAACCCGTTTGGGGGGTCAACATACCAAATACCCTGCATATCAGATGTTTACATTGCCATTCATAACAGTAGCAAAGTTACAGTTATGAAGTAGCAACAGAGAGGCATCCAGGAGACCAAGTATTCCTCTAGGGGAAGACTAGGAGATGTGGCCTTGGAGGAATTATATCACTGGGTGTGGGCTTTGAGGTTTCAAAAGACTTGCACCATTTCAACTTAGCTCTGATTCCTGCTTGCCATTCAAAATGTGAGCTCTCAGCTAACCCTGCCAACATGATTTCACTTCACGATCATGGACTACAATCCTTAGTGGTTCTCGACCCTTTAACACAGTTCCTCATGTTGTGGTGGCCCCCAAGTATAAAATTATTTTGTTGATACCAAGTAGTTTTTGGTCAAAAGATATTATTTTTTTAATCATAAACCAGGACATCCTCATAACTGCATACCTCCAGGAACTACTTGGCCTGGATACTTGTGCACTCAGAGTTCATTGAACAGTAGCTGTCTGTGCCTCTGTTGGATGGGACATACACGGATGGCTGAAAAACTGGAAGACTCTTATCATACTGAGATAC